>NC_043717.1:40795812-40819104 GCF_006229205.1 Suricata suricatta | reverse complement strand
GCACTATATTAAACAGTGGTGGGAGTGGACATCCCTGTTGTGTTCCTGATCTCAGGGAGAAAGCTCTCAGTTTTTCCGCATTGAAGATAATATTAGCTGTAGGTTTTTCATAAATGGCTTTTATGATGTTTATGTAGGTTCCTTCTAACCTGACTTTCTCAAAGGTTTTCATTAAGAATGGATGCTGTATTTTGTCAGATACCTTTTCTGCATCTGTTGACAGGATCATATAGTTTTTATCTTTTCTTTTGTTAATGTGATGTATCACATTGATGGAATTGCGAATATTGAACCATCACTGTAACCGAGGAATGAATCCCACACTATCATGTTGGATAATTCTATTTACATTTATTGAATTCGATTTGCTATTATCCTATTAAGGATTTTTGTACCTGTATTCATCAAGGATATTGGCCTGTGATTCTATTTCTTGGGTGGGTCTCTTTCTGGTTTGGGAATCAGCATGATGCTGGCTTCATAGAATGAGTCTGGAAGTTTTCCTTCCATTTCTGGTTTTTGGAATAGCTTGAGAAGAATGGGTATTAACTCTGCTTTAAATGTCTGGTAGAATTCTCCAGGGAATCCGTTTGGCCCCGGGCTCTTACTTGTGGGGAAATTTTTGATAACTGATTGAATTTCTTCACTAGTAATGGGTCTCTTCAGATTTTCTAACTTTTTCCATTTGAATTTTGGTCGTGCATGTGTAGGTTGTGCAGTTTGTTGGCACATAAGGTTTCATAGTGTTCCCTGAAAATTGCTTGTATTTCTGAGGGATTGGTTGTAATAAATCCATTTTAATTCTTGATATTGTCTATTTGGTTACTGTCTTTTTTCTTTTTGAGAAGCCTAGCCAGAGGTTTATCAATTTTGTTCATTTAAAAAAACTCTTGGTTTTTTTTTTATCTGTTCAACTGGTTTTTTGGTTTTTTTTTTTTTGGATTCTATATTGTTTATTTCTGCCCTGATCTTTATTATTTCTCTTCTTTGCTGAGTTTGGGGTGCTTTTGCTGCTCTCCTTCTAGTTCCTTTAGGTGCACTGTTAGATTTTGTATTTGAGCTTTTTCTAGTTTTTTGAAATAGCCCTGGATTACAATATACTTTCCTCTTAGAACTGTCTTTGCTGCATCTCAAAAACTTTTCATTGTTGTATTTTCATTTTCATTTGTTTCCATATTTTTTTTAATTTTTTATATTCATTTATTATTGATTTAGAGAGAAACAGAGCATGAGTGAAGAAGGTGCAGAAAGAGAGGGAGACACAGAATCTGAAACAGGCTCCAGGCTCTGAGCTATCTTCACCGAGCCTGACGCGGGGCTCAAACCCACAAACCGTGAGAACATGACCTGGGCCAAAGTCGGGCACTTAACCAACTGAGCGATGCAGGTGTCCCTGTTCCCATATATTTTTAAATTTCTTCTCTAATTGCCTGATTGACCCATTCATTCTTTAGTAAGGTGTTATTTAATCTCTATGTTTTTGGAGGTTTTTCCAGACTGTTTCCTGTGATTGATTTCAACTTTCGTAGCACTGTCATCTGAAAGTGTGCTTGGTATGATCTCAGTTCCTTTATATTTATTGAGGGCTGTTTTGTGACCCAGTATGCGATCTATCTTAGAGAATGTACCATGCACACTCAAGGAGAGAGTGAATTCCATAGCCTCAGGATGTAGAGTTCTAAATATATCTGTCAATTCCATCTGGTCCAATGTGTCGTTCAGGTCCATTGTTTCTTTAATGATTTTCTGTCTAGTTGATCTATACTTTGCTGTAAGTGGAGTATTAAAGTCCCTTGCTGTTACCACATTCTTATCAATAAGACTATTTCTGTTTATGATTAATTGTTTTATGTATTTGGGTGCTTCCAGATTCGGTGCATAGATGTTTATAATTGTTAGCTCTTCCTGATGGATAGTCCCTGTAATTATTATAATACCCTTCTTCGTCTTTTCTTACTATATTTCCTTTAAAGTCCAGTTTGTCCAATATAAGTATGGCTACTCTGGCTTTCTTTTGGCTTCGAGTCGCATGATAGATATTTGTCTATCCCCTTATTTTCAATCTGAAGGTGTCCTTGGGTCTAAAATGAGTCTCTTGTAGATAACAAATAGATGGATTTGGGTTTTTTTTTTAATCCCTTCTGATACCGTATGTCTTTTGATTGGAGCATTTAGTCATTCACATTCAGTGTTATTATTGAAAAATATGGGTTTAGAGTCATTGTGTTCTCTGTAGCATTCATGCTTGTAGTGGTGTCTCTGGTATCTTGTATTACTTACAACATTTCCCTCATAGAGTCCCTCTTAGGATTTCTTGTAGGGCTGGTTTGGTGGTGATGAATTCTCTCAATTTTTGTTTATTTGGGAAAACCGTTATCTCTCTTTCTGTTTTAAATGACAAGCTTGCTAGATAAAGGATTGTTGACTGCATATTTTTCCTGTTCATCACATTGAAGATTTCCTGCCATTCCTTTCTGGCCTGCCAAGTTTTGTTAGATAGGTCTGTAACCACTCTGATAGGTTTCCCTTTGTATGTTAGGGCCCTTTTATCCCTAGATGCTTTTAGAATTCTCTCTTTATCTTTATATTTTGCCAGTTTCACTATGTTATATTGTGCAGAAGATCGATTCAAGTTACGTCTGAGGAGAGTTCTCTGTCTCTTGGGTTTCAATGTCTGTTTCCTTACCCAGATTGGAGAGCTTCTCAACTACCATTTGTTCCAGTACCTCTTCAGCCCCTTTTTCTTCTTCTTTTGGAATTCCTATGATACAGATATTGTTTTGTTTGATTGCATCACTTAGTTCTCAAATTCTCCTTTCATGCTCCTGGAACAATGTATCTCTTTTTCTCCACTTCCTCTTTTTTTTTAAATATAAATATATAGGTGTCTTCTAATTCACCTATTCTCTTCTCTGCTTCTCCATTCCATGCGGTGGCCGCCTCCATTTTATTATGCACCTCATTTATAGCATTTTAAAATTCATCACAACTATGTTTAAAGTCCATAATCTTTGTAGCAATAGCTTCTCTTGTGTCTTCCACACCTTTTTCAAGCCGAGATTAATTTTATGACTATTGTTCTAAATTCTGGGTCAGTTATGTTGCTTATATCTGTTTTGAGCAATTCTTTAGCTGTCACTTCCTGGAATTTCTTTAGAGAAGAGTTCTTCCATTTCATCATTTTGCCTAGCTTTCTGTCTCATGTAAATTTTAAAAGCTTATTATGCACTCTGTACCTGCAAGTTCTGCTATTTTAAAGGAGGCTTGTTGACTGTCCACGGCCTGTCCATTCAGGAAGTGTTCTTTTAATGGTGTCCCTTGGTCTCTCTTGTTGTGCCTTTGGTTATTTTATTTCCCTGCTCATAGTGACATTTGCGACTCTCCACCATGTATACTTTGGCTTGTTTCTTGAGGTAGCCCTATGAGGCTGTCTTCTTGGTGGACTCTGTCTCTTTTCCTCCCAGACTCTTGCAGTTCAGTGTCTTTTGGCTTCAACCCTTCTTTGTTTGAGGGATGCAGGCAGGAAGTACTGAACTCCCTATTTCTCCGCCATCTTGCCTCCCCATATGTCCCCAGATTCTTTTAAAATACATGCCTCCTACCAGTAGTTAACATTTTGGTTACACTTTTGGGTCCTATTCTGGTGTCACAAAATCAGAAGTTGAACTCTTTATACCCCACAGATTTTGGCACACTTTTATTATCAATCACTATAGGCTATTATTCTCTTTTTTAATTTTATGTTTTATCATTTACCTCAAATCCCTACTTTCATTCCCATTTTTCACCACAGACTAGTACTCTAAGTGTATTTAAAATTTATCTTTACTAAACGTGTGGTGGTGATCGTTTCAAAATGTGTATAAATCAAACCACCATAGTGTACTCTTTAACGCTATCTTGTGATGTCAATTATTTCACAATAAAACTGGGGGGAAATCAACGTGGATACGTTTGTATCTTTAAATATCTGTATATAAATTTATATATAAAATTTATTTATAAATATAGATTTACATATATAGTGTTATTTGATGTCACAGCTTTTTAATGCATTTCTTCTCAAAAATCATTTTTCAAGCTTTAGTTTCTTTTCCAGACAGCAATATTCACTATAGAGATCTAGCTTTGTTATATTTTTGATTATCTATATCACTTACATCAGTGCAGGTCTCACTCAGCATAATGTTCCTCAATCCAGTGACATTATATTGCTACTATTTGCTTTGCTTTCAGAATTGATGCTTTTATCTAATTGGGCCTGTTTCACATCATGAAAGACTCATATCAGAGTGTCAGGGGCAGGGATGAGGGCTCTTTTTCTGGGCAGAGAATGACTAATAATGAACTCTGCAGATTGGCTTGCCAAATAGCTCTCCTGACCCCTTTCTAGCATGCCTTCCTATTAATGACAGACGCTGGAAAGCAGAAAGCTCTATTCTCCTACTCCTTTGAAACAAGGAAATGAATGTAATTTAGGTTCTGTTAATCTGGTATACTCACATGAGAATTAGATTCAAAAATTTAGTCATGTGGGGAAGAAGGTGGCCATATGACAGGCCTCTATTATGCTGCTGTTTGAATCTGGAAAAAACAGATATGATGCAGCTTCCTGATCTCAGGAGCACAGCTAAGGTAGCAAAGCTACCAGCTGTAGTGGCAGACTCTTGATCCCAGGATTGTGGCTAAGGTGGTGTGACACTGAACCTAGCTGTTGTGAAAGAAACTTTCTGACTGGGGTGGCAGTCTTCCTGGTGGGACAGTTCATTTTGTTCTAGTAGTCATTCCTGGTGACCAAGCCTAGAGGTTGCTCCTTCAACCCTTCTGAAGATTTTGTAGGTACATTAATTACTCCCTGTGTTATCCATATCCTGTTAAAGGAATCAGAGTGATTTCTGCTATGGACAACTGAACTTTTAGTAATACACATGTTGATCAAAATAAAGTTCTTCCTATTAGAACACTCTGTACTAGGGATATTAAGACTAGTATCCCTTCAGACAATTACTCCCAGAAACTTGATTCTATTTTTAGGAGTCCTCATTAAGTCACATTAGATATACAGCCTACCTACTCACCCACAGATCACAGACTTGTAACCAGATGAAAGGAGTCTAGCATGTGTTCCTGGAGGAGCTCATTTCCCTGGGGAATTATAACCCCTTGTCCTCAATGGAATTTGCTTTTAGTGTCTACATGTCCCTTCTCAGAATAAATTGACTCAATAAGGAAATGTCTCATTATTTTTTGGCCATGCCCCTGACACCAGAGGCTTAGGTCCAAAGGGGGAAAATGAAGGGAGAAGAGTAGGATAGAGAGTCATCTTTAGCAGGCCGTCAAAACAATAATAGCAAGAATTATAAGCTTCAAAGGGTTCCAGATGTGGGAAGCAGGTTCTGCCCATCTCACTGGGGCCACCTGGAGCTGCACCATGCTCTGAAGAGTCAATCTGCTGAGTGTCTTTGGGGTGACTGAGGCAGCCTACTTACCAGCCCTGTTCCTTGTTTTCCTTATATCCCCATCCGCTCAGAATGTGTCTCATTAATCAAAGAATGAAGAAGGCACACTCTTGTAGAATGCTTGTATATGCGATGCTTCCAGACACTAACTAAAGGCCCAGTAGATTGGGGGTAGGAGTGGTGACTGGGCAG
Organism: Suricata suricatta; assembly: GCF_006229205.1. Lineage (NCBI taxonomy): Eukaryota > Metazoa > Chordata > Mammalia > Carnivora > Herpestidae > Suricata > Suricata suricatta. The sequence continues at coordinate 40,813,453 of NC_043717.1, read as the reverse complement.
CCCAAGGGAAAATATACAGAAGGTACTAGGCCAGAAGACAAGTACACAAATGGTAGTTCCATCAAATTAGCCCTTCCCCACCTCTGCATTCATATCATTCCCAGCTGTTTTATTACTTATCATTCTTCTTTTTAAGCTCTACTTGTGTGGGCTGCTAGCCCTGTTTAACCCTTACTCTGAGTTTCCTAGGATCCTTATTAACCACCTTCCTGTTAGCATTGTCTTTTCCACTTGACAGTTTCCTAAATACCCCTTGTGGACCCAGTCCTAAGTCCTTTTGCCTGTGCTCTTTCCTGTAAAGCAACCCTGATAGGGCCTGACCCAGCTCAGACTGAGGGTTTACTAAAGAATACTGCTACCATCACCCCTGGCATTTTTTGGTCTAGTTTTCTGAAATGTATTTCAAAGTTAGAGAGTTTGGAAAGGCAGAGTGTATTCCAAGGTCATGTTCCACAAGACTGATGACTAGAGAAATCCCCAATATCCCTCTCTGTTGGGTAAAGTAAAAAATGCTCACTACTGTATCAGGTAAACCCTGGCTTAACATACTAGAACTTTATTGTTTTAGGTTTCTTTATTTTTAAAATTTTTTTAACATGTTATTAATTTTTAGAGACATAGAGAGACAGGGTGATCAGGGGAGAGGCAGAGAGAGAGAGAGAGGGAGACACAGAATCTGAAGCAGGCTCCAGGCTCTGACATGTCAGGACAGAGCCTGACACGGGGTTCGAACCCATGAATCATGAGATCATGACCGAGCCAAAGTCAGCCACTTAACCAACCAGGCCACCCCGGTGCCCCGTAGGTTTGTTTTCTTTTAATATGAATATAATTGACACACAATGTTACATTAGTTTCAGATGTACAATATAGTGATTTAGAAACTTTATATGTGATGCTCTGCTCACCACAAGTGTAGCTACCATGTGTCACCATGCAACACTATTACAGTACTACTGACTATATTCCCTAGGCGGTGACTTTTATTCTCATGGCTTATTCATTTCATAACTGGAGACTGTATCTCCTACTCCCCTTCATGTATCTTGTCCTTGCCCATCCCCCACCCTCTCCCCTCTTGCAACCATCAGTTTGTTCTCTGTACTTATAGGTCTGATTATGCTTTTTGTTTATTCATTTGTCTTGGTTTTTTTTTTAGATTCCACATATAAGTTAAATCATATGGTGTTTGACTTTTTCTGATTTGTTTCACTTAGCATATACTCTCTAGGTCCATCCATGCTGTTGCAGATGGCATGATCTCATCCTTTTTATGGGTCTATAATATTCCTCTGTGTGTGTGTGTGTGTGTGTGTGTGTGTGTGTGTGCACGCATGTGTGTGTGTACCACATCTTCTTTACCCACTCATCTAAACTAAGACAAGTTTAATTTTTCCTCTATAAACGCCACAGTGATGATGTTCTTGCCTGGTGGTGACCTCCTATCTTGTGACCTTACTCTTCTCTAGGTCCCCAGTGTTCCTTCCATTTAGCTGGCAAATGGAGAAAGAGGTCATGGAGAAGGCACAGACCCTTATTTGGCCATATAGTAACACTCATATTCCACTAGCAAGTACAAGTTGCCTGGATGGAGTTGAGGTTGGGATGGGGGTGCTGAGAACTGTAATCCATGACTGGCCATGATTTCATGCCATGGAAAGAGAATATGAATCTTAGGTGGCCACCAAGCTGTCTTGGCCACACCCTCCGTATTCCTGAGTTAGCTTCTAAATAAATCACAGCTGGAGATAAAAAATCTTAATTTTATAAAAAGACAGTGAGGCAAACAAAATTTCCAGAAAATAAATGAGAAATAAACCTTAATATCTGAAAATTGGCCCAAAAATGTAAAAATGGACTTGAAAAGTTTTAAGACTCTTTCATGATGCATAAAAAATAGCACCCTCACTGTTCACCAACATTTAAGTAATTGGGCACAAAAGCTGAAGGGTAAAAATTATTAAGAGTAAAGGTTTCCCCTCCCCCCAAGCTCCTTCTTGGTATACAAATGTTTCAAATATTTTAAAACATTGGTATGAAGTAATCGTTGACTCTTTGTGGAGTTGTTTTAGATGGAATGTATACTCATTCCCTATGAGAAGCTGCTCTTCCATATCTGGCAAGACTATCCCCAGCAGGGGTCTACCCTTCCTGGGCAGCATCTCTGGGGAACATGAAGCCCGGCTCAGGGGTCAGTTCCAAGAACAGTTCCAGGAGTTTGCAAGCTCACATTTGAGGAGACTCCATCCAGGTCCTCCCTATGCCACTCTAGACTATGGTCCTCCAGCCAGGCACAGTAAATATCCTTCACCCCAACCCAACCAGTGAGTGGTGAAAACACCAGGTCTTTTCAAGCAAAGACGTCCTTTCATTTACCAAGACTGTATATAAGCCATGTCTGTTTCCCTGACCCATGGGCTCTGTTCTTTTCCATCTTTAAGTCTTGAAACCAGAGTTTGTTCCTAGTCAAACTATTCCCATGAAACAGTGAGCATTGCACAATTAAATGAAGATTTTCTAGGGGGATATGTGTTAAGGGGGTTGTCCCCACAGAATCTAACTTGAAAGTCCCCATTAGTTATTATTTCTTCCCCCAAATCTTTCTTTTCAGTCTGCAAGAATCAGACCCACTTCCCCCTTGTCACCTTGCACCATCTCCCAAACAGCCTTCCATTTTCCCTGGCTCCCTTCGCTCCCTCAGGGATCTTGCCCAGGTCCTGTTGATTGCTCTTCTTACTGTTTCAAGGAAGTTTAAGTCTCTTCTGGCTTCTCCCTCCAAAGTTGCACACTCTACCTCCTAATGAAAACTCCTCTCAGATTTGTGACAAGCCATTATATGGAGGTTAATGACTTTGTACTTAGGCAGTCCCCCCACCAAATTCTTCTGTTAATGGGCCTACCTTCCTTAGAAAGTTGTGGAGTAGGATATCTACTTTTCTCTTTTGCTATCTATAAAACATGAACATACTGGTACTTGTCAGCTGATTTGTAGGGGAAATGCTATGTTTGGGGGCAGAAACCATTCAAATGGACACTGTCAGGTATTGAGTAAGGAGGAAATACAAATTAAACGTATGTAAAGTGTAAAACACATACAACATATTTTCACCAAAAGCTGGTCAATGTGCCTTACTCCTGTGAATGAAAAGTTGGTCAATGTGCCTTACTCCTGTGAATGAAAAGTTGGTCAATGTGTCTTACTCTTGTGAATTAAAATCACTGACACTTGAAACCAATTAGTCCATAAGGGAATACAACCCCCCTCCCAGTTATTCACTATTCTAGCTATCAGAATCAGACAACTACAGTGAAGTTCTATTAGATGAAGCAGTTGTACAGTGGCACAGATTCATTTAGAAGGGATTAATTTTAAAACTGGTTGGTGCGAGGCGCCTGGGAGGCTCAGTCAGTTAAGCATCCGACTTCGGCTCAGGTCATGATCTCCTGGTTTGTGGGTTTGAGCTCCGCATCGGGTTCTGTGCTGACAGCTAGCTCAGAGCCTGGAGCCTTTCTTCAGATTCTGTATCTCCCTCTCTCTCTGACCCTCCCCTGCTTGCTCTCTCGCTCTCGCTCTCGCTCTCTCTCTCTCAAAAATAAATAAAATATTAAAAATTAAAAAAATAAAATAGGTTGGTGACTAACATATAAAGACTAAGGTCATGTGACGTACATTATAGAGCTGACTAAGAATATGAAGGACTATGATGAAGGTAGAATGTTTGAGTTGGGTTGTGTAAAAAAAGATAAAAGAAAATAGCCTTGAAATAAGACACTGCCTCAAATAGGAAATTCACCTAGGTGATTCTTAATTCCTGAGTCCTGTCTGGTTCCTGCGAAGGTCATGGAGTCCCAGGCCTGGGACATAAAGGACATAGAAACCAACCTTATAAAGGTGTGGGTTGGGACTGACCAACAGAGATTTCTTCAGCCGTCCTTCCAGTCTAGGAAAACTGAAAGCCAAAAGAGCAGTCTTAAGAATTGACTTTCTTAAACTGTTCAAAAAACATACAGAAGCTTATTGGGAATGTCCTCCAATGACAAATAATAATAATAATAATAATAATAATAATAATAATAATAATAATAATAAATAAAGCTGCCCCTGGGGAAGGAATTAGTTCTGTGCTAAAGCAGGCTCCATTGGGTTTCTGAGAGCAGATTGTGGGCATCTTTCTAACTCCACATTCCTTTCAAAGACATGTTGGTAGCTTGAAATCAGCCATAGTAGGAGTATTTACACCCTAGAAATACTCAAATGCTACAAATCAGGATTTTTCTCCCTGTGAGAGCTTTTATACCAGCACACCACCCCCCGTGGGTACATGTTTATCTAGGAAGGAGACAGGTCTTCCCCCATCCAAACCCCTTTGAATACATAGCACCTACCCACCCACTACCTGGAGTAGACATCTTTTGATATCTGCTCATCCCTACTTGTCTTCATTTTGGTAACAATGCTCCCTTTTCTTTCCCTTGGTCTTGATTATTTATAATTCCTGTTTTGCTTCATGGATTTGCAGTAGGTCCACTCATTCTATTTATGAAGGAAAATGGGACATAACTGTACGAATTAAATCTGAACTGGCTGTTACATCAGAGCATCTTACCGCAGAACAAGGAAAGTTATGGATTTTCTCCCTCAATCCTTGCAGCTACTCTAGGAGCTGGGTATTATTGTCTCCCAATTTACACATGAAGACACTGAGACAAGCTTCCAAATGAATAGCTACAGGTCACATTGAGCCAGATCTCAAAGCAAAATTCGAATGCAGAACTCTGACTTCCATGTTCATAACCACTTTATTGCTCCATTCTTGACACATTTATCAGGCATTTGCACTGGGGGGAAGATAGAAAGTATTTGGGGACTGCAATCCTCCTTTGCCCAGCCTGTCTCATTATACTTCAGACAGCGTGTGGTGTGAGTGCGGAGGAAAAAGAGCCAGCTGACGCGTGGGATTGCCAAGCAACAGCTTATGAAATGAACTCAAACCATGGCAACCAATAGCCTGTGGACCTAGCAATAGCCTCATTTCATTTACAAGAGTAAGAGGAGGGCTTTGTCAACAACCGATGTGATAAATGAGAAGGTACAGACTACGCAAGTACAAGGAATTATCATTATCCCCATCATCATTATTTTCAAAGCACACAATACCAAATAATCTATGAAAACGAGTCCTTAAAAATACAGAATTAAACGCATCACCATGTCACATACAAACTATGTACATGTACATTTTTGCAAAACATCTATCTCTGATATTCAAAACCTTAACTATCACCCTTTATTTAGTAGAGTAATTCATTTCAGGATGTTAAGGAGGGTGAACATATGAATACCCCTCATTCGAAAATTAGTTTATTTACAAAGCCCCTCCTAGTTAATGCCTCACAATAACTGGGTGCTTGGTATTATTTTTCCCACTCCACAGGCAGGGCAAAACATGATGTGGGGACTGCAAATGAGTTTTCATTGGGTGCGCAGTTAATAAAGCACATATCCAGGACACCCTCCTGCAAAAATGTCATAAATCTTGGAACCCTCTGAAAATCTGATCACATCTGCAGCCCCTCCCCTTGAAAAATGCACAGAAATCAAGTTGTGCACTACAGTTTGCCTGTAATTCAATGGGACTCACAGTTTCTCCTGATGTACATCCATGGACCCCAGCGGGAGGAACAATATTCATTTGTTTTTGACCATGATTCACAGGGCTCTCAGGGCATCTCCCTTTTCTCCAGAAATTACATGAAGCCTCCCCAAAATACAGAGGGTTGTTAAGCTAGAAACATGTTAGTTGCAGGTAGAAGGCATTGGACATCACTGGGTGGTTAATAATTTCAATCTGCCCCAATTCTACCCTGGCCCCCCAAATTCTACCCTGATATCATTCCTCATGCACTGCCTTGGTCAGGCACACAACTACCAGAAATTAGGAAATCTGACAACTCGGTGAATAACTGATCCCAGAACAAGTGATTCTGTCTTTGGATGTGCTTTGTTCACCTGTTGTGACCTGGACATTGTCACCTTGCTGTCAAGAAACCTCATGGTTATTCTAGTAATGGAAGGAATGGGATATTCACTTGATAGTGACTCCCAAGCCAGTAGGATAGTGTCTTTTTTTCTCAGAGAACCTAAAGTGGTTTGCTGAGGGCCCATACCAGGTAAACTCTACGTTTTTAATAATATAGGTCTTTGGCTATAAACCCCTCCCACCTTCTGTAACACTACAGACTCATTTCCTCTCTCAATCCTAAGACCCAGACTAAAAGCTAATCAAGTGACCTTCTGGTCCTCCAGGCCATACCACAGTGATATTTGGAGATGTGAGGGAACCCAAATCCAGTGGGAGAGAAGAGAAACAGAACAAAAGGGAGGGAGGGAGAGAAAAGGAAGAGGAGGGAGTGGAGAGAAGGAAGAGGAGGAGGAAGGAGAAAGGGAGAGAGACAGAGAGATAGAGACAAAGAGACAGAGAGAGGCAGAGAAAGTAGAGTATTTCTCCTTAAGTCTTCAGTGGAGTCTGAAATGGGGCTTGGAAGTCCCCTGGGCCTTGAATGTCATCAGTATCTTTCTCCCTCCCTCAAAGCCCTCCCTTCAGTCTTTGGGATCTTTATCTAGTCTAGGATGGCTGCTAATCCTTGGGACAGACTACATATTCTTCTATGTCTATAGATAAGCCAGGTCCTTATCTCTTGGTATTCAAAAGACCTAAGATCCTACAATTCAAAAAGCCTTTCTTTCAGTCATATTTCCTCTGTGTAAATTTCCTGAATTTTCTTTTCTGAAACTCAAAAGCTGATCTTGGGCTCTTTGATTCTATTTGCATTTCTGCTAAAATAACTCTACCTGGGGCAGAAGCCTTGGACCTGCTGTGAATGAGGCAAGGCCAGGAGTACAAGGGCAAGCTAGGGCTATGAGTGAAAAACAAAGGTTAATCATTCACAATGTCATACTTTCACAGAAAGAAAGAGAAATAAATTTGCTAATAAAGAGAGGTGTTCAAGAGGGGGGAAAGACCAAGCTAGATCCTTAAAGTGAGCCTCTGCCTCTTAATTTCTTCCCCAGGAAGAAGCTCCATGTGTAAGTAGGAGATTTCAATTTTGCTTTTGCTCGACTGGACATTCCATCTCCTATACATTAGCCATTATCATTTGGGAGGTATTCTTACATGTGTGTCATGTGAATTCTCTCATTTAGATTTGTTAGTGGTATTATACCTCTAAGCAGATGAGGAAATGAGAATCAGAGAGAATGAGTAACTTACTCTTCACACATAGCTAAGAGTTTAAACTGGAGCCTATTTTCTGCCAAGCCCCATGCTAATAATCACCACGACCTAACAGTTTCTTTGACCTTGGTTTCTAACAGGGTTGAAGGATGGGAAAGTGACAGCCCTGCACAGCTCTGAGGTTACAGTGTGTCTGGAGCATGAAGGCCTCTTTGTGAGCTGGGCCTGGTTCCACTTGTCTACAACATCCAAAACATTACAAGAATGAGAGGAGCCAAACACTATTAGAAGGTGGTGTCAGCTATCACTAATGATGTCCCTTTAGATATGCACCGGGTTTACAGAAAGTAATTAATATAACAGACTATATTAGCAGACTAAGTCTTTAGAAAGCCTTGCCTTCAAGGCTGGCTCTTGGCTGGCATCTGAGAACTTGGCACCTAGAGAAAGAATGCTGGCTGCCTAAAGATGTGCATGTCCTAATCCCTGAAACATGTTATTTTATATGGCAAAAGGGATTTTGCAGATGTGATTAAGGTTAAGGGCTTTGAGATGGGGAGATGATCTTGAACTATCTAGGTGAGCCTAATCTAACCACACAAATCCTTAAAAGTGGAGAACTTTTCCAAGTTGTGGCCAGATGAGATGATAGAAGAGGGGCCAGAAAGACATAACTTGAGAAGAATTCTACTCACTGTTCTGACTTTGAATATGGAGACAGGGCTCACAAGCCAAGGAATGTGGTGGCCGCTAGAGCTGGGAACAGCCTTCAGTTTATGGCCTGCAACAAAACAGGGGCCTCTGAACCGAATTCCATTAGCAACCTGAGTGAGCAGGAACCAGACCCTCCCCTTGAGCTTCCAGAAGGAATGCAGCCATGCCCACACCTGGGTTTCAGCCTGGTGAGGCTGTGCTGGACTTCTGACCTCCAGAGCTCCAAGGTTATAGTTTATTTAGTTTAAGCCTCTAAGTTTGTGGATGATTTATCACAGCAGCAATAGAAAATTACTACAGCATTTGACCTGTTCCCCAATTGATAAGTGGGGGTGTGCTGTGCCTAACCTGTTGATATAAATGTCATATATGCTGACCACCTGCTTTCCTTCTGAGAGTCTGGAATTTTGGTACACGCCGAGCAGAGGGTCTAGTGACTATTCCCCCCAGTTTTTTTTTTAAACAAAAACAAAAACAAAAATAAAAACTCTTTTGTACTGAGTGAACTTCCTTGGACAAAAACATTCCCCATGTGTTGTGCACTTCCACTCCTGAGGGAAAGTGTGCTTCTTCACAAAAGAGAGAGATCATAAGGAAGCCTGTGCATGGATGCCTTAAGATCCCACCAGTGTCTTTTTTTTTCCTTTGGTGATCTTATCATATATCTTGTTGCTGTAATAAACCTTAGCTGTGAGTACAATTATACACTGAGTCCCTTGAATCCTTCTATTGAATTCAGTGAATGTTCTGGGACCCTCAAAATGATGAGGGATGGCAGGCCACATTTTGAGTGGCCAGTGAGTTCCAAAGTGCTACAGTAGCTGTGATCTGACGGCAGGCCTTTACATGTCATGTCTCACTTTGGGTTGGTGACTGGAGGCTGGGACCCTGCATCACTGGCATTCCTGTTGCTGGGCAACAGTGGCCTTTTCCAGAGCAGAGAAGGAGGGGGATCCACATAGGAGGTGCCATATCCTCCGTAGCAGAGGCATACCTGCTCCCTCTGGTGGTATATGCTTTTCAATAGTTGTAGCCAGAGATTGGGACTTGCCATTCAGTGATGGGTAGAGCAGATCTCATCTGAAGCTGCTGGCTGAGCCTACTGCTAGATGTAAAAGTTCAATTCCAAAGGGCCTTAAGACCCAGCAATCTGGAGCAATTCTGCTGTCAGAATATTGCATACATTCGTCCCGGAAGTATGTCCTGAATGCAGATTTTTTTTCAAAAAAGCATCTAGCTGAAAAGTAAAATCTGACGGTTACCTGCTTGATTGTCTGGTCTTTTAGAATAGAGACATGAAATGTGTCTATTCAGGCGGAATCCTACTGGAGAGGAGTCAGAAACTGTACATGAAGCTGTAGTTTGGAATGAAGGAAGCTACCTCTTTTGATCTCTCTTAACAGGACAGCCCCTAAAACTACTTCTTAGGCTTCTTCTGAGACTAGAGGCTCTAAATATCACTGAAAATTTGCAAATACATAAGGAAAGTAGCCAGCTTAACTTGTCCCTTCATTCATATATTGAGGCACCAAGCTAGCGGCTGAAGCATACAGTGGTGGACCATACAGACATGGTCCCTGCCTGCCCCTAGGTAATGTCTAGCCTAAAAGAATCCTTCCATCTGGTATTACTGGATAATAAATATGGAATTTAACAGAGTTAGACAGACCTAGATTGCCAGTAGTGCCTGGACCATATCTATAACCTATTGCCAGACAGGGACATTGGATTCTGAAGCACACTTGCTTACTATCCTCTCCCTAGGGACAGGGCCTCACCCCCTGCCCTATTCAACCTCTTCCGAGAGGCCTTTCTAAATTTCTGGAATCCTGCATTAAAGTCCTGCCTCCCTATGTTGAAAAGCAGAACTCAGTCTAGGGCAGAGGTGTGAGCCCTAAGGTCTACCAAATGCTCACCATCAAGAATTTGGGTCCAAAGCAGGGCACCTGGGTGACTCAGTCAGTGAAGTGTCTGACTTCAGCTCAATGAAGTTCAAGTTCACGGTCAGTGAGTTCAATCCCTGTGTCAGGCTCTATGCTGACAAATCTGAGCCTGGAGCCTGTTTAGGATTCTCTGTCTCCCTCTCTTTCTACCCCACCCTGCCCAACGCTTTGTCTCTCAAAAATGAATAAATGTTAAAAAAAAAAGACTGGGTAAGAAAAGAGTAACAAGTGAGGAGCCAATTTCCCAGTGGAATCCATGCCTAGTGAATGAAAATCATAGAGCATGGCTAGGGATATCGAGTCCTCACAGGCAGTTGAAGTAGATGTCTTAATGGCACAGTCATGAGGTTCACCTCAGCAATGCCCCTCCTTAGAGTAGGTGGGATTTCATCAAGTTCTGTCTGTCTAGCCCCCAAGTCAGATTCTCTCACTTATTGGAGATTTCCTGAGCTCTACCTAACAGCCATTAACAAAAATCCCTTTTCTGCTTAAAGAAGATAGAATGGGTTCTGTTGCTTGTAACTAAGAAGACTGATGGATAACGATAGATCCAAAAACAAACAAGAGCCAGTCAATGTATTGTTTCTCCTTCACACTGTCAGGGATGGGGATCTGGATCTAAGAGCAAAAATGAGTAAAGAGTAGAGGTTGTAAGTCTCATCTATCTACTTATAAAGTCTCATATGCTTATTTATAAAGTTGCTAATTTACTTATTTAAATTATTTGTCTATTTTGAAAGTCACAGGTTCACCACCCTACTAATGCCTGAACTCACACACTCACCTAATGAAGAGGGTATTGGCATTGACATTCCTGCATGGCATACACTGACCACGAGATGGCGAAAGAGATTATCACATCAAGCTAGCCTGTCTTCCTCCTTCACACCATTACTACACTAAAGAGAACATTTATTGAGCACTTAATGTGTATCAGGAGCTGTTCCAAGGGCTCTAATGTGTTAAGTCACTTAAACCTCACAATACTCCTATGAAATAGCTGCCATCTCATATGTGAGGAAACTAAGGCACAGAGATACCTGTTTACCTGTTTCTAGCTCATATTTATGTATCATTTATCCATTATACCATCCAATATATCAATCCAATATACCATTTTCTATCATTTGTACCTATATACCAATTTATAATCTATATCTTTTCATTTAAGGTTTTCTTTACTATAGAAGTAACACATACTCATGGTAGAATTCTCAAATGATAATGATTGCTAAAAATTTTTTTGAATGTTTACTATTTATTTTTGAGAAAGACAGAGAAGGGGAAAAAGACAAAATGTGACTGGGAAAGACAGAGAAGGAGACACAGGATCCGAAGCAGACTCCAGGCTCTGAGCTGTCAGCACAGAGCCGGACTTGGGGCTCGAACTCACAAGAACCATGAGATCATGCTGTGACCTAAAGTCAGACACTTAACCAACTGAGTCACCCAGGTGCCCCATGATTGGTAAAAAATTTTTAAGTCCTCTCTCCTTCCTGCCCAGGATCCCAATTCTACCACCTAGTGGTAACCACTGTTAGTTTCTTCTGTACCTGTCTATAAATGTTCATAGAAATGAAAATTGGCTACTCTTTGATATTCATAGAAAATGAATATGCAAGTGTATTTATACATATATTCTACACACACATACACACAGGACCATATCCCATACACTGTTCTACAGTATGCACCTCTTTTTGGCATTTCTTCTTGGCCATCAGACGCAGGCTGGGACTACTCTTGCCTGAGGGCCTCATTTATGGGTGTGACAGTGGTTGTACTCACATGTGTACTAGAGAGCAAATCTGCTGCACAGTGACAGTAAACATTGGACAGCAAGGTTATTAATAAGCTGCAGGGAATAGGAAGATGTGATACGGTGCCTGGGATGTCTGTAGGTGGTCCTCAGGTAGGGCTGGACCTCACCTCTGGTGTATTCTGGCCTCTAGCCCTGGTCCTAAAGAAAATTCAGATGTGAATACAAACAACATTCATGGTGTAGGTAAAATGAGTTTGGCAGCTGTCCTTCTGACCCAGCAGACACTGAGCCTGAGTCGCCCAGGGGGACAAAAGGCAGAACAAGGCTAAGCCTACTGCTGGCACCTCCCCTACAGCTAAGAAAAGGGCTTTAGCTATTCGACACTACCACAAGATCCTCAGGTTGGGCAGAGTCAGGTGGGGGGAAAGGAAGCAGCTTTAGTAGGGGAGCTGCCAACAGGGGGTGAGGGTGTGGGGAGGACTTGAGAGCCTTGGAGAGCTCCTGCACTAAGAGCTGCTGGCAGTGGAAAGTGGCCACAAGGGCTGGTCCCAGGGAGTCAGGAGGGGGCTCAGAAGTCGATAGCCAATATTTGAAGATCAAGGGAGAGTATGTTCTAGGAAGAATCTGTTTCCTGAGTCCCATGATGGCTGGCCTTGGCCCAGTATATACTGCCGGGTTATGGGACGGGGCTGTGCTGCCTGAATATACCCTAGCAATGTTCCTCTTGGTTACTTACCACTGGACATCACCCCTCAGCCGGACCCTTCCTGCAAGGAGGAGGTAGTGCCTAGGCCTCATAGGGTTAGCAGCAAGAGTTGGTTATCAGGATCAGGAGGCTTTAAGGAGGATAGGATGCCTGGTTCCCATCAGGTTGCCTCTGTGCTGGCCCCCCACAGTACAGGGAGAGGTAATCCTCCTTATGTGAAGTAGACAGACAAGGTGGTGCCATATTCTCTATGCTCTGGGGTTTTGTTTCACAAACCAGAGATGATGGCAAGAGGAGCAAAACCACTACAGCTAAGGCCCCAGAGCTTCCCTGGAGCCTCCTCTTCCTAAGCCAACTCTTGCTTCAGTTCCTTCAAGCACCCCAGCATCCTTCCAATATATCCCTACCCTTGCACCCTGCAATGAAACAAACTGGTTCCCTGCTATCATGAGGTACCTGGGTTAAGGGGCCCTTCCCATCCAGCTGGCACCTCTCTCTTGTCTCCAGAAGACAGGCATGGAAACTGAGTATGGTGTCCTGGTGGTACTAGATTTCCTCACATCTACAGCAATCCAGTACCAGGTGATGGACTGGGAGGGATAAATGCCTCAAGGAAGGACTGGAATCAATGCTAGGTTATCCTAAAGGCCAACTGAGCAAATACTTACTTTGGTCATCAGCAAGGAACCATACTCTTCACCCCCAAATTAGAAAGGGATCATTAAAAACGTTTTGATACTTGCATTTGATATTCAAAGAAACATTGTATCATGGGAAAATATAAAAATTTTACCATCAATTTTTAGCACAAAATACATATGGTAAATGGGAAAGAAGACACTCCACAATCTTTTCAGGGCTCAGACAGGGCTTCTAAGATTTTAATGTGACCCTGGCAGAATGTCTCCCATTATCTATTCTGCAGGCCTGGTAGCACCCTGGCCAAGGAAGGGAAGCAAATAAGAGCTGCTATTTCTCCTAGTAGGGGCTCATGTGTACCCCAGAACATAATATAGCTGCAAAGTAAGTAACCACAAGCTTCTCTTTAAAAATAGTTTTCCAGAGGTGCCTGGGTGGCTTAGTTGGTTAAGTGTCCAACTCTCAATTTCCATTCAGGTGTGGGGCTCTGCACTGGGCATGGAGCCTGCTTAAGATTCTCTCTCTCCCTCTCCCCTGACCAAGTGTGCAAAACCTTTCTCTCTCTCTCTCTCTCTCTCTCTCTCTCTCTCTCTCTCTCTCTCCAATAAATAAATAAATAAATAAATAAATAAATAAATAAATAAACAAACAAATAAATAAGCTTTTCCAATCTAGTAACAGATTTTTATCATTTTAGAAAAAGATACAGTCATAGTCAAAATTTAAAAATCATAGAAAGTTATAAAGAGAAAAGTAGAAATTCCCTGTCTGCTTTCTAATCTTACCTTTTCTTCTACTCAGATAGAAATTTCTCCTTGAGCCCTCTAATACTACTCTTTCCACGTTATTGTGGAAAGGTGTCCCTGTTCATATCTAAGGCCAACTCCTCCATTTGTTCTCAGATCCATCCCTATGGTCTTACTAAGATCTTCCATCCTCTCCTATACCATTCTCACCAGCACACAAACATGCCTTAATATCAATCAAAAAATAACTCCCCCTCTCCTTCACCTCATGCCAACCTCTTAGCTAAATTTCCATTTCCCTCTTCTGTGTATCAAAACTCCTCAAAAAAAACATTTTCTATAATCCCTACCTCTACTGGCTCGCCTCCCATTTCACCTTAATCCCCTTCAATCAGGCTTTCCTCCTCCCACGAAATGGATCTTATCAAGGTCTCTGGTGACACGTATCTTGCCAAATTAACAATTTCTTATACCCTCTTTGCATGATCCCCTCACCATCATTTTAAATTGTTGACTGCTTATTATTTCTTTCAATACTTCATTTCCCTTAGATGTTCTTGATACCACAACTTACCTAGTTTCTTCCTACCTCTCTGGTGGTCTTTTTTCTCAATCCCCTTATAGGTTCTTCCTTATGTAGAAGGCCACAGGACTCTGCCTGTGGCTCTCTTCTCTGTATATAATCTCTCCCTAGGTGAGTTCCTGTAGGCCCATGGCTTTGAATGCTATCTATATCCTTAATGAATTTCAAATGTATACCTTTCTCCTAAATTCATTATATCCAAATGCCTACTGACAATAGGAACAAGACAATAGGAACAAATAACCTCATATTTTAAAAAGATGGGAATAATGTATTTGCTCATTCTGGTAGCCTAAGCAGTCTACATAATGACAGAATGAGTAGAAGCTTGAAAGCCCCTTAATGAAGAATCTACTGAAAATAAAATACCTAAGTTGTGAGCTGTCAACTTACTGGGGGCTGGTGTGAAATAAATCTTCCCAACTCTGAGTTGGAGGGGAGGTTATGTTACCCACTTCGTTTAAAATCATATGAATTGAGATTTAAGAGAACCACTAAAAGACATTTAGAATATGTTTAAGAACTAAATACTGGCATCTCATTAGCTGTATGCTCTGAGCTATAGGAAATCAGAGACCCATTCTAATGCTGCAACTAGGATGGAGTGTGATAACCAAGTTTTAGAGCTTGAGCTGTATCCCCTGAAGAAATTTCAAAGAGAAAGTCTTATAGAGCAGCCTAGGACAGCTGGGAGAAAAAGAAATCACAGTATAAGAACATGCTCTACTATCGCTATGTGGCATGGCAAGAATGAATATAGTTTCCTATAGGACAAGTGGATGCTGAGGAAGGCAATAGGAGTTGAGCCACTGCCCAAGGGACCTTGCCTTGTCAAGGCAAGGAGACCACAGCACTAAAATAAGTGGAGGACAGAAACACAAATTTAGGCAGTGTACATCACCTACATTCAACAAGTAAATACACATTCTTTTCAAGCACATATGTAATTTTTACAAAAATTGACCATATGCTGGAGCCGTAAGAACTGAAATATACAGTATAGAGCCTCTGACTGAATAATTACACTGAAAAGAATATGTATTCAGTTGTTGAATATAAAGTTCTATAATTTCCATTAGGTAAAATTTGTTAATCACAATGTGCAAATCTTACAGATCCCTCCTTACTGATTTTTGTCTGCTTTCTCTTCTATTGATTTCTCCTGTGGTTCTACCAATTTTTCCATTATGTTTTGAAGAGAGGCTATTAGGTTCATGTTTAAAATTGTTAAATATTCCTGATGAACTGAATTTTCCTACATGAAATATTCCTTATTTTGTCGTATCATTTTACTTTCAAATTTTCTGAATTTTTATGTTTTAGCTGTGTCTCTTATAAACAGTTATATCAGTTGTTTGTGCTGCATAACAAAAAGACAGAAAATGTTCAAATGTGTAAAAGTTAAGGAATACACTTACAAGTAGTCATTCCATAGTTCAAAGAAATCAGAAGGAAAATAAAAAAGAAACTATGCTGAGTTGAATTTAAAAAATGCTATATATAAAAACTTGAGATGAAACTAAAGCCCTATTTAGAAAATGTTATAATTTAAGAGTGTATATTAAAAAGGCTAGGGGCATTTGGGTGGCTCAGTCAGTTAAGCATCCAACTTCAGCTCAGGTCATAATTTTGCAGTTCATAGGTTCGAGCCCTGCATCGGGCTCTGTGCTGACAGCTGGGAGCTTGGAGCCTGCTTCAGATTCTGTGTCTCCCTCTCTCTCCTGCCTCTCCCCTGCTAGCACTCTCTCAACAATAAATAAAAAAATTTTAAGGCTAAAAATTGTGAGCTAAACATTTATTTCAAAGAGAAAAAGAACAGCAAATTAAACAGAGAAAGAGGAAAAATAATAAAAGTGAGATAAAATTAACAAAATATAAAAAATAGAATAGGATCAGCATAGTCAATATTGGTTTATTTTTTAAAAACTAATAATGGTGGTTAACTTCTGGTGAGACTGGTTAATAATGCAAGAGGGAAGGCATAAATTATCAGTACTAAGAATTAAAATGGCAGTATCACAGATCCAGCACACATTAAGAGAATAATGACAGAATATTATGGACAACTCTAATGAATATTTAGATGACATGGAAAAGCCCTATAAAAATAAAACTTACCCAAATTGACTAGAGGATAGAAAATATTAAATCACTAATTTCAAACTTTCCTAAAAATGAACTTCAAGCCCAGATGGCTTCACTAACAAATTTTATCAAACATTTAAGAACTAATTCCAAAGTTAGATGAAATCCATCAGAAAGCAGAAAAATAGGATATATGTGCCTCAACACATTTTTGAAGCCAGAATAATCTTGATATCAAAAGCGCGAGATAGAGAGTACATTAAAAAACATATGGGCCAATCTCACTCATGAACAAAGATGCAAACATCCTAGACAAAACATCAGAAAGAGGAATCCAACAATACATAAAATAACAAGTATCATGACTTAAACTGGGTTTAGTCCAGGAATACCACATTGACAGATTAATGGAAAAACCTCATAAGATCATCTCAATAGATGTAGAGAAAGTGCATGATAATAACATTCAACAAACATTTATGGTAAGTACACTTAGCAAACTAGAAATAAAAAGGAACTGAGGGTGTGGAGAGATGGGCACCCTCCTACACTGTTGGTGGGAATGTAAACTGGTGCAGCTGCTCTGGAAAACAGAGTGGAGGTTCCTCAAAAAACTATCCATAGAACTCCCTTATGACCCAGCAATAGCCCTGCTAGGGATTTACCCAAGAGATACAGAAGTGCTGATGCATAGGAGCACATGTACCCCAATGTTCATGGCCGCAATGTCAACAATAGCCAAAACATGGAAAAAGCCTAAATGTCCATCACCTGATGAGTGGATCAAGAAGATGTGGTATATATACACAATGGAGTATTACATGGCAATGAGAAAGAATGACATATGGCCATTTGTAGGAAAGTGGGTGGACCTTGAGGGTGTCATGCTAAGCGAAATAAGTCAGGCAGAGAAGGACAGATACCATATGTTCACACTCATAGGTCTAACAGAAAATTTTCAGAATGATTTAGCTTCAAAAAAAGCAAGCAGTTAGTAGTGCTTAAGAAAAATTGATTCAGTATCTAATGGATAGTTGATACCTGTCACAACACAGCATTTTATATACTGTTAAGTGAAACTGCAATACAATCTAAGTTTATTTTGGGAGTGTTTGCTGTATAATTGGATTTAATGAAATGCTTAGAGGTGCAGTAGGCATGACTTTGAGTAGATAATGAAAGAAAATGCAAAATGCTTATTGATTCATGATGTGGTTTCATCTTAGCT
>NC_043717.1:40752773-40795712 GCF_006229205.1 Suricata suricatta | reverse complement strand
CTCTTCTTTTTTTGGTGGTGGTGGTGGTGATGTTTAAATGAAGTTGCTTTTACAACACCAAAGACTTAATCATCCATTTCCTATATAAAAGGTAGCTACTTTTTTGCATGGACCTCAAGTATACTGTAGTATAGAGGTGGAATTTAAGGAAAGGTATTAAGCAGGATGTGTTTTAGCTTATGGGCAAGTAATAAATTGTATCACTTATCTTGAATGTATCATAGATAAGCTGCTATATAACGATTGCCACTTCAGATAGCTGTGAAATTACGTGATTAACTAGTTGTTACTTAACCTTCTAATTTCTGTATAAGTCTAATTACATGAAATAGAAGTTGGGGTTTTGATTTTTTACTTTGATTTTCTCTTTGGAGTGTCATTGTAACTACTGTATTGTAAATGATGGAAAATAATTGCATATGTTAAAAAAAATAAATTGTGTTATATTCAAAAAAAATTAAAAAAAATTAAATTTGAATGGTTCCCCCACAAAATACATACATACATACATACATACATAAATAAATAAATAAATAAATAAATAAATAAATAAAAATCTATAGTACTTCTTTAAAAAATGGGTGCCTGGATGGCTCAGTCAATTAAGCATCCAACTCTTACTTTTGGCTCAGGTCACAATCTCACAGCTTGTGAGATCTAGCCCTGTGTTGGGCTATGCACTGGCACACAGAGCCTGTTGGGATTCTCTCTCTCCTTCTCTGTCTCTCTCCCACTCATGCTCTGTCTCTCTCAAAATACATAAATAAACTTTAAAAATGAAAAATAAAAACAATAAAAAATATACAGTATACAACACAGTGAAATGTTGAGAGATCAGGAATATACAAGGATGTCTATTATCATCATTTCTATTCAACTTAAAAGGATGGGGCTAGTGTCATAAGGTAAGGACAAGAACTATAAGGTAAAATGATTCAAAAAGAAGCAACAATAGCCAAATCATGGAAAAAGCCTAAATGTCCTTCACCTGATGAATGGCTAAAGAAGATGTGGCATATATGTACAATGGAATACAACATGGCAATGAGAAAGAATGAAATCTGGCCATTTGTAGCAATGTGGATGGAACTCGAGAGTATCATGCTAACTGAAATAAGTCAGGCAGAGAAGGACAGATACCATATGTCTTTACTTATAAGTGGAACCAGAGAAACTGAACAGAGGACCATGGGGGGGGGGGAAGGGGGAAAATAGTTGGGGAGAGAGAGGGAGGCAAACCATGAGAGACTCTTGAATACTGAGAACAAACTGAGGGCTGATGGGGGAGTGGGAGAGGGGAAGAAGGGTGATGGGCATGGAGGAGGGAACTTGTGGGGATGAGCATTGTGTGTTATATGGAAACCAACTTGACAATAAACTATAAAAGGAAAAATAAATACGAAAATAAATAAATAAATACTTTTTTAAAAAGAAACAATACTGTCATTATTTGCATGTGGTATGATTGTATAAAACATAAACATAAGAATTGGGTACATTACTCAGCAGAACTTAGACAAGAATAAAGGTACATAAAAGACACTACAGCTTTGGTTTTATAAGATAAAACTAAAACCAGAACGCTAACCACTGCATAGACTTCTATGCTAATGTACATTTTCAGGCATATAAGCATTAACTTTTAAAATCCATCACTCTTTTTGGTGGTATGAAGAAAGATAGATTTCTCAAACCCAGAACAGATTAAATCCCATTAGCTTAAAGATAATTTTAAGTAGTGAGGAAAAACTGCCAGTGATTTCAGTTAAAGTAAAATCAACCAAGCAGAAATTCCAAGAAGCAAAACAAACAAGCAAGTAAAACCAGTATCATTTAAATTCATTCATTTGAAACCGTTTCCTAATTATCTATATTACCTAAAGTAATAATGTCATTGGACGCGTGGGTGGCTCAGTGGGGTAAGCATCCGCCTTTGGCTCAGGTCATGATCTCATAGTTCATGACTCCAAGCCCAGCATCAGACTCTCTGCTGTCAGCATGGAGCCTGTAAGGATGCAGGTCTGAATCAAACTGACTCCATGACAGACTTCAAGTTTCCCTCTGACCTTGGAGGCCTAGGTGTCAAATTTCTCAGAATCATTAGACAATAGAAGGGCACACATTGCCCAAGGCAGGCGGGACCACCCTTGTAACACCCAATCAGGAAAGGCCAGCTAACACCCCTAACATTTCTAAGGGCAGGCCTAGAAGGCTAGTCATGCCCTATGTGAGGTTCCTGGGTCTACTCTGTAATTGATTAACACTCTAAATGTTGTGATTGGGTCTTGCCAAAAGTAACAATGTGTATGGTTAAAGTTACTGCCAATAATGGTAGGCGATAGTGATTGGGTCACTGTACCTGTGTCACAATTTCCTGTAACTCCCCCTTCCCAAACCCATAAAGGCCCTACCCTGCCTTTGTCAGGGGCTCTCAGCATGGATGCACTGTGCTGCTAAAGTCTGTGAGTCCGAGCTTATAAGCCTGTAATGATAATAAAGCCCTTTGCTTTTGCATGCGTGACGTGGTCTCCCTCGCAGTCTCTGGTTTTTGGGGACGATATGGAAATCCTGGGCATAACAGAGCCTGCTTCAGATCCTCTGTCCCCCTTTCTCTGCCCCTCCCCCTCCTGGCAGCTCCCCACACCCTCCACTCAAGAAATAAAAACCTTTAAAAATAATTTAAAAATAAAATAATGATGTCATACTTGGAACCGTTGTGCAAAAATATTTCATTGATCTAGTCCAACTTTTCTGTGGTCTATTTATAACAAAGTGACCATTTGTTCCATTGGCACCTATTGTCCTGGTGTAAGCAGTCAACAGCACTCCTTTTAACAGTGTCCTGTTTTGGATGATAAAAATTACATGGTTACACTAGCTATAAGCCATTACCATCCTAGATGACATTACAAGATGAGAGAAAACATTGCCATTTCTTTTTTTAAATTTTTTTAATGTTTTATTTATTTTTGATACAGAGAGAGACAGAGCATGAGAGGGGGAGGGTCAGAGAGAGAGGGAGACACAGAACCGGAAGCAGGCGCCAGGCTCTGAGCTAGCTGTCAGCACAGAGCCTGACGTGGGGCTCAAACCCACGAACGCGAGATCTGACCTGAGCCAAAGTCGGAGGCTTAACCAACTGAGCCACCCAGGTGCCCCAAACATTACCATTTCTTAGCTTAGCTCACTATTTAAAAAAGAAAACAAGAAACCAACCTGTAAAATCCAAAGTGAAGAGATCCATATTATTTTTTTGGTGTCTAAATGATAACGTGATTGTTGAGAAATTTCAAGCAAATTAAAAGTAAATCAATACTACTGTGTTGTTTAGATATCCAACTGGTACTGGGGTATGTTAAAGAATTTATGTAAGTATCTGACTACTTGCATTAGGTTTCAAAAAACTTCTCTTCCAAAGTAATAATACTTGCATGTTTTATAATTCAACAACATGCCTTTGAGTTAACTCATGTTTTTCCTCCAATACTGTCTGTCAATCAAGCATTTGGTGTCTGAACCACCTTCCAAATAATCTTTGTGTTCATGATTTGTTACACAGGTATAATAATATTGTAGAAAAGAACAACCCCACTCCTGGCATTCTTAATGGAGAACTTACATGCTTCTGGAATCTTAGCAGGTACTGGATTAGGTGGAGTCTCCCTTTTCACTTCAGGGCCACATCCCTGCTCACCTCCAGTCTTTTTCAGACCCACTTCCTGGCTTTCACTTTCCAGTTCAGGTTCTTATATAATGTAAGCAGCAAACCACAAATTAATATTATTAAATAAAGTTCTGTAAGTTAGTAATGTAAAAAGTATGATGTATAAGAATGCAATGAACATTTAAAAGTTTTCTGCTAGAAAACGGGAGTTAAGTTTCTTATAGATTACCTCCTCTCTGAAGTGCTTCTTTTCCCAAAACTGTTTAAGACAACTTAGTTGTCACTTTTGTAACCTATATACATTTCTATTACTGCACTTATTTCATCAGATCAGCCATTTGTTTACATGAATTTCTGACAAGATTGTGAGCTCAAGACAGAAATCATTTTCTCATTTACATTTTTATCCTCAGCAACGAGTACATTATCTGCCACTAAGCAGGTCCCAATAAATGAGTGGAAAACGTCATTACTAATAGTAAACTGAGAGAAACTCACCCTGAAGAACATTTTACAAAACAAATGGTTTGGACTCCAAAAATCGCCAGTCAGGAAAGACAAAGAAAGCCTGAAGTACACTTCTAGGATAAAAGAGTAAAAAGGGAGACAACAAGTCAATACAATGGGTGGTTTTGGGTTGGATCCTGGATCAGGAAACAATAATGGTATAAAGGATATTACTAAGCCAACTGACAAAACTGGATGTTACTAGGCCAAACAGACCACATATTAGGTAATATTTTTTTCTCAATGGTAAAGTTCCTTAATCTGATCATTGTACTGGGGTTATGTGAAAGAATATCCTTGTTTCTAAAACAACAGATCCTGAATTACTTTGAGAGTAGAGAGTTGAAATTTACTCTTAAGTGGTTCAACAATAATAATATGTGTATTATCATCTAAGGAAGGGTGATATGTGGCACAAGGTAAGCACAGCAATTAGTGAATTGAGGTGTCTGAGGCTCCTATCAAAAGTACACTGTAATTTTCTAGTAACTTTCCTGTAAGCTTTAAATATTTTCTAGAGGCACCTGGGTGGCTCAGTCGGTTAAGCGTCTGGCTTCAGCTCAGGTCATGATCTCACAGTTCGTGGGTTCAAGCCCTGCATCGGGCTCTGTGCTGACAGCTAGCTCAGAGCCTGGGACCTCTCTTCGAATTTTGTGTCTCCCTCTCTCTCTCTCTCTGACCCTCCCCTGCTCATGCTCTCTCTCTCTCTCTCTCTCTCTCTCTCAAAAATAAATAAAACATTAAAAATTTTAAAAATAAATAAATAAATAAATAAATATTTCCTAGGTAAAAAAAGTTTTTTTAAAAAATAATATGTGACAACTAGATTACAGGTGCAGGAAGACAAAGATATTGAAGACTTTAACAGCAACTAGGAAAGGATTTCACAATTTTTCTCTATATTATAACTTTTAAAAATTACAGTCTGAGTTAACCAAATTGTATCTAGGCCTGCTTAAACATTTGATGCCATGACTTAAGAAGCCCAGAAACAGCATTCCAAAAAAGCCAAGTTTAACTAATGATATTGTATATACTTCTGTCTAAATTTAATGTTGTTTCCTTGATTTGCTAATAACCTTGGCAAGAAATGTATTTTCCAAGCATGCCAAATAATTTAAAATATGGATGGTAAAATGCTGAAAGAAAACTTATCACAGAGAGTGACTGCAATCAGCTTCAAACTATACCTTTCTCTTACCAAAAAGGTTTCCAGCCAATTTTCAGGGAACCTTTATCTAGTCCTATTACTAATATAATATCATAAATGAAATAAAACACATTTCTCCATCCCCTCTTCACCTTGAACCACAGGTGCTCCTTCTTTCTCTTGCCCAGGATTCATATCTGGATTCTCAGTTGGTGGTTCCTTTTGTTGTGATGTTTTTTCACCTGGTTGCTTAGCCTTGGGGGAGGGTAAGTGCAAATAAAAGTATTGATATTAATACTATAATGATAGAAGGCACAAATATACCTACTACATGCAGGTAATCAATCACAAATCTGAAGTTTTCCCTAGACTCTTCTCTGTAAGTATTCAACAAAATTACTCTTTATATATAGAAAATACTCCAAGGAGTTATCTGCAAGGACTAATAATTCTGGAAGACTTTTTGATCTTTTCTGAGATGTGTGTTATTTGTTTCTTCATAAGCACAATAGGGAAGTCATAGAGATGATTACAGGATCCTATCAATTTATATACCCAGGCAACACCAGAATATAAGTCTTTTTCCTCAGTGTTTCTTTCCTGGATTCATTTTTTCACCCATTTTAAGCGAGAAAGTCCTTTAAACAACGTATCTACACTGATTCAACAACACTTTTTGATGTTTTTTCCTAAAAAATTATTTCTGCCAATAGAAGTAAAACATTAAAGCACTCACAGCCACAGGTTCATCCTGCTTAGCAGACTTTTTCCCTCTAGATCTTGATCTCATTCTTGCACTCATATTTCACACTGAAAGTAGAAAATCATTAACTATATATACACACACACACACACACACACACACACACACACACACCACATCTTCTTTATCCATTCATCAGTCAATGCACATGTGGGCTCTTTCCATAATTTGGCTATTGTTGATAGCATTGCTATAGACATTGGCATGCATGTACATACAGTGGAATACTACTCAGCAATCAAAAAGAATGAAACCGTACTATTTGCAATAGCATGGATGGAACTTGAGTGTATTATGCTAAGTGAAAAAGGTCAGTCAGAGAAAGACAAATATCATAGGATTTCACTCATATGTGGAATTTAAGAAAAAACCGATGAATATAGGGGAAGAGAAGGAAAAATAAGGAAAGAGAGAGGGAGAGGGAGGCAAACCATAAGAGCCTCTTAAATACAGAGAACAAACTGAAAGTTACTAGGGGAGAGGTGGAGAAGGATGGGTTAAGTGGGTGAGGGGCATTAAAGAGGGAACTTTTAGATATGAGCACTAGGTGTCATATATAAGAGATGAATCACTGGGTTCTATTCCTAAAACTAAGACTACACTGTATGCCAACAAACTTGAATTTAAATTAAAAAATAATAATAAATAAAAAGGAAAAAATATTAACTGAACAAGGTAATAAAATAATAATTATACTGAACTATTTTATGGCCAAGTGATAATTATAAATTCATTTTTACATTTGTTGAGATTTCCAAAATAAATCTTGAATTCATAACTGCTTATTTTCCAATCACATCAAATTAGGCTGTCTGCAAAACCTTTGTTTCTCAGCAATTTTGCAGACAAGGAACCTTCAAGTACTTGGAAATACATAAAACTTTCCTTACAAGACTTCATTTCACAACTGGACTTTCCACTATGAAGAGATTTTGTAATATAACAGTCCTGTCCAGCTCGCCACTGACCACTCTCAATTCCATGCTCTGTCAGCAGTTTCAGGGGCCTCTAGGACTCAGATGCCTCTAATAGCACCCCTTAGACAACTCCATCTTCATCTGGCACCCTCCCTTTCCCAGCCCCACCACTATGGACATGGGCTATGGTGGGCCCTACCTGTGAGGATGACAACGACTTTAAGGACTTACTCTCTGCAGGCCAGGTACCACACTGCCCCTACCCACCTAAAGGTAAATAGCAACCTCCTCACATTCACTCCAACTTAAATTCCTGGGCGGACTAATCTGCAGACCTACTAATTGAGTCTCAGTGAGAAAAAAAATCCACATGGTAAAACTCGACGTGCTCAGCTTAGTGCCCAGAACACACTGCACATGCCCCCAATGCCAACTGCCAAGGGATACGTGCTGGGCAGTGGGCATGTGAGCCGCATCCTACAAGCCACACGGTAAGGGCTTCCCTCCCCCTCACTGGGGCTTCACCAAAAATTCCCAAAATCTGCCCTCCGTCGGCAGTTCCTGGAGATTCCAAGACCCAGGTACCCCAAATAACATCTCCAAGACTCGCCCCATCTTCACCTGACCCCCTTCTTCACCAGCTCACTGACCTCCCTTGTCTTAACCCCTCTCTAACAAAAGACAAAAGCCATGGCAGCCACAACACTTGTAAAGAGAAAGGTGATTACCTCAAGAACCTTCCTCCTCGGCGACAAGAAACTGCCACCCTGACCTGCCTGAAGCCTGCTCGCTCTTTCCTCACTCACTCACATTTAAGCTCCTGGGAAGACGATCAAGTCTCAGAGAGAAAGATCCAGACAGTAGGACGTGACCCCAACGGCTCCACATTCAGAACACACTACACTCGTTCCACACCAATAACCGCTGGGAAGGCAGGCAGCACCAAGCATGCACACTGCCTAAGCACATGCCACACAGTAGTGACTTCCCCACCCTTCCTCCAAGCCCACACCGAAAATTCCCAAATCCACCCTCTGTCAGTTCCTTGTGCCTCTAGGACCCAGATACTTTAAATGATGACCCAAGCCTTGCCTCATGTTCATGTGACCCCCCTCTCCTCCACAGCCCTCCATCCTCACTTGTTCTGGCCCAACCACTGTGCATGACTCATGGCAGCCACAACACCTATGAGGACACAGACCTTGAGGACCTTCCTCCTCAGAAGCCAGGAACTACATGCCCCTGACCCACTGAAAGCCCACTGGCTCCCTCCTCACACTCACACTTAAATTTCTGGGCAGACTGATCGGCCCACCAACCGGTGAAAGACGTACCAATTGAGTCTCAGACGGCAAGAAAGAATCCAGACTATAGGACGCGATCCGCACAGTGCTGCACGTGGAACACTGCACACGGCCCAAGTCAGTGGCTGATGGGAAAACGTTGGGCACTGGGCATGCGCACTGCAACCACGTATGCTGTATGGGCGGGGGTTTCTCATTCCTTCATCCAGGACCCCACTGAAGATTCCTGAATCTGCTCTTTGTCAAAAGTGCCTAGTGCCTTGGTGATGGGCATGGGGGAGGGGACTTCGGGGATGAGCACTGGGTGTTATATGGAAACCAACTTGACAATAAACTATAAAAGAAAAAAAATTTTTTGAAAAGTACCTAGTGCTTCTGGCATCCAGATACTTCAAATGACGCCCTCAAGATCACCCCATTTTCATCTGAGCCCTTTGTAGTCAGTCCACCATCCTCCCTTATTCTGTCCCAGCCATAAAAGGGCTGTGACAGCCACCAGCCCTGTGAGGAGAAAGATGTGATGGCCTCGAGGAACTTCCTCCTCAAAGAACACAGATCTCACTGCCTAAAACCATCTGAGTCCAGCTGGCTCCCCCTCACACTCAAGCATTCATACCTATTCACACTTACAGTTGCTGAGAGAGAGCAGGGAGCCTGTTCGAGAATTAGAAAGGGAATGAAAATGGTTAGATATCATCTTCTGTTGCCACCCAAATATAATCTCTGCAGGGTCAATTTCACCAGTTAATGCCAAGCTTTGGATGCATGTGTAGTAACACCTGTGTGTATGCACAGCGAAGCGTGTATCACATAGGCTGTAGATCCAGCCTTCCCCATCCAATCAGAGACTCTGCCATGCCTGAAGCAGGACATTGTTTCCTAGTCATTGAAGACTCGTCCTTCCCTCCTCCACACCCAAAATCTTTCAGTCCTTCTGTCTGGGACTCTTCCCAGCCCTACATTTCACCTGCCAATAGGCCCTCCAAATTTTCTTCTCAGTGCAGCTGCCCCAGTGGCCACAAGAGTTTTTAGTCTGCTCAGAGATGTGTGAGAGCTTTTAGGCTCTGAAAGTCTACCAAGCCAAGTCAAGCATGAGAGGAATCCAGAACAATGTAGAAAGAAAAGGATTGATAAATTCAAATAGATAAGCTTTAAAACTTGCAGACATCCTGTAACCCAGCATTTCTACTTCTAAAACTTTATATTAAGGAAACTGCCCTGGGGGAGCCTGTGTTAAACATCTTCAGCTCAGGTCATGACCTCATGCTTTGTGAATTAGAGCCCCCTCATGGGGTGAGTTCGAGCCTTGCTTCAGGTGAGCCCGATTTCTCTCTCTCTCTTTCTCTCTTCCTCTCTCTCTCTTCCCCTTGCTCACTTGCCCCTCCCTCAAACAAAAGGAAACTGACTTGGATGTGAACAAAGATTTAAATACATAGGACTTCTACAGCAGCTTAATTTATAAAAGAATGGTCACAGGCTTGCTATATAAGTAAACTCCAACACATGTGAAAATGAAATGTGGCTGCCCATCAAAATCAATGCTGAATAATGTTTGCTGTCATATTGATGCTGCTCACATTGCGTTATTAACTTGAAACAGCTGGCTATGAAGTACTGTGCATGTGCAGCATGATCCCAAAAGAAAAGGGGGGCTTTAGAAAAGTTCACCACTTCCTCCTGTTAGACAGTAAACATGCTTTGTTTTCCTGGAAAATGAGCCAGCACATTCCAGGACTCCAAAGACACAGAGTTCCGCCAAGGGTACCACAGGAGATAAAATGCAGTCCTCAGCGTTGTAGGTCTCCTGCATCTGGTGAACCTCCAAAGGCTTCACCATCACCTGGGTGATCTGGTCCTCCACTGTCAGTGAAAGAGTGGCGGGGAGGGGAGGAAAGGGGATGGACAGTGGCCTACTGCGTCTGATTTTAGCAAACAAAGGTAAGTAAGTACCTACAAGACAGAAAGAAATTTGACCTTGCCCTGCCCTACCTCCACGCCCAACCAAAAACCCTTTCTATCTTGCATTCACAGACCCTGCAGGTTACCTTTAGAGAAGCACAGGTGTTTGAGAGTTAGAAAGATCCCCTGTGGCAGAAGTAGAATTACCACATCCCTCCCTCTCTTTTTCCTCCACTCCCTTTCTTTCACCCTGCCTGTCTCATACAGACAAGACATAGAGTCAATTTGGAGCCAAGTGTAAAGAACATGTAATTCTTCTTTGATCAGGAAGAGAATTAGGGACAACCACTTTTAATATTTAATCAGGATCTGTTCCTACAACTCAGATCTTTATGTGTATGAAGTAAAGATTTATTGATAAGGACTGAGGTCTCCTACTCTTCAATCAGCATAAACTGTGGGATCTGACCTCAGGCTCACGTTTCTCCTCCAGTGAGCTCTTTGATTGGCTCTTAGGCATTTCCTGTTATCTCTTGGAAAGGCTATCCGCTGCCCAGCTCTCTGCCTGACCTTGGTGCTTTGTCTGTTGGCAGCAGCTGGGTTCTTTGGGTAGGATCGAGTTTCTTCAGGACGCTGGGAAGATGGGGTCCTGTCCGTGTGAGAGGTTAGAGTCTAAACTGAAAAAAAAAATCCAGTCTGCTCAGTGCCACAAGCCTTCGGGGAAACCTCATCCTCAGGCAACATTAGCGCAGAGCAACCACTCTGACCAAGGACAATCAGGTACTTCCCAAACCTTTGTTTGTATCATTGTGAAGATTGGAGATATCATTTTCTTTGTTTTGTAGCACAAGTAATATCTGCTCCTTAAAAACCATTCAGTCATGAAGAATTGCTGAATCCTACTGTCATGTCATTATTATTTAAATCTCAGCATGAGGTCGTCTTAATTCTCCGTAGAATTAACATCTGGAAGTAATCGCATTGTCACTAGGACCACTGAGAGGAGCCACGTGGCATCCCTTTCTGCCCTTCCTGTCCCTCTCCTCCCCACCCTCACAATAGCAGAAGGAAAAGAGAATTTTTGTCCACCCATTTACCATTGTTCGAGATGATAATCAAGAGTAGGAACTAGCCATTGTGCCCAGTCTGGAGTGGAGCAGGTGTCAAGGTCCAACCCCAGGCCAAGGCCCAAGTGGTGCATGGGCCAAAGGTGAGCCCTGTTTAGACTGTCCAGAAACCCAATGGGAGAAATGTCGTATATGCTACCTGGGTCAGCTGCGAGCATGATGTATGGACACAAAGCCATGATGAAGCAGTGATGAGGTGGCACCTGTGGCTGTACAGTGAGTAGGATGATGACCCAGCCTGTTTCCAATACTTGGAGGGAATGAATGACGTTCATTCCAATGTTTTTATAATAGTATAAAGGAGGGAAGGAAAGATTCAGGGTCACATACTAATGACAAGTGTGTACTTCAGAGGGAGATAATGGTGGTGGGTGTAAGGACACAAGTCTAAACCAAACAGATTCCAGGCTTTAAGTTCCCCCTCTGATCTAGAAGGCCTAGGTCAGTTCCCCGAAACTAACAGGCAGTTACACATTGCCTAGAGCAAGAGAGACCACCTTCGCAACACCCAATCAGGGAAGGCCAGCTACCACTCTCCACATTCCTAAGGGTGAGGCCTGCAGATGGAAACTTTAGATAGGACTCTGTTACCTAACGTTAAAATTAACCCGATAGTCGAGGAAAAAGATCCTAGGCTTGCCCTGTAATTGGTTGATTTTAAAGGTACTCTAAATGTTGCAATTGGGTCCCGCCAAAAGTAACAAATGCTCTGAACAATGTGTATGGTTAAAGTTGCTGCCAATACTGTTGTACCATTATGACTGGGTCACTGTACCTATGTCACAATTTCTTGTAACTTCCCCTAGAAAAACCCCATAAAAATACTCAGCCCTTGTTCAGGGCTCTCAGCACGGATCCACTGTGCTGGTGAAATCTGTGAGCCCAAGCTTATAGTCCGTAATAAAGCCGTTTGCCTTTGCATGCATGCCTCGGTCTCCCTGGTGGTTTCTGGTCGTTGAGGATACTGCGCTCTGGGCATTACAGTGGGGAGTGGTCTATTCTTTCCTGTATGGCCTTCTTCTGGCCTAGGGTACTGCCCCGGGGGGTCTGAATATGGACCAGACCTGGGAGTTACTGCCCACAACCACCACCCTAATGTGCAGTTGGAAGAAATACAACAGCTAGCCTTGGAGAGAGAGAGAAATAGAGGGTGCAGCTAGGATCTATGAGGGGTGCTTGTGTTGAGCCCCAACAGCTTGTGTAACCCATCCCCACCTCTTTAGATGAGGGAGAGGAAGCAAGTTTAAAGATTTATGAGAAACTCCTGACACTGTCAATATCTCTCAATTAGTAATGCACTAAGCACCTTTTCCCACCAATCTCCCTTTTGGAATTCATCCTAAAGAGTCATCCAAGTAGACTTCAGTATATACACAACAGTTGTAACAATGCCAAAGTACCTGTGTGTTCAGTAATGTACTTGCTTGTGTGAATTCAGTAAAACTAGACAATAGAAGTTTTGCAGCCATTGAAGAATTAGATAAATTAGCATATAGTGATATATATTGATGTCCATTAATTAAGGTTAAATAATACCAAAAAAGTGTTTATTAAACACCTCCTTTATTAAAAAATTATCTGTTTTTAAAATTACCTGTTTATTAAAATATATTAATGTGTATTTATTTTTGAACGAGAGAGACAGAGACAGAGAAAGGGTGGGGGAGGGGCATAGAAAGAGGGAGACAGAATCTGAGGCAGGCTTCAGGCTCTGAGCTATCAGCACAGAGCCCAACTCAAGACTCAAAGTCGTGGACTGTGAGATCATGACCTCATTCGAAGTTCGATGCTTAACCAACTGAGCCACACAGGTGCCCCTGATTCTATTTATTTTAAACAGATACATGTGTGTGTTTTATGTTGCTTATTCCTCTTTATACTATTATAAAAACATTGGAATGAATATCTTATTCTTGTGCTGCAGCACACTTTTCTTATATTTTCTTACAATGTATTCCTGAAAATTGAATTGCTGGATGAAAGGAAAGTGGGGTTTTAAAGGTTTTTAATTTGTATGGCTAGATAATTCTAAGATATGAGAAAACATTTTACACTCCAGCCAGCATGTGTAACCTTACCTTACTTTACACCTGAGGAGCTAGAAAAAGGACAACAACTGATGCCTAAAGCCAGCAGAAGTAAGTAAGTAATAAAGATTAGAACTGAAATAAGTGATATGTAAACTTAAAAAATACCCAGCAGAACAGATTAATGAAACCAGGAGCTGGTTCCTTAAAAAAATTAATGAAATTGATAAACCTCTAGGAACCATTATCAAAAAGAAAAGAGAAAGGACCCAAATAAATAAAATCACAAATGAGACAGGAGAAATAACAACCAATACCACAGAAATACAAATAATTACAAGAATATAATCAAAAACTATATGCCAATACTTTGGGTAACCTGGAGGAAATTCATAAATACTTAGAAACATATAAACTACCAAAACTGAAACAGGAAGAAAGAAAAAGCTTAAACAGACCAATAACCAGCAAAGAAATTGAATCAGAAAATCAATAAATTCCTAACAAAAGTCCAGGCCAGATGGCTTCACAGGTGAATTCTACCAAATATTTAGAGAAGAGTTAATACCTATTCTTGGAAAGAAGTTTAAGATGGCAGAACAACATGGAGACCATGAGATTGACTCATCCCTGAAATGCAGCTAGATCAGCACCAAACCATTTTGAACACCTAGGAAATTTATCTGGTGATTAACACATAAATATGCATAACTTGAGCCACAGAACTCAGCAGATACATAGTGCTGAGGGGTGAACTAGGGGAGAGAAAAGCTGCAGAGGGTAGGGATCTGTTTCTGTGGAGAAAGGACCAAGAAAGAGAAAGGGGAAGAGTGCATCAGGATTGTGCAAGGACAGTACTCCCCCTGAAAGTAGCTGGAGAGAAAGAGTGAAAACACATGAAAGGGACTGAACAAGAAATCTGTTCTCCAAAACCATCGATGGGAAGAAAGGAGAGCATTTCAATACCACCAGGATTCTATAAACAGTGGAGTGCAGAGTCTGAAGTTTCAGAGCTCGGTATCTGGCAGTGTTCCAGTGAGAAAGTAGGGTGAATCCCTAAAAGCAAGCAGTAGGGTCTCAGGGGTCCATGTGCCACATGGAGAGAAGCAGTTCCCCTGCTTGGTATGCACTTAGTAGAGGCTGCACAGCCTTCTCACAGGCAAAGGTCCCAGATGATCCCAGAGAGCAACCACGTTTGCTGGTATTGGGACACCACCAGAGTGCGGTGAAACCTGGCGCCAGCTTGTGTGTTGTGACTTTCCATAATCACTGAACCTCTGCCACCGCATGATCGCACAAACATTTTTCGGGCTGAGCCAGCACCCAGCCATTGCTCAGCAAGACCCTACCTGAATGAGTCAGTGCAGTTCCAAGCAATAGGGATCTCTGAAATGGAGTTTTGAAATACAACCCCATCTGAGATAAAACTCTGAAGGTAGGTGCTGCCTGGCAGGTGAACAGCTTGGACACAAATGGAGTAGAGGAGTGGAGGCAGATTAGAGACTTGAGACAAAGGAGAGGTGCTTGATTGTGGGTCAGTGAGAGCATGAAGTACCTGTGCTAGAGAAGAGGGAGCTGGGTGAAGCTATTTCCACATCTCCCATGCATGCACATGCACAACACACTGATCTACCTCAGTAAGCTAAGCAGCACCACCTAGTTACACCAAGCACCACGCAACTGTGCCCTCCAAGCACATCACCTAGAAGACCAGCACAAGTCATTCCACCTGCTTAGTGTATGCACTATAGAGGGCCTCATAGTTTCAGTTCTAGGGGAAACTGGATGTGAATTCATTCAGGTTTCATTCTTTTTGCTGGTTCATTTATTTGTTCACTTTTTAACAGAAGGAGAAGCAAAGATTCTTTCCTTTTTCTATCCCCTTTTGGATACAGAAAATTTTATGTTTTTTATTTTATTTTTATTTTTTATCTTATTTCATTTTCTTTATTTTATTTTATTCTATTTTGTTGCATATATTTTTTAATTTTTAACTTTTTCTTACCTTTTTCCTTTTCTTTCCCTTTTTTCTCTACTCTATCAAGCTTCTTTCAACAAGCAGACTGAAACACACCTAACATCTAGCTTCCTTTATTTGATTTCTTGTTTTGTTTTAATGTTTTAATTTTAATTTTTAATTTTATTATTTTATCTTCCTCAAAAATAACAAAATGAATGAATTCACCCCAAAAGAAAGAACAGAAAGAAATGACAGCCAGTAGATTAATCAACAGATATAATAACCAAGATGTCTGAACTAGAATTTAAAATCATGATAATAAGAATACTAGCTGGGGTTGAAAAAAATCATAGAATATCTTTTGAGGAGAAGAAACAAATAAAATCTAGTCAGACAAAATTACAAATGCTATAACCAAGATGCAGTCTCAAATGGTGCCACAACAGCAAGGATGGACAAAGCAGAGCAGCAAATTAGTGATATAGAAGATAAAATTATGGAGAATAATGCAGCAGAAAAAATAGGAGGGAAACAAAGGCAAAAGATCACAATACAAGACTTAGAAAAATCAGTATAACAATGTATAACATCTGAATCATAGGAGTCCCAGAAGAAGAAGAGAGAGAAAAAGGGGCAGAAGGTTTATGTGAGCAAATTATAGTGGAGTACTTCCCTAATCTGGTGAAGGACACAGAAATCGAAATCCAAAAAGCACAGAGAACTCACATTAGATTCAACAAAAACTGACCATCATCAAGGCATTTCATAGTCAAATTCACAAAATACACAGACAAGGAAAAATTTACAAAACATCAAGGGAAAAAAATGTCCTTAACCTATAAGGGAAGACAGATCAGGTTTGGAGCAGACCTATCCACAGAAACATTGTAGGCCAGAAAGGAGTGGCAGGATATATTCAACATTCTGAATCAGAAAATTATGCAGCCAAGAATTCTTTATCCAGCAAAGCTGTCATTCAAAATAGACAGAGAGATAAAGAGTTTCCCAGACAAACAAAAACGAGAGGAGTTCATGACCACTAAACCAGAGTTGCAAGAAATTTTAAGGGAGACTCTTTGAGTGGAGAAAAGATGAAACAAAACAAAAAGAACAAAAATAATAAAGACTAGAAAGGACCAGAGAATATCACCAGAAACTCCAACTCTACAGGCAACACAATGGCACTAAATTCATATCTTTTAGTACTCACTGTAAATGTCAATGGACTAAATGCTCCAATCTAAAGACATAGGGTTTCAGAATGGATAAGAAAACAAGGCCCATCTATATGATGCTTACAAGAGACTCATTTTAGACCTAAAGACACCTGCAGATTGAAAGTAAGGAGAACCATTTATCATGCTAATGGTCATCAAAAGAAAGCTGGAGTATCCACTTATATCAGGTATACTAAATTTTAAAATAAAAACAGTAACAAGAGATGAAGAAGGGCATTATACCATAATTAAGGGGTCTGGCCTCTAAGAAGATCTAAAAATTATAAATATCTATGCCACGCATGTGGGATAGCCAAAAGCATAAAACAATTAATCACAAACATTAAATCATTGATAATAATACCATAATAGTAGGGGACTGTAACATTCCACTTACAGCAATGGACAGATCATCTAAGCAGAAAATCAACAAGGAAACAATGGCTGTGAGTGACAACACTGGACCAGATGGACTTAACAGATATATTCAGAACATTTCATCCTAAAGCAGCAGAATTCACATTCTTCTTGAGGGCACATGGAACATTATCCAGAACAGATTGCATACTGGGTCACAAATGAGCCCTCAACAAGTACAAAAATATTGAGACCATACCTTGTATATTTTCAGACCACAACACTATGAAATTCAAAATCAACCACAGGAAAAATATTTGGAAAGACCACGAATACTTGGAGAGTAAATACCATCCTGCTAAAGAATAAATGGTTAACCAAGAAATTAAAGAGGAAATTAAAAAGTACATGGAAGCCAATGAAAATGAAACCACAACAGCCCAAAAGGAAAACAGCTGCATCTGGGATGCAGCAAAGGCAGTCATAAGAGGGAAGTATTCCTAAAGAAGAAAGAAAGGTCTCAAATACACAATATAGCTTCACACCTAAAAGAACTGGAAAAAGAACAGCAAATAAAGCCCAATACCAGCAGAAGAATGGAAAAGATAAAGATTAGGGCAGAAACTAATGATATTGAAATTTAAAAAACAACATTAGAATAGATCAATGAAATCAGGAACTGGTTCTTTGAAGGAATTAACAAAATTGATGAACAGGCACATGAAATGATGCTCAGTGTCACTCATCATCAGGGAAATTCAAATCAAAACCACACTGAGACACCACCTCACACCAGTCAGAGTGGCTAAAATGAATAAATTAGAAACCATAGATGCTGGAGAGGATGTGGAGAAACAGGCACCCTCCTACACTGTTGGTGGGAATGTAGACTGGTACAGCCACCCTGGAAACAGTGTGGAGACTCCTGAAAAAACTATCAATGGAACTCCCCTATGACCCAGCAATAACACTGCTGGGGATCTACCCAAGGAATACAGAAGTGCTGATGTGTAGGGGCACATGTACCCTAATGTTCATAGCAGCACTTTCAACAATAGCCAAATCATGGAAAAAGCCTAAATGTCCATCAACTGATGAATTGATCAAGAAGATCTATATATATATATACACACATATACACACACACAGAGGAATACTACATGGAAATGAGAAAGAGTGAAATATGGCCATTTGTAGCAAAATGGTTAGACCTGGAGTGTATTATGCTAAGCAAAATAAGTCAGTCATAGAAAGAGAAATATCAGAAAACACAAAGAAATAAAAGTCATCCAAATCGATAAGGAGGAAGTCAAACTTTCACTCTTCACAGATGACATGATACTCTATGTGGAAAACCCAAAAGACTCCACCAAAAAACTGCTATAGCTGATACATGAATTCAGCAAAGTCACAGGATATAAAATCAATGTACAGAAATTGGTTGCATTTCTATATACCAATAATGAAGCAGCAGAAAGAAAAATCAAGGAATTGATCCCAATTGCACCAAAAAACATAAAATGCCTAGGAATAAACCCAACCAAAGAGGTGACAAATCTATCTACTGAAACCTATAGAAAGCTAATGAAAGAAATTGAAGAAGACACCAAAAAAATGAAAAAAATATTCCATGCTCAGGTATTGGAAGAATAAACATTGTTAAAATGTCAATACTTCTCAAAGCAATCTACAATTCAATGCAATACCTACCCAAACAACACACGTATTCTTCAAGAATTAGAACAAACAATTCTAAAATTTGTATGGAACCAGAAAATACCAAAGCAATCTTGAAAGACAAATAGCCAAAGCAATCTTTAAAGACAAAAACCAAAGCTGGAGGCATCACAATTCTGGACTTCAAGCTGTATTACAAAACTGTTATCATTAAGACAGTATGGTACCAGCACAAAAACAGAAACATAGATCAATTAAACAGAATAGAGAACCCAGAGATGGACTCACAAACGTATGGCCAACTAGTCTTTGACAAAGCAGGAAAGAATATCCAATGGAAAAAAAGACAGTGTCTTCAGCAAATGGTATTGGGAAAACTGGATATCAACATGCAAAACAATGAATGTGGACCACATTCTTACACTATACACAAAAATAAACTCAAAATGGATGAAAGACTTAAATGTAAGAAAGGAAGCCATCAAAATTGTAGAGGAGAAAACGCAAAAACCTCTTTGACCACTGCCACAGCAACTTCTTACTTGAGATGTCTCCGGAGGTAAGGGAAACAAAAGCAAAAACGAACCATTGGGACCCCAACAAGATAAAAAGCTTCTACACAGTGAAGGAAACAATCACCAAAACTAAAAGGCAACTGGAAGAATGGGAGGAGTTATTTGCAAATGACATATCAGATAAAGGGTTACTATCATAAATCTATAAAGAACTTATCAAACTCAACACCAGAAAAACAAATAATCCAGTGAAGAAATGGGCAAAAGACATGATTAGACACTTCTCTAAAGAAAACATCCAGCTGGGTAACAGACACATAAAATAAATGCTCAACATCACTCATCATCAGGGAAATACAAATCAAAACCATAATGAGATACCACCTCACACCTGTCAGAATGGCTAAAATTAACACTCAGGCAACAACAGATGTTGGCCAGGATGTGGAGAAAGAGGAACCCTTTTGTACTGCTGGGAGGAATGCAAACTAGTGCAACCACTCTGGAAAACAGTATAGAGGTTCCTCAAAAAATTAAAAATATAACTACCTTATGACTCAGCAATTGCACTACTAGGTATTTATCCAAAGGATATAGGAATGCTGATTCAAAGTTGCACATGCACCCCAATGTTTATAGTAACACTATCAACAATAGCCAAAGTATGGAAAGAGCCCAAATATTTGTCCATTGATGGATGAATGGATGAAGATGTGGTGTGTGTGTGTGTGTGTGTGTGTGTGTGTGTGTGTGTGTGTAATGGAGTATCACTTGGCAATCATAAAGAATGAAATCTTGCCACTTGCAACAATGTGTATGGAACTAGAGTGTATTATGCTAAGCAAAATAGTCAGTCATAGAAAGAGAAATATCACACAATTTCACTCATATGTGGAATTTAAGAGACAAAACAGATGAACATAAGTGAAGGGAAGCAAAAATAATATAAAAACAGAGAGGGATACAAACCAAAAGAGACTCTTAAATACAGAGAACAAACTGAAGGTTGCTGGTAGGGTCTTGGGTGGGAGGGGTTGGGCTAAATGGTCAATGGGCATTAAGGAGGGCACTTGTTGGGATGAGCACTGGGTGTTACATATAAGTGATGAATCACTAAATTCTATTCTTTAAATCATTATTACACTATATGTTAACTAGTATTTAAAGAAAAATGTTATGTTAAAAATATAAACTAAAAAAATGTAAGGCAAAATAATACCTATTCTTCTCAAACTAGTCCAAAACACTGAAAAAAAAGCAGGGCCTGCCAAAGCCTGGAGCAAGGGGAGCACTAGCAGGAGCTGCAGGCTATGAAGTACCAGTACTCAGGCCCCTCGTTCAGCACCCACTCTCTGTCCCTGTGCCAGATCCAGCTCACCCCACTGCTGCAGGACTTCAAAGTGCATGTGACACTCTAGAATCTCCACCTGGCAGGGAACAGGGTGGGGGGTGGATGTGCTGCTGAGATGCTGGCTGCCCTGGATACCATGCCCAGCCTGATCCTCTTTGAGCTGTCTTCCAACCACCTGGGCCCTGAAGGCCTATGCCAGCATGCCACAGGCCTCTGCACAGGTCACCTTGCAGAACATGGAGGAGCTGGACTTAAGCATGAACCCCTACAGTGATGGCTGTGGCCAGGCCCTTGCATTCATCCTGCAGGCCTGCCCCTCGCTCAGCACCTTGCACCTCCAGGCCTGTAGCTTTGGCCCCAGATTCTTTTTGAGCCACCAGACAGCCCTAGGTAGTGCCTTCCAAGATGCCAAGCACCTAAAGACACTGGCTTTAGCCTACAATATCCTGGATGTCACTGCCCTGGCCTAGGCTCTACAGAGACTGCCTGCCCATACCCTCTGGTGCCTGAAGCGGAGCTCCATGGAAGCAAGCAAGAGTGAATAAGGCCTTGTGCAGCCTTTGGTGAAATACCTTACCAAGGAAGACTGTGCTCTAGCTCCCTTGTCTTCAAACTGCCTGGGCGACAAGACAATGAAAGACCTGAGCAGATGTCTTCCTCTTTGCCCCTCACTCATTTTGCTGGACCTGTCTGCCAACCCTGAGATTAGCTGTGCTGGCCTGGAAGAGCCCCTGTCTGCCCTCCAAGTGCAACCCCAAGGCCTCCGCTTCTTCAGCCTGGTAAGCTGTACTGTGCAGCCCCCCCCCCCCCCGCCCAGGCCTTGACCTCTGAGATATGATCACTTCACAGCTATAGTAGTTACAGCTGTGCAGCAGACGCTTCTCCGCCAAGGACCAGGATGCCCTCCACCAGCTGCTGCACACCCAGGCAGGTGTAGGTGTATGCACACTAAGCTCTCCTTCATATGTTAGATAATTTTGCCTAACTGCAGACTAATGTAAGTTTTCTGAGCATGTATAAGTAAGGCTAGGCTAAGCTATAATATTTGGTAGGTTGGGCTTATTAGATACATTTTGAGCTTACAGTATTTTCAAATTATGATGGGTTTTTGGGACATAACCCCACTGTAAGTCAAAGAGGATCTATTTTTTTAATAAATGATATGGGTACAATAGGGCAGTAATATGCAATAAAAATGAAATACTACTTAAACTTCACATCATACACAAAAATTAATACCAAATGGATCATATATCTAAATATAAAATATGAAACTATAACACTTAAAGAAAAAAACTTAGGAAACCTTGAATTTGTCAATGAATTTTTAGACATGACACTTAAAGCACAATTCATACAAGAAAAAACTGATAAGTCAATATTCATTAAAATTTAAAACTTTTGCTTTGTGAAAGACCTGTCAAAAGAATAATAAAAATCTTCTCTAATGCAATGTGGTTTCCTCGATTGGAATCCGGAACATTAAAAGAATTAGTGGAGAAATTAATGAAATCTAAATAAAGTCTGTAGTTTAGTTAGCAGTACTGCAAGCACAGTGCCAATGTTAATTTTTTAGTTATGACAACATGTACCATAGTTATATTAGATGTTAACATTAGGTGAATCTGAGTGAAGAGTACTTGGGAACTCTTTGTATTATCTTTGCAATTGTTCTATAAAGCTAAAATTATTTCAAAGTACAAATGTTTATTAAACAAAAATATAGGCAAACTTAATTTTTTTTTAAATGTGTTCTACTTGAAGCCTGAGAGGAAAGACTCTCAGAGGCTCATAATCTCTGTTCCTACACTGCTAATCTCTTGGACAGTCTCTGGGGGATCCTCTACAGAACTCCTGGATTCCGTGGAGTATGATTCCTAAACCATAGAACTAATTGTTAATAAGACTAAAGGATAGAAATAGGAGCCTAACTTAGGCCTGAATACTTGCAAATATATTAGTTTATCTTTAAAAGCCTTCCTTTCTATCATAGAAGGTAATTAATCTGAACCCATATAATCTCCTCTTTACAAGGTCAAACAATTACTGTCTAATATTCTGACCTTAGACCTGCAAAGCACTTGAATCTTTGTTCAAGGTATTTTAACAGTGTCCAAGATAAGGTGGCTGGCTTATGATTATACAAGAGTAGGGAAGATTAGGCTGTGATTTTGAGGATGCATATGTGTGTATTATAAAACCCTACTTTGGGGCACCTGGCTGGGTCACTCGGTTAAGCATCTGACTCTTGATCTTGGCTCAGGTCATGATCTCATGGTTCAGGGGATGGAGCCCCGCATCTGTCTCTGCACTGACATCATGGAGCCTGCTTGGGACTCTCTCTCTCTCTCTCTCTCTCTCTCTCTCTCTCTCTCAAAATAAATAAATAAATACCTTTTTAAAAAATCAAAATATTCTACCTTATTTTTGAATCTTCATGAGAGCTCTTCAATGTCCTTAAAATAATAAAATACTAACTTAAAAAAAGACCACTACAAACAGAAAATATTTTCACATCATACATCTGACAAAGGGGTTCTATCCAAAATATATAAAGAACCCTCTAAACTCAATAACAACAACAACAACAACAAAAAAACAAGCCCATTTATAAATTTGGCAAAAAGTCATGGTCACTAAACCAAAGAGGATATACAGATGGGAAATTAGCACATGAAAAGATGCACCACATTATTGGCCATTAGGGAAATGCAAATTACAACCACAAGAGATACCATTACACAGCTATTAAATGACAAAAAGAAAAAGTACTGACAATACCAAGTACTGGTGAGGATGTGGAACAATTGGATCTCATATGCTATTGACACAAATACAAAATTGTACAACCACTCTAGAAACCAGCCTGTCAGGTTCCTGTGAAGTTAAATGTACATGAACCATATGACCTACATGTTCAGTTCAGAGATGGAGACCTGGAAATATGTTGCCTATCCCATCAAAGAAAAAACTGGGCCAATTACAAATGAATGAGTTTCCTGGGACTCATCAGAGAACTGAGGTTATAGTACCAGAGACCAGCTCCAGCCAGTCCAGGGGTCCCTGAAGGATGGCCCGTGTTGGCAACAGGGCTGAGAGAGCCACAGTGTTCTTTCTGATCACCAGGCAGGCATCTCTGCTCTGTCTGTTTTGGTGTCTTTATTTGTAGGTCAAACGATAGCATGACATCACAAGATGGACTTTTTATAATGAATAAATCTCTGTGATAAGATGCTTTGAAAAGTGTACAGAAACAGGTTTTACAAGAGGCATTCTTGCAGAACTACTCTAATTACAATGAGGTAGTAAATTTTACAACTAATAGGATAACAGGATGTTCTTAGTGAAAAGCAGATAACATACACATTTGTTTATATCAATAATGCTAAGATTAAGGCACAGGTTGAATGATATATAGGTAGGCTAGGAGTCATTCTGTCTGGCTCACAAGAAGAAGAATGTATTTGAGCTGGTTAGTTAAGTTGCTTTTGTAAACCTTTTTATTTGTTGTTGAAGGTGTAAGGACCATAGGTTCTCTAAATATGTCAGCCTTTGTATATAGGTTTATGTTTTAACTACTCTCACCCATCCTCATTACAGATGTCAGTGTAAGGGAAGGTATTTGTGGCACCAATTAGCAAACGTATATGTAGTAACTTATGTCTGGTTCTTATATGTTTCTTATCTCTGTTAGACTTTTTCTCTGGGCCAGAGTTAATTGTAACTCTTGTGTTCTTAACTCCCTTTATTATTTATGTCTTGGATCTGCAACGCTCATTAGAAGAGCCTTTATTTAAAAAAATAAAACACATGATTGATTAAAATTTAAAAAAAGAAGAGCCTTTTAACAAACATCTACAGTGCTTTGATCTAAAATCTTCTTTGT
Source organism: Suricata suricatta (assembly GCF_006229205.1). Lineage (NCBI taxonomy): Eukaryota > Metazoa > Chordata > Mammalia > Carnivora > Herpestidae > Suricata > Suricata suricatta. The sequence continues at coordinate 40,771,391 of NC_043717.1, read as the reverse complement.
AGAGGTGGGAATATGCTTCTTCTTATGAGGTAACTGTGTGGGGAATATTGGTCTGATTTGGAACATTGTGAGGCCTAATCAATAACAGCAGTCCCATTCCCAATATGACCCAGTAACAGAAGGAGATACCAGTTTTACTTCATGGCGGGAGCTGTGCAAACGTCTGCCATTTCCTCGCTGTGACTGTCATCCAGAGAGGCCAGTGCGGCTCCCAGCATCATAGAATAAATATCTTCCCAAAACCTGGAAGAAGATAGGCCCCTGCAGAGAGACAAAGGACTGGAGCATTAGCTATTATGAATATTAAACAAAAAATTTTGATGAATTACTGGAGAACTAGCATGAGAATGTGAAGCTCCGAAGGGACTCAGCCATGTGGTGTTCCCATGCTCTTGCAGGCTTTTCATCAAGTAGTACCACTACGCTCACACAGAGAATCCAGAAAGGTTTCCCCATGGTGCTATCAAGAAGAAAAGAACAGCCACTGCCCAAATTATCCCAGACCTATTTCCCAGATATCCCTTACAGAATAAAAAATCTTAATCTTTAGGCACTGGTAAAATTGTGCTGCAACTGAGGGAAGGCAATCGAGGTCATCAAGGAAACTTGGCCCAGACCTACTTTCCCATCTTCCCTAAGTAACTAAAGTTTCATCTTCAGGAAGGAGCCAGGGCATCAGATCTGTAGCTTGGTATACTCGTGCATCTGGGAGAAGCAAACAGGGCAGACAAGCTCTACCCACAGAGGAAGAGAGAGGAACATTGTGAAGGCCACTCCCCTAAGATACAAGCCCACAGTGTTTACCTAAGAATAAGACTTATTTGAAACACCAGAAAAGACTTTTCTCACTTCCATTTCCATTAGAAACATTAACATATTAACTGCAATTATTTTAAATTTTGTCTGATACTTATCATCGATGCTATATCCAAGTTTGGCTCTGATGATTGCTTTGTCTCCAGACTGTGTTTCTTGCCATTTGTATGCATAACAATTCTATGTTGAAAGTTTGACATGTTGTATGGGACAGTTAGATACTGAAGCAAATATTTTATTTGTTTGGAGAAGAGCATACATTTACTTCTTCTAGGATTTTAGTATGGGTATGTCTTCTAGGATTTAGTATTAATTTCATAAGTACATAATTTCATGTACTCAGTTTATTGTTGCTGTGATTATTCTCAGTGCACCAAGAGCCTTCAAGTCCTTCTACTGATGCCTTGTTTTGATCTCCCCACCTGGTTTTGTGTCTTTCCCTTGTGCTGTTCCCTGGAGAAAGTCTAACTCTTACAGCTTTCTTAGCTGTATTCCAGGCTTATTTTTTATTTGTGTCTTGTCAGTGTGGTGGGGAGTGGTAAGGAATATATTTTCTGATGTTCTGATTAAATCTCAGTATTCAGGACACCTGGGTGGCTCAGTCAGTTAAGCATCTGACTTCCGCTCAGGTCATGATCTCACTGTTTTTAGGTTCGAGCCCTGCGTCAGGCTCTGTGCTGATAGCTCAAAGCCTGGAGCCTGCTCGGATTCCGTGTCTCTCTCTGACTCTCCCCTGCTCTCTCTCTCTCTCTCTCTCTCTCTCTCTCTCTCTCTCTCTCTCTCTCTCTTTCTCTCTCTCTCTCCTCTCTCTCAAAAATAAATAAACGTTTAAACTTTTTTTCTAAAATAAATATCACTATTAGGCAGGCACCATGAACCTGACTTTCAGAGTTATGTGGCCTTCACAAGTGTTTCTGCAGCCCTGCCAGATGGAATGCTGAGCCTAGCACTTATTACTCCAGAGATAGAGATTATTCCCCACTCCCACCTCCATACCCAGCCTTACCTCCTCTCAGCTTCTGTAGGTTTCCACCTGTGCACTTTAGGCTATACCTTTGATGTACTTGCCCTGCAGATGAAGGCTTTTGCTACTTAGGGGAGATAGGGAGGATGGGTAGGCAAGAGTTTTAAAGACACTTTCCCTTTTTTTCTTTCAACAGCAATAGGTTTTGATAGTTTTCAGCATACAAATTAAGGCTTTTGGTGGGGTTTTTGGTTTTTTTTGTTTTGTTTTTTGTTTTTGTTTTTTAGTATTTTTTATTTATTTTTTAGAGACAGAGAGAGACAGCGCGAGCAGGGGAGGGCCAGAGAGAGAGGGAGACACAGAATCCGAAGCAGGCTCCAGGCTCTGAGCTAGCTAGCCCCGACGCGGGGCTCGAACCCACCAACCATGAGATTATGACCTGAGCCAAAGCCGGAAGCAGGACGCTTAACTGACTGAGCCAACCAGGCGCCCCAAGGCTTTTGTTTTGTATGGAAGATTGAGGAGAGACGTTTGTATTATTTCAGCAATGCCTGCTGCCCCCCTTTCCTCAGTCTTCTCAGGATTCTTCTCAACTTCCCTGCCAGTGCCTGGTGGTGTTGTAGAAGAAAGGGAACAAACAGATGTGAAACCCCCAGGTCTGCAGCCCCTAACGATTTCACACTCTCACAGTAGTACACACTCAGCCTTTAGCCATTTGTTAAACATTTTCTTTTTCAATAAACATTTTTACCTTTTCTTACTGGCTTATGTGACATTTGGAGGCATCTGTTCCAGATAATCAAATGCTCAGCTGCTATGTCTTCCTATCAGTACCTGTCTCTTTAGATTTCAAATTAATGGTTTTTCCATAAAACTCATTTCATCGATGGTTTCAAGAAAAGTATTTAAGTCACAGTTTGTCCATATTTTTTCTTCTATGAATGGAAGTGATGCTCTTTCCATCTCTGTATATCTCCGCACAGAAACCAGACATCATTTTGTTGTTATCTTAACTATGTCATTACAGTTGCCAAGAGCATCTACTTAGATCATGGTTTTTAATTTTGACACTTTGCCCTTTAATTGATGTTTTAGACAATTTAAATTCAATGTATTACTGATGTTTGGATTTAGACCTCTATTTTATTGTTTTCTGTTTTTTCTTCCTGCCTTTCATTCCTGTTTTACTTTTACTGCCTTGTTTTGGGTTATTTAAAACTGTCAATATTCTGTTTCAATATATCTGTTGTGATTGTTTTTTTAATTTTTTAATTTTATTTTTTAAATCTCAGCAACCAAGCCAAGGTTTTAATTTTTTAATTATTTAAATGCTTTTATTTATTTTTGAGAGAAAGAGAGAATGAGTAGGGGATGGGCAGAGAGAAGGGGGAGACACAGAATCTGAAGTAGGCTCAAGGTTCTGAGCTCTCAGCGCTGAGCCTAATGCAGGGTTCAAACTCATGAACGGCGAGATCATGACCTGAGCTAAAGTCTGATGTTTAACTGACCGAGCCACCCAGGCACCCCTGTTGTGATTTTGACTATATCTTTGCATGTTGCTCCAGGAATTACAAAGTGCATACTTAACTTTTCATATACTACTTAGAATCAATATTTTATCATTTCAGTTCAAATGTAGAAACCTTGCCACCTTATAGGCCTCCTTACCATCCCCTCTTTATACAGATTATAGTTTTCTGATTTGTTACATTTACATATGTTGAAAACTATATCAGACAATTTTATAAATTTTACTATTACATGTCAAAAATACTTAAAAGAACCCAGGAGGAAAAGAGTCATCTATTATATTTATCCAGATATTTACCATTTCTGGGTCCCTAGGTTTGAATCTGAGTTATGTTGCATCAGTGCTGAGAATGTGAGGCCTCTGAATACTTTATCTGTGTAGGGTATGGGGTCTCTCAAATCTTTGAGAGGTCAGTTTTATATGGTTTAATGAGGTCTGAGGTTTAAAACCTCATATGAAGTACATGGGGATTTGCATTCAAGGTGTGAGATCCCTAAGATTTTACAGGGTCTCTGTTCCACATTTAGATTTGAGGCATTTGGGATCTGTACTCAAGGAGTATGGCCCTTGAACACTTTGAGTGGCTATGCTCCAAGATTTTTGTGTAAGGTATTTGGAGTTTATGTTCAGGGTGTAAAATATCTAGACTCTTTAAGGTCTGTATCCCAAGGTTTGAATCTGAATTATGTGCTTTGGTATTCAATATGTGACATCTCTAAAATTCTGAAGTTCTGTGTTGTAAGATCTGAATCTGAGATACTTGAGCTTTTTGATCAAGGTGTGAGTTCTCTGAAATTTTAGAGGAACTCTGTTCCAAAATTGGGTCTGAGGAATTTGAGTCTGGATTCAAGAAGTGAGGCCCTCTCAAAAATAAGTAAATTTTTTAAAAATTTTTAATGGAGTGCCTGGGTGGCTCAGTCAGTTGAGCGTCCGACTTCAGCTCAGGTCATGATCTCATGGTTAGTGAGTTCAAGCCCTGCGCCAGGCTCTGTGCTGACAGCTAGGAGCCTGGAGCCTGCCTCAGATTCTGTGTCTCCCTCTCTCTCTGTCCCTCCCCTGCTCGCACTCTGTCTCTCTCTCTCCCTGTTGCTCTCTCTCAAAAATAAACAAACATTTTTTTAAATTTTTTAAAAAGAAGTGAGGCCTTGTAACTTTTAGGAGTCTATTTCCCAGATTTTTATCTGAGGCATTTGAAAGTCAGTATTCAAGAGTAATGTCTTTGAAATCTTTGAGGGGCTAGGTTCCACAATCTGAGTCTGAGATACTTAGGGGGTCTGTGCTCGGGGATGAGTTCTCCGAATTCTTTGAAGGTCTGCCCCAAGGTTTCAGTCTGACGTAATTGTGGGACAGCAATCAGTTTCTGAACTCTTTGAAAGTCTGTGGCTCAAGGTCTGAGTCAAAGATTAGGGTGTCTGTGTTTACAGTTTGAGATCTCTGAAGTTTTGAGATATGTCCCAAGGGTTTCTTCTTATGTTTTGTCTTATTTCTGAGAGAGGGAGAGAGAGAGAGAGAGGGAGGGAGGGAGGGAGGGAGAGAGAGAGAGAGAGAGAGAGAGAGAGAGAGAGAGAGAGAGAGAGAGAGAGAGAGAGAGAGAGAGAGAGAGAAAATGAGAAAATGAGTGTGAGTGGGGGAGGTGAAGAGAGAGAGAGAGGGAGACAGAGGATCCGAAGTGGGTTCTGAGCTGACAGCAGAGAGCCAGATGTGGGGCTCGCACTCATGAGTCATGAGATCATGACCTTAACAGAAGTCAGGTGCTTAACCAACTGAGCCACCCAGGTGCCCCAAGGTTTAATCTAATTAATGTTGAGTAAGTGTTCAGGGTGTAAGGTCTGTAATAGTTTGAGGGTCTGTAATTCAAGGCATGAAGTCTCTGAAATTTTAGAAGGTCTGTGTCCCAAGTTTGGGTCTAAGGTATTCAAGTTCTTAATTCAAGGAATAAAGTTCTTAAATCTCTGAAGGTATGTATTCAAAATTTTTGTCTGAGTTGTTTAAATGTCCACATTTAGGTTAAAGGTATATGTTTGAAAGTTTGAACCTGAGGTAGGATTCTATGCTCAAGTTTACTGAATTCCTTCATGATCTGTTCCACATTTAAAGTTTATTTATTTGGATGCAGAGAGAGAGAGAGAGAGAGAGAGAGAGAGAGAGAGAGAATCGCAAGCAACAACAGGGAGCCCAATATGGGGCTCAAACTCATGAACCATGAGATTATGACCTGAGCCAAAACCAAGAGTCAAATGCTTAACTGATTGAGCCACCCAGGCAATCCTGTTCCAACATTTAATTATGAGGCAATTAGGAATTTGTGTACTTGGTGTGAGGTCCCTCAACTGTTTTACAGTTTGTGCCTCAAGGTTTAACTCTGAGGTTTTTGGAGGTCTCTGTCAGTGACAGATGTCTCTGAAATCAATAGAATTCTGTTTCCAAAGATTTGTCTGCGGTGTTCAGGGGTCTGTGTCCAGCATATGAAGTTTTTGAATTTTTAGAGGAACTGATTCCCAGGTGTTGAATATGAGGTATTTGGGGTCTGTTTTCAGAGTGTGAATTCTATGATATTTTAGAGGCTCTGTGTCCCAAGGATGTAGTTGAAGTTATTTAGGAGTCCATAGTCAAGGAATGATGTCTCTGAAATTTTGAAAGTTTCTGTCCTAAGGCTAGATTCTGAGGGGTTTGGAAGTCTGTTCAGGATGCTCTGTGTTCACAGTGTGAGGTGTCTAAATTCTTAAAATTTTTGTGTTGTAAGGTTTAAACCTAGGCTCATTGTGGATCTGTGTTCAGAGTGTGAGGCCTCTCATATCTTTTGATGTGTTTGTCTTAAGGTTTGAATCAGAGGTTTTTGCCGGGGGGGGGGTCTCTGTTCAGAGTGAGAGGTCTTTATTTTTTTTTATTTCTTTCTTCTAATAGTGTTTATTATTATAAAAATATTTGGTTATTAATTAGTTTTTTTAATAGTTAATCATCAAGTTGGTTTCCATATAACACCCAGTGCTCATCCCCACAAGTGCCCTCCTCCATGTCCATTACACCCCTTCCCCTTTCCCCCTCCCCATTCAGCTCTCAGTTTGTTTTCAGTATTCAAGAGTCTCTCATGATTTGCTTCCTCCCTCTCCCTAACTCTGTTTCCCCTTTCCCCTCCACATAGTCTTCTGTTAGGTTTCTCCTGTTAGACCTATGAGTACAAACATATGGGATCTGTCCTTCTCTGCCTGACTTATTTCGCTTAGCATGACACCCTTGAGTTCCATCCACGTTTTCACGGATGGCCAGATTTCAATTTTTCTCATTGCCATGTAGTATTCCACTGTACACATAAACCACCTCTTCTTGATCCATTCATCAGGTGATGGACATTTAGGCTCTTTTCATGATTTGGCTATTGTTGACAGTGCTGCTATGAACATTGGGTTGCACATGCCCCTATGCATCAGCACTTCTGTATCCCTTGGGTAAGTCCCTAGCAGTGCTATTACTGAGTCATAGTGGAGTGCTACTGTTATTTTTTTTTTGAGGAACTTTCACACTGTTTTCCAGAGTGGCTGCACCAGTTTACATTCCCACGAACAGTGTAAGAGGGTGCCTATTTCTCTACATCTTCGCCAGCATCTATAGTCTCCTGACTTGTGCATTTAAGCCACTTTGGTGTGAGGTGGTATCTCAGTGTGGTTTTGATTTGTATTTCCCTGATGATGAGTGACACTGAGCATCATTTCATGTGTCTGTTGGCAATGTGGATGGATTCTTTGGAGAAGTGTCTATTCATAATTTCTGCCCATTTATTCACTTGATTATTCATTTTTCAGGTGTGGAGTTTGGTGAGTTACTTGTAGATTTTGGATACTAGCCCTTTATCTGATATGTCATTTGCAACTATTTTTTCCCATTCTGTCGGTTTCCTATTAGTTTTCTTGATTGTTTCCTTTGCAGTACAGAAGCTTTTTATCTTGATGAGGTGCCAATAGTTTATTTTTGCTCTTGATTCCCTTGCTTTTGGCAGAGTGCCAAGTAGGAAATTGCTGCAGTTGAGGTCAAGGAGGTTGTTTTCTACTTTCTCCTCAAGGGATTTGATGGTTTCCTGTCTCACATTCAGGTACTTCATTTTGAGTTTATTTTTGTGTGTGGTGTAAGAAAGTGGTCTAGTTTCATTCTTCTGCATATTGCCCTCCAATTCTCCCAGCACCACCTGTTAAAGAGGCTGTCTTTTTCCATTGGATACTCTTTCCTGCTTTGTCAAAGATTAATTGGCCATACATTTGTGGGTCCAATCCTGGGTTCTCTATTCTGTTCCATTGGTCTATGTGTCTGTTTTTGTGCCAATACCAGGCTGTCTTGATGATGACAGCTTTGTAGTAGAGGCTAAATTCTGGGATTGTGATGCCTCCTGTTTTGGTTTTCTTCTTCAATACTACTTTAGCTATTCGGAGTTTTTTTGTGGTTCCATATGAATTTTAGGATAGTTTGTTCTAGCTTTGAGGAGAATGCTGGTGCAATTTTGATTGGGGTTGCATGGAATGTGTGGATTGCTTTGGGTAATAATGACATTTTCACAATGTTTATTCTTCTGATCCATGAGCATGGAATGTTTTTCTATTTCTTTGTGTATTTTTCAATTTTTTTCAGAAGTTTTCTATAGTTTTCATTGGTTAGTTTATTCCTAGGATTTTTATGGGTTTTTTTGTGCAATTGTGAATGGGATCAGTTTTTTATTTCTCTTTCTCTTGTTTCATTATTGGTATATAAAAATGCAACCGATTTCTGTAAGTTGGTTTTGTACCCTGCGACTTTGCTGAATTCCTGGATCAGTTCTAGTAGACTTCTGGTGGAGTCAATCAGGTTTTCCATGTAAAGTATCATGTGATCTATGGTAAGTGAAAGTTTGACTTCATCTTTGCCAATCCTGATGCTTTTTATTTCCTTTTGTTGTCCTATTGCTGATTTTAGGACTTCCAGCACTATGTTAAACAACAGTGGTGAGAGTGGACATCCTTGTTGTTCTCCTGATTTCAGGGGGAAAGCTCTCAGTTTTTTTCCCATTGAGGATGATATTACCTGTGGGCTTTTCCTAAATGGCTTTTATGATATTTAAATAACTTCCTTCTATTGTGACTTTCTCGAGGGTTTTTATTAAGAAAAGAGGTGTTGGTGATGGAGGGCACTTGTGGGGAAGAGCACTAGATGTTGTATGGAAACCAATTTGACAATAAACTATTTAATAATAAAAAAAGAAAGGATGCTGTGTTTTGTGAAATACTTTTTCTGCATCTATCGACAGGATCATATAGTTTTTATCTTTTCTTTTGTTAATGTGATATATCACATCGATGGATTTGCAAATATTGAACAAGCCCTGTAACCCAGGAATGAATCCCACTTGATCATGGTGGATAATTATTTTTACATGCTGTTGAACTCGATTTGTATCTTGTTGAGTATTTTTGCATCTGTATTCATTAAAGATATTGGCCTGTAGTTCTCTTTTTTTGTTGGGTCTCTATCTGGTTTGGGAATCAATGTGATGCTGGCTTTGCAGAATGAGTCCAGAAAATTTCCTTCTATTTCTGTTTTTTTGGAATTGCTTGAGAAGAATGGGTATTGACACTGCTTTAAGTGTCTGGTAGAATTCTCCAGGGAAGCCATCTGGCCCTGGGCTCTTATTTGTGGGAGATTTTTGATAACTGATTTGATTTCTTCACTGGTTATGGGTCTGTTCAGATTTTCTATCTCTTCCTGTTTTGATTTTGGTAGTACATGTGTGTTTAGGAATTTGTCCATTTCTTCTAGGTTGTCTAGTTTGTTGGTATATAATTTTTCATAGTATTCCCTGATGATTACTTGTATTTTTGAGGCATTGGTTGTAATAGATCCATTATCATTCGTGCTTTTGTCTATTTGGGTGTTTTCTCTTTTCTTTCTGAGGAGCCTGGCTAGAGGTTTATTAATTTTGTTTATTTTTTCAGAAAACCAACTCTTGGTTTCATTGATCTGTTCTACTGTTTTTTGGAATTCTATATTGTTTATTTCTTCCCAGATTTTTATTATTTATTTCTCTTCTTCTGCTGGGTTTGGGATGCTCTTGCTGCTCCCCTTCTAGTTCCTTTAGGTGCTCTGTTAGATTTTGAATTTGTGCTTTTTCTAGTTTATTGAAATATGCATGGGTTGCAGTTATACTTTCCTCTTAGGACTGTCTTCGCTGCATCTCAGAGAGTTTGGATTGTTGTATTTTCATTTTCATTTGTTTCCATGTATTTTTTAATTTGTTGTCTAATTGCCTGATTGGCCCAATCATTCTTTAGTAGAGTGGTCTTTATCCTCCATGTTTTTAGAGGTTTTCCAGACTTTCTCCTGTGATTGATTCCAAGTTTCATAGCATTGTGATCTGAAAATGTGCATGGTATGATCTCAATTTGTTTATATTTATGCAGAACTGCTTTATGACCCAGAATGTGATCTATCTCGGAGAATGTGCCATGCGCACTTGAGAGGAAAGTGAATTCCATAGCTTCAGGATGTAGAGTTCTAAATATATCTATCAATTCCATCTGTTCGAATGTGTCATTCAGGTCCATTATTTCTTTAGTGACTTTCTGTCTAGTTGATCTCTCCATTTCTGTAAGTGGAGTATTAAGATCTCATGCAATTCCAACATTCTTATCAATAAGATTGTTTCTGTTTGTGATTCTTTTATGAATTTGAGTGCTTCTGAATTCAGTGCATAAATGTTTATAATTGGTAGCTCTTCCTGATGCAGAGACCCTGTAATTATTACATAATGTCCTTCTTCATCTTTTGTTAGTGCCTTTACTGTATAGTCCTATTTGTCCTATATAAGTATGGCTACTCCAGCTTTCTTTTACTTCCAGTAGCATGATAAATATTTCTCCATCCCCTTAGTTTCAATCTGAAGGTGTCTTTAAGTCTAAAATGTGTGTCTTGTAGACAGCAAGTAGATGCATTTTGTTTTTTTAAATCCATTCTGCTATCTTATGTCACTTGACTGGAACATTTAGTCCATTTACAGTCAGTGTTTTTATTGAAAAATATGGATGGATTTAGAGTCATTGTGTTCTCTGTAGAGTTCATGCTTGTAGTGGTGTCTCTGGTACCTTGTATTCCTTGTAACATTTCCCTCAAAGTGTTCCTCTTAGGATTTCTTGTAAGCCTGATTTGGTGGTGATGAATTCTTTCAATTTTTCTTTATTTGGGAACATGTTTATCTCTCCATTTTAGATGACAGACTTGCTGGATAAAGGATTCTTGGCTGCATCTTTTTCCCGTTACCACATTGAAGATTTCATGCTATTCCTTTCTGCCCTGCCAAGTTTCAGTAGATAGGTCTGTAACCACTCTGATAGATTTTCCTTTGTATATTATGGCCCTATTATCCCTAGCTGCTTTTGGAATTCTCTCTTTATCTTTATATTTTGCCAGTTTCACTAGGATATGTTGTGCTGAAGGTCGATTCAAGTTACGTCTGAGGGAAGTTCTCTGTGCCTCTTGGATTTCAATGTCTATTTCCTTCCCCAGATTGGGGATATTCTGGGCTATAATTTGATCAAGCCCCCCTTCAGGAACGTTTTCTCTTTCATCTGCTTCCTCTTCTTCAAGAATTTTTATGATATGGATATTGTTCCGTTTGATTGTATCAGTCAGTTCTACAATTCTCCTTTCATGCTCCTGTATCAATTTCTTTCTCTTTTTCTCGGCTTCTTCTTTTGCTATAACTGTGTCTTCTAATTCACCTATTCTACTCTCTGCCTCTTCAGTCATACACTGGCCGCCTTCATTTTATTATGCACCTCATTTATAGCATTTTTTAAAACTCATTTTGAAGGTCTCTAGTTTGTATCAATAGCTTCTCTGGTGACTTCATGCTATTTTTTTCAAGCCCAGCGATTAATTTTACAACAATTCTTCTAAATTCTTGCTCTGTTGTGTTGCTTATATCTGTTTTGAGCAGTTGTGTGGCTGTGACTTCTCCCTGGAATTTCAATAAAAGAGAGTATTTCTGTTTTGTCATTTTGGCTAGCTTTCTCTCTCTTGTCAGTTTTTAAAGCTTATTATGCACTCTGCACCTGTTTGTATTGCTATATTACAGGAGGCTCATTGGCTTTCCAGTGCCTGTCCATTCAGGAAGTGTTGTTATAATGGCATCTCTCAATTTCTCTTGTTGTGCCTTTGGTTATTTTTTTCCCTACTCAGTGATATTTGGGACTCTCCACCATGGGTACTTTGACTTGTTTCCTCAGGTAGCCCTGAAAAGAAAAATAGGCAGATAAAGACACAGGGAACAAAAGCACGCAAATGCACAGACAAATCAAACAAGCAAGCAAACCAAAGGGGGAAAGAATAAAAAAGAAAAGAAAAAAAAAGGAAGGGAGACAAAAACAACAAAAGACAAAGAACAGTCTAAAAGTGTAAAACCAGAGAGGAGTGATAAGAATGAGATAAGGAAAAATATATCTGAATAGCAAGAATTGATCTAATCATGGCAATGCATCAATGTTGTTCTTACCTGGGCTCCTGGGTGGGAGGGATGAGAAAAAGGGGGGGAAAGCAGCTCTATAGCCCAGATGGGCATAGTTTGGTTTAGGTAAGTCTCTCGGGCTGCTCCTGGAGGCCCCACCTTGGTGGCTGTGGGGAGAAGAATGTCAGTGCCTCAATCCCTTCTCAAACAATGCTTTGCAACCCACTCTTTTGGATCCAATCTCCCTGTGCTGCAGTTGGGCCAAGTTGTATTTTCCAGGCCCTGCCTCATTTGCAAATCCTATTCGATGCACTTTAATGATACCGCCCAAGATGAGATGTACTCCCAAGGTGGGCCAGCTTCCTCACTGGGATAGTGTAGGGGTAATGGGAGCACTTTCTCCTGTCACTGCCTGTGATTGGGGTGCCAACCTCAAAGAAAATGTGCCAGCTAAAGTGGATGGATCTCTCTCCCTGCGCCCTGTGGTTATAGATGGGATGATATGATCCCCCTGTCCTGGGCCAAGGTTTTTCTCTTCTCTAGAGACAACTGTAAGGCATTTTCAGCCTCCCTTTCTGTTTCCCTCATCTCTCCATGGCTCTGCACACTTTCTGATGCTCTGCTCGGAGGGGTGCTCCCTCCCCTCCAAGCCTCCAAGTCCCGTCCTGTTTTTATCTTCCCTAGTTCGCACTCACTCACACACCTATGAGGCTATATTCTTGGTGGACTCTGTCTTTTCCTCCCACTCTTGTAAATCAGAATATTGTGCCTTCAGTCCTTCCTAGTTTGATAGTGTGGGTGGGTGAAAATTACAGAGCTCACTACTTCTCCGCCATCTTGCCCCCCCTCTCTAGAGTGAGAGATCTTTAAAACCTATGAGTGTCTGGGGAGGAGCCAAGATGGCGGAAAGGAAGGGAGCTCTGTAAACTTCATCTACCCCATCTATCGAACTGAGGACATTACTCTCATCTGCAAGAGCGGAAGGAGAAAATACAGACTCCAGAAAGAAGACAACCTCAAAGATGGCTGAGTGAGTAAGTGCAAACTGGGGAGATTGGAAAACGGGCCAGCCTGAGAAGGACAGGGGAGGTGGAAGCCCCAGCCAGCCCAACACAGGGAAGTGCATGGAGCCCCTGAGAAACAAAGAGAAGAGAAAGAGAAACTAAACAAGCTCATAGTACTGTCTCTAGAGAAGAGAGAAAGAACATTTAACTGCGCTCAGAGAGAAAAACTCTCACTCTATATATAACTGCTGGGTAGCCCAAATCCCGAACCTGGATGGCAAAAGAGAAAAAACAGCTTCCACCCCTGCACCATCCCGGCAGGGAGTCAGTGGCCATGATGGCGGCAGCCCCAGGGTCACACACTTTGGCCTCGGCTGTGGGAGTGGGAACACACACCTCATTTCCACAGTACATCTTGCCCCCAGCATTGGCTGCTTGAATCCCGAATCCCAGGTACCAATAGGGAAAAAACAGCCCTCACCCCTACGCAATCCCGGCAGAGAGTTGGCGATGGTGGAGGTGAGGGCGCACGCTTCAGATGCAGGAGCGTGCAGCTCATTTTCAGCAGCGACCTGCGCATCAGGCAGCAGCAGCACGAATCCGACCAGCGCCAAGAGAAACTGATCTCTCCCCCTACTCGATCTCTATCCAGCCTGGGGACTGGGAGTTGGTGGTGGCGTCTGAGAGGGCATGCACTTTGCCTCTGGCAGCGCACCTTGCCTCAGGCAGCGGCAGCTCAATTCCTGGCAGGCGCCAGGAGAAACAGATTCCTCCCCCTACGCGATTGCTATCCTGGCTGGAGGCAGGGAGTCCAAGGAGGTATCTGTGAGGGTGTGCACTTCACCTCCTGCAACGCACCTCGCCTCCAGCAGTAGCACAAATCCCTGCCAGCGGCTAGAGAAACTGCTCCCTCCCCCTACAAGACTCCTGCTAAGAAGCCAGCCGTCAAAGCAAGTACATCTCATCTGTAGTAGCATAAAAGTGCATGGACTAGGATTTTGAAATGAGGCGGGCCTAGAAAATACATCTTGGCTCACCTGTGGCACAAGGAGAACGAACCCATTAGAGTGGCCTGCAGTGCCGAGTTCAGGTGGAGGATGGGGCGCCACTATTGTACTCTCTGCAGCCACCAAGGCGGGGCCTCTGAGAGCAGCCCCCAAGACCTACTATACCAAACCACACCTATCCGCGAGGGGGAGCTGCTACTTTTTTTTTCTTTTTTCTTTTTCTTTGTATTTATTTTTTACTATTATTACCTTTTTTACTTTAAATTTTTATTGTTAACTCCTTATTTTCCTTTCTCCTTTCTCCCTCTTTTTTTTTCTTTCTTGCAATCCAGATATATTCTCCCATATCTCATCCTTATCTCTCCCCACAACTGGCTATACACTTTTAGACTGTCCATTGCCCTTTGTTGTCTCTGCTCCTCTTTATTTTTTCTCTTTTCTTCTCTTTCCCCTCCATTTTCTTTCCTTCCTTTCCCCCTTTTAATTTGTTTGTTTGATTGATTTGTCTGTAAATTTGTGTGCTTCTGTTCCCTCTGTGTTTCTCTGTCTGTTTTCCTCCTTAGAGCTACCCCAAGAAACAAGCCAAAGTGCACATGACGGTGACTCCTAAATATCACTGAGTAGGGAAATAAAACAATCAAAGGCACAACAGGAGAAACTGAGAGATACCATTAAAAGAATATTTCCTGAAATGACAGTCCCTGGACCATCAATAAGCCTCCTTTAACAGAGCCATATTAACAGGTGCACAATGCACAATGAGCTTTTTAAACTGACAAGAGTCAGAAAACTAGCCAAAATCATAAAATGAAGGAACTCTCCCATGAAGAACCTCCAGAAAGAAGTCACAGCCACAGAACTTGTCAACACAGATCTAAACAACATCACTGAACAGGAATATTTAAAAATTGTCATAAAATTAATCACTGGGGTTGAAAAAAGCATCAAAGAAGCAACTGAGACAATGACTAGGAACTTTGAACATAGGTGTGATGAGTTAAAAAAAAAGTTATAATTGAGGTGAATAATAAAATGGAGGCAGCCACCTCAAGGATTGAAGAGGAAGAGAGAAGAATAAGTGAATTAGAAGATATAGATATAGCAAAAGAGGAAGCTGAAAAAAAGAGAGAAATTGATCCAGGAGCAGGAAAAGAGAATTCGAGATCTGAGTGATACAATCAAACAGAACAACATTCGTATTATAGGAATCCCTGAAGAAGAAGACAGAGAGAAGGTCCTGAAGAGATACTAGACCAAATTATAACTGAGAATTTCCCAAATATGGGGAAAGAAATAGACATTCAAATTCAAGAAGCACAAAGAACCCCCTTAGGACAGAATTTGAATCGACATTTGGCACGACATATCATAGTGAAACTGGCAAAATATAAAGATAAAGACAGAATTCTGAAAGCAGCTAGGGATTAAAGAGCCCTAACGTACAAAGGGAAACCTATCAGAGTGGTGACAGACCTATCTAATGAAACTTGGCAGGCCAGGAAGGAATGGCAGGAAATCTTCAATGTGATGAACAGAAAAAACATGCAGCCACAAATCCTTTATCTAGCAAGCCTGTCATTCAAAATAGAAGGAGAGATAAAGGTGTTCCTAAATAATAAAAATTGAGAGATTTTATGACCACCAAACCAGCCCTACAAGAAATCCTAAGAGGGACTCTATGAGGGAAATGTTGCAAAGAATACAAGGTGTCAGAGACACCACTATAAACATGAATTCTATGGAGAACACAATGACTCTAAACCGACATTTTTCAATAATAACACTAAATGTCAATGTACTGAATGCTCCAACCAAAAGAAACAGCATAGCAGAATGGATCAAAAAACAAAATTCATCTATTTTCTGTCTACAAGAGACTCATTTTCGACCTGAAGATACCTTCAGGTTGAAAGTAAAGGAATGGAGAAATATCTATCATGTGATTGGAAGCCAAAAGAAAGATGGAGTAGCCATAATTATATCAGACAAACTGGATTTTCAAGTAAAGGCAGTAACAAGAGATGAAGAAGGACATTATATAATAATTACAGGGTCTCTCCATCAGGAAGAGCTAACAATTATAAATATCTATGTGCCAAATTCGGGAGTGCCCAAATACATAAAATAATTAATCACAGACAGAAACAATCTTATTGATAGGAATGTGCTAATTACAGGGTGCTTTAATACTCCACTGACAGCAATGGATAGATCAACCAGACAGAAAATCACTAAAGAAGCAATGGACCTTAACAACACATTGGAACAGATGGAATGGATATATTTAGAACTCTGCATCCTGAAGTTAGGAAATTCACCTTCTTCTCGAGTGCACATGGCACATTCTCCAAGATAGATCACATACTGGGGCATAAAGCAGCCCTGCATAAGTATAAACGAATAGAGATCATTCCATGCACACTTACAGATCACAATGCTATGAAACTTGAAATTAACCACAGGAAAAAATCTGGAAAACCTCTAAAAATGTGCAGGATAAAACCACCCTACTAAAGAATGATTGGGCTAATCAGGCAATTAGAGAAGAAATTAAAAAATATATGGAAACAAATGAAAACAAAAATACAACGATCCAAAATCTCTGGAACATAGCAAAGGCATTCCTAAGAGGAAAGTATATTGCAATCCAGGCCTATTTCAACAAACTAGAAGAAGCAGAAATTCAAAATTCAACAGAGCACCTACTGGAACTAGAAGAGGAGCAGCAAGAGCACCCCACACTTAGCAGAACAAAAGAAATTATAAAGATCAGGGAAGAAATAAACAAAATAGAATCCAAAAAAACAGTCGAGCAGATCAATGAAACCAACAGTTGGTTCTTTGAAAAAATAAACAAAATTCATAAACCTCTAGCCAGGCTCCTCAGAAAGAAAAGAGAGAGCACCCAGAGAGACAAAATCATGATTGAAAAAGGATCTATTACAACCAATCCCTTAGAAATACAAAATATCATCAGAGATTACTATGAAAAATTATACACTAATAAACTGGACAACCTAGATGAAATGGACAAATTCCTAAATGCACATGCACTGCCAAAATTCAAACAGGAAGAGATAGAAGCATGAATAGACCAATAACCAGTGAAGAAATCATGTCTGTTATCAAAAATCTCCCAATGAACAAGAGCCCATGGCCAGATGGCTTCCCAGGGAAATTCTACCAGACATTTAAAGCAGAGCTCATACCCATTCTTCTCAAACTATTCCAAAAAAATATACATAGAAGGAAAACTTCCAAACTCATTCTACGAAGCCAGCATCACCTTGATACCCAAACCAGATAGAGACCCAGCAAAAAAAGAGAACTACAGACCAATATCCTTAATGAATACAGATGCAAAAATACTCAACAAGATACTAGCAAATCAAATTCAACAGCATATAAAAAGAATTATCCATCATGATCAAGTGGGATTCATTCTTGGCTTACAGGGCTGGTTCATTATTCGCAAATCCATCAATGTGATCCATAACATTAACAAAAGAAAAGATATAAACCATATGATCCTGTTGACAGATGTAGAAAAAGCATTTGACTAAATACAGCACCCTTTCTTAACACCATTGAGCAAGTTGGAATAGAAGGAACTTACCTAAACATTATAAAAGCAGTTTATGAAAAGCCCACAGCTACTATCATCCTCCATGGGGAAAAAATGAGAGCTTCCCCCCTGAGATCAGAAACATGACAGGGGTGTCCACTCTCACCACTGTTGTTTAACATAGTGCTGGAAGTCCTAGCATCAGCAATCAGACAACAAAAGGAAATAAAAGGCATCAGAATTGGCAAAGAAGAAGTTAAACTTTCACTTTTCGCAGATGACATGATACTCTACATGGAAAACCCAGCATACTCCACCAGAAGCCTTCTAGAACTGATCAATGAATTCAGTCAAGTTTCAGGGTACAAAATCAATGTATAGAAATCAGTTGCATTCCTATACACCAATAATGAAACAGTGGAAAGAGAAATCAAGAAACTGATCCCATTCACAATTGCATGAAAAATCATAAAATACATAGGAGTAAACCTAACCAAAGATGTAAAAGACCTATATGATGAAAACTATAGAAAACTTATGAAGGAGATTGAAGAAGACACCAAGAAATGGAAAAACATTCCCTGCTCATGGATCAGAAGAATAAACATTGTGAAAATGTCATTACTACCCAAAGCAATCCACACATTCAATGTAATCCTCATCAAAATTGCACCAACGTTCTTCTCAAAGCTGGAACAAACTATCCTCGTATTCGTATGGACCACAAAAGACCCCGAATAGCCAAAGTAATATTGAAGAAGAAACCAAAACGGAAGGCATCAAAATCCCAGACTTTAGCCTCTACTACAAAGCTGTCATCATCAAGACAACCTGGTATTGGCACAAAAACAGACACATAGACCAATGGAATAGAATAGAGAATCCAGAGCTGGGCCCACAAATGTACGGTCAATTAATTTTTGACAAAGCAGGAAAAAGTATCCTATGGAAAAAAGACAGCCTCCTCAACAGGGAGTGCTGGGAAAACTGGACAGCAACATGTAGAAGAATGAAACTAGACCAGTCACGTACACCATACACAAAAATAAGATCAAAATGGCTGAAGGACCTGAATGTGAGACAGGAAACCATCAAAACCCTCGAGGAGAAAGTAGGGAAAAACCTCCTAGACCTCCACCGCAGCAATCTCCTACTTGACACATCCTCAAAGGCAAGGGAAATGAAAGCAAAACTGAACCCTTGGGACTTCATTAAGATAAAAAGCTTCTGCAAGGCAAAGGAAACAATCAAAAAAACTAATAGGCACCTG
>NC_043717.1:40732105-40752673 GCF_006229205.1 Suricata suricatta | reverse complement strand
CCCTCCTACACTGTTGGTGGGAATGGAAACTGGTGCATCCGCCGTGGAAAATAGAGTGGAGGTTCCTCAAAAAACTATCCATAGAACTCCCCTATGACCCAGCAATAACACTGCTAGGGATTTACCCAAGGGACCCAGAAGTGCTGATGCATAGGAGCACATGTACCCCAATGTTCATAGCGGCACTTTCTACAATAGCCAAATCATGGTAAGAGTCTAAATGTCCATCACATGGTGAATGGATCAAGAAGATTTGGTATATATACACAATGGAGTACTATATGGCAATGAGGAAGAATGAAATATGGCCATTTGTAGGAAAGTGAATGGACCTTGAGGGTGTCATGCTAAGCAAAATAAGGCAGGCAGAGAAGGACAGATACCATATGTTTGCACTCATAGGTCTAACAGGAGAGACCTGGCAGGGGACCATGGGGAGAGGAAGGGGGAAAGAGAGCGGAGAAGAGTGAGGGACACAGATCAAGGGAGACTACTGAATACTGAAAACGAACCATGGACTGAAAGGGGAGGGGGAGGGAGGGAGGGGGTGATGGTCATGGAGGGGGGCACTTGTGGGGAGAAGCACTGGGTGTTATATGGAAACCAATTTCACAATAAATATTATAAAAAATAAAATAAATAAAATAAAATAAAATAGTCCATACATTTAGATATCATTTGAAGCTTCTGCATTAGGATATATTCATGTATTTTCTATGTACATATTTCTAAAGGAAAGGCATATAATGAAAACAATACTGGCACTATAGGGCTGTGTGAGATTGGGGATAGGAGGAGTACAGAGGAACAGGGTCTCAAACTCATAGGGACATGTAACTATATGTCATGAGAGAAATCCCTCATCCCAGTTTCTATTTAGACCATGAGCCCTTTGAGAAAAATTTCTGTCTTATAATTCTTTACAAAATAGTCCTCTTCTAGTATTATCCATATCAACGAATGGCACTATCACCCATCTTATTTCCCAACACAGAAACCTGCTCTCAACATTTTACGCCTACCTTTCCTTCACCTCAAGTCCAAATCCTCGCTGAGTTCAGTCCATTTTACATCCCAAATGCCTGTATAATGTGCCCAATTCTTTCCATGTTCACTACATCCACTTAGTCCAAAGCATGTATTACTATTTCTCCCTTTGCCAAAATAGTCTGTCTTCATAGTTCATTTCACCCCTAATAATTTGCATCCACTTCCATGTTTATTTTAGGAGTGAACAAATTGAATCCCATAATTTATAACTCACTGCTACAACAAGTGGTATTGTTCACTTTCTACTTATGGCTTTACAGGTATTGTTGGGGGCAGAGTTGGGTCTAATCATTGCATTATGTACTGATTTCCTATTTTTTCCTTTGTCAATCAATAGCCTTGCAGAAAGCAAGAAAAGTGATCCAGCTGATAACATCTCCAGAACTTCTCAGAAAGTAAAAAGTGCTGTAGATGAGGCTTGAACCCATGATCTTAGCATTGCTCACAAATCATTCTGCCTATGCATACTGTGACCTAATCAAATGAGCCATTGGAACCAAAACTGGGGGAAAGTATATGAAGCTTTAATAAAGAAACATATCTTGACAATGCACTGTTTCTTCTTAGAAACCTGTGTTTTGCCTGTATTGCCTTGGTATTTTCCAGAACACTTGCAGAATGTTGCTGACCTTCTATCCCCTCTGCAATCCTTCCCCTTACCAGAATCTCAAATCTTCCTTTTGTTGTAAATACTACCCCTGTTCACTCACTGATTTCTAACTTGACAAAGATATCAAAATACTTACTACACTGAAATCTTTAGAGGACTAGGAAATAAGCCCTAAGAAAAACCTTTTTTTTCATTGTAAACAAAATGGTAGAACCATAAGGGATTAGCCATATGCTTAACTCATTGAAATTACACTGTGTATAAAAAGTCTTTCAAGTAACATCTTCCTTCTTTTATATAAAAGTGTTTGTAAACATTAGTGTGGAAGCATATGTGAATATCCCTGTTGAGGGCCTTGAAATTACCCTGTGTATAATGTATCTTTCAAGTAACATCTTCATTCAGATATAAGTGTTTGTAAGCTTTTGTATAGAAGCCTGCAGATACAGACTTATGCTAAACTTATTAAAACTATACTGTGTACAAAAAATATAAATAAACAAACGTATAAATGACATGAAGACTGGTTAATGTAAACTAGGAAAATGCAAGTAAATATTTTTATTTCTCATAGTAAATATTTTTATTTCATAAAACAAAGAAATATTTTTACTTCATAAAACAAGGAAAAATTACTTATTGGAAAATTACCCAGAGTTTCACACTCAAGAATACCATTTAATGTATTGCATAGTTTCTATAAGGGGAAGAAAAAACATTTTTCCTCTACCTTCTTAGGTTCTTCACCTTGGTTCCTGCAAATCATACTAATAAAAGGCAGATTAATAAGAGAAAAGCAAACAGAAATTATTAACATGCATCCTATACACTTGGGTTCTTTCAGTGATGAGTAAGTCAAAGGGGTGGCTGGAATGTAGAGTCTATATACTTAAGTTAGTAAGAGAAAGGAAGGTGGAGAAAGGGTACTTAAGGGTGAGCAAATGACTTTTCAGAAAGTTAAATGGGTTCTTAGAGTAGATAGATGAGAGATTTAATTATCATCCTCAAAAATAAAATAGCCAGTTACTTAACCAGAAAAATGATTTTATTCAGGAATAGCACAGAAATTGCAATTCAGGACATGCAAACTGTGGGAAAAGTTTATTTTTATTTTTAAAGTTTATTTATTTTTAAGAGAGACAAAATAACAAGCTGGGGAGGCACAGAGAGAGAGGGAAACACAGAATAAGAAGCAGGCTCCAAGCTCCAGGCTCTGAGCTGTCAGCACAGAGCCCAGTGCAGGACTTTACCTCATGAACTACAAGATCATGATCTGAGCTGAAGTTGTATGCTTAACTGACTGAGCCACTGAGGTGCCCCAGGACTTGTTTTTTTAAAGAAGAAAAGAGGGGGTTGGGAAGAGTTGTTGTGAATGAAAGTTCTTTGGAAGAGAGTGGGAATTTGAGGTTGTGGCAGCCTCTCACTGGCTGAGCTGTGTGGATTCTCACTGGCTGAGGTGCTGCTAGGGAAGGACAGAAATCTTTCTTCTTCCTACTATAAAGTAAGCTGCAGCAAGTGGTGCCTGAGTGAAAACCCTCCCTTAATTGCTTCCAAACCCCATTTTGAGTTAGGATTCCCTTATTAATTTTCACATAAGTCTTGTGACAATGTCTGTTTGGATATAGAGCCAACTTACCTTCAGAAGAGAAAAAAAGAGTTGTTCCAAGGGAGAGTATTTATGATAATTGAGTTCTTTTGACTCCTTTATAAAAGCTCTGGTTTTAAGCAGATAAGAGATTTCAGGAACTCAAACTCTTTCAGCTCAAAATAATTCTTTTTTTTAAGAAATTTTATTTTATTTTTTATTTTTATAGTTTATTTATTTTGAGAAAGGGAGAGAGCATGAGCAGAGGAGGGGCAGAGAGAGGGAGAGAGAATCCCAAGCAGGTTCCATGCTGTCAGCACAGAGCCTGACACGCGGCTTGATCTCGAAACCTGTGAGATTATGACCTGTGCTGAGATCATGACCCAAGCTGAAATCAAGAGTTGGACACAACTGACTGAGTCACCCAGGCACCACCTCAGTTCAAAATAATTCTTATGCCAAAGTAGGATATTTGAAGGTGGCTTACCCTGATCCCCTTCATTTCCTTCCAGGTTTTTGCTATGCATTGCTAAAAACAATGGCCCATATTAAGCGTCAATAAGTGTGAATTTTTATTCCGATGTCTCTCTCCTTTTTGCTCTTTAAAAAAGTTTTATACATTTATTTTGAGAGAGAGAGAGAGAGCAGGCGATGGGCAGAGAGAAAGGGAGAAAGATAATCCCAAGAAGGCTTCAAATTGTCAGTGAGGAAGGAGCCCATCACAGGGCTCGAACCCACAAACCACAAGATCATGATCTGAGCTGAAATCAAAAGCAAGACACTTCACTGACTGAGCTGCCCAGGCACCCCATCGCCTTTATGCTTTTATTGTTCTTCTTCCCTCCCTCTTACTGCCTCATCCTTCTTGCCCTCTCCCCCACATTCTCACATCCCTCATTTACATCTCACCTAATTGTTGCAAGCTGAGCCGTCTTGGCTCTGTGCCCTGAGATCAGGAATCCTGCAGGACCTGCAGTACTTCTCTCACCAGGGCAAAATCCTTGTTTAATGAAGTGATTTCTTTGAAGTTCCCCCAAAATCCAAACCCAATATTTTTTAGTAAAAAAGAATGGTTGAATGCATGAATACACTTCATGGATGACTGACTAGAGGAAAAAGTGCCTGCTGGGCTTGTGACTGAGTTTAGAGGTGAATGGGAGAACATATGACTGCAAAACCTCACACAAGGTC
Source organism: Suricata suricatta (assembly GCF_006229205.1). Taxonomy (NCBI): domain Eukaryota; kingdom Metazoa; phylum Chordata; class Mammalia; order Carnivora; family Herpestidae; genus Suricata; species Suricata suricatta. The sequence continues at coordinate 40,748,237 of NC_043717.1, read as the reverse complement.
AGCCCAAATCACCGGGACATGTCTACAGTTGACTGAGTTGGCTGTTGCCTCCAGGGGTAAGGGGGCAAGAAAAAGTCAGAGATAGCTCAAAAATGTATTCACACTCCAGCAGCAAAACCCTGCCTCCAAAGCCGTGAAGACCAGCCCAGCTACCAAGATGCCCATACAGAACAGTAACCAATGAGAGCGCAACATCTGAATGAGGAACTTTCCGAAATCTCTGTAACTGGGCCGAACTGAGGCACGAAAGTTCTCTAGGACCACTCAGAGCTCAAGAATGTCCTTGATTTTTGTTCCCCTCATCACAGAGCCAGTGTCTTCCCTGGACACTCAGTCATAAGGCCAATTCAAAGCAGACAAAAGGTTGAAGAGGGAGACTAAGAACAATGAAGGAGGCCACAGAACAGATCAATGTCAAAGCTGGAAACTAGGTGTCTGATTAGAGCTCAGGTAGAAGCAAGGAGGATGGAGTTGTCAAACTCTTACCTCTTCCAGGATTGGTGTTTATTCCCTTTCCTACCTAAACTATAATTTATGGGTCTAGTACAGCCCCTCCCCACAGTAGACCATTCCTTCCTTGTATCCCCCTATATTATACTAGTGAAATGCTCCATCCATAGCTCCTTTCCCAATCAAAGGAGTACTCTATCCACATAGACCTTCATGCATTCTAGACTGTTTCCTCATCCCAGCATCCAGAAATTGATTACCACAAACCCTGAGTATTTTGTAGGAAACAAAGGCCAACTTTCCAGTTGCTGGCTTCAGAACTTTATCCTGGCATGTGATTCAGAGCCCCTTCCATGGGACTCAAGCCTGACGTCCAAAACAGGAACCTAGTATTGTGCCACAAGAGAATCAAGCTTCAGAGCATTTGCACTGGCTAGCCATGTCTAGTCCACCCTTTTCACAGCACTGCACTTGGCTCATTTTTCAAGGCTCTGTTTAAACATCACCTCATTTGAAACTGTCGTCACCATCACCCCAGATAAAATGTACAATACCCCACATCATCCCTTGCTGTCCCCTTAAGCATGTTTTGTTAACCTTTCTCCCTTCTACTCTCAGCCCTAGAGTAAGGAATAGGTGTTTTGGGGCCAGATAAGGAAGGTTGGATTCCTGCAGAATAGCCCAGTAAACTAGATTTGTCTGGTCCTTTTACCAACAAGAACATGAATCATAGTGGGGCACAGTAGGTTAAACATCCAACTCTTGATTTCAGCTCACACAATTTGTGAGATCAAGCCTAGTATCAGGCTCTGCACTGACAGCATGGAGCCTGGCTGGGATTCTCTCTCTCTGACCCTCCCCCTTACTCTCTCTCAAAATAAATAAATAAACAAACATTTTTTTGAAAAGAACACAAATAATATTGGAAAGTATTTGGGCTTAGGGATTAACCCAGAAGTCTAGGGCCTAGGCCTGAATGGGGAAGGAAGGCAGACATGGGTGAGGTGCAGAAGTGGCTTGTGCCCATTAGAGCTAGGGGAGTAATGAGGCCCAGAGGACATGGGCTCCAAGATCCAGAAAAGGCTGTGGGTAGAGAATAAGACCTCATCCCAGCCCCACACCCCATTTGGAAACTGCTGCAGAGGAGGGATCACTATGAAAAAGTGAAGGGGGTCCATGGGGCACCTGTGGAGGACATTGTAGGCAGAGTCATACCCTCCCAGGTGAAATATAAGAACCCTGTAGCACTGTGGATACTCAATTTTGTTATCAGCATTGAGATCTGGGGCCCCTCTCCCTCCCCTAGCAGACATACAGTCCAATAATCCAACAGTGGGGCCTGGGTCTTTTAAAGCCTTTGGGGATGGGGACTGTGAGAAAAGCCTCAGAGTATTGTCACTCTAGAACTTTAGACCTAGAGGTTGGTGCAGGCCATGGCAGATGGATAGGGAAGGAGACATGCCCAGGAGTGTGGATAAATGTGGACACTCACCTAAATCCTCTCTGACTAGCATTACCTGTGGCATAGCTTTCCTCACAGAGGTGACTCACCCCACAGAGCAAGCTCTTCAAGGCTGCCTACCCAGGGCATCCCAGTTTACCTGAGTCCTCATCTGCTCCTCTTAAAATAATAAGGTCTTGTCACTCAAGGTGAGACAGGACCCAGGCCCAGGGGTCTCCATATCTGTAGGCCAGGAATAACATATCCAAGAAGGGAGGAGGTCTGGTTTACTAGGGCCTTCTCCCTTTTATCCCACCTTCTGAGGAATCCAACATGAGCCTCTCCACCCTCAGAAACCTCAGAAAGCTTTCCTCTCCTGTCCTGACCAGACTGATATACACCCAAGTGCAGAAAGCCTCCCTCACCTTTCTGATGTGCTCCCATCATCTTGAGGTCTCCAGGCCCCAGAGTTGATTCAGACCCCACAAACAGTTTCTAGAACTCAGACCTTGAGATAAAGACCCTGAAGCATCTTAGATACTTTATGGAAGGAGACTCCCAAAGATGTCATAATGTAGTTACAGATCCACAGATAACACAGAGACCACACATCTGGGACTGAACACTTCATACCCAGAACAGAATGTCCCAAACAGTAAAGAAGCTTCACACCCTAGCACAGACTCTCAAACAGCCTACTAATATCATACCTTGGGTCACACATACACAAACAGCTCAGAGACCTGACATCTAGAGCAACATCCCCTTGGAGTTGAACCATTTGACACTGAGGATATATAGACCCCTAAATATCCAGACCTCACAACCTAAAAAAAATAGATCCCCAAAGAATTCAATATAGTATATATACCCCATGTACCTCTGAGCCTAGACAAAGGCCTTTAAATAGGGGGAAGGCACACCCAAAAAACAAATAAACCAGTGAAGAAATGGGCAGAAAACATGAAAAGACAGTTCTCCAAAGAGGACATCCAGATGGCCTACAGGCACATGAAACGATGCTCAACATCACTCATCATCAGGGAAACACAAATCAAAACCACACTGAGATACCACCTCACGCCAGTCAGAGTGGCTAAAATGAACAAAGCAAGAGACTACAGTTGTTGGCGAGGGTGTGGAGAGATGGGCACCCTCTTACACTGTTGGTGGCAATGTAAACTGGGGCAGCCGCTCTGGAAAACAGTGTGGAGGTTCCTCAAAAAACTATCCATAGAACTCCCTTATGACCCAGCAATAGCACTGCTAGGGATTTACTCAAGGGATACAGAAGTGCTGATGCATAAGAGCACATGTACTCCAATGTTCGTAGCAGCACTGTCAATAATAGCCAAAACATGGAAAGAGCCTAAATGTCCATATGTCCATCCCCTGATGAATGGATCAAGAAGATGTGGTATATATATATGTGTGTGTGTGTGTGTGTGTGTGTGTGTGTGTGTGTGTGTGTGTGTATACACAATGGAGTATTACATTACAATAAGAAAGAATGAAATCTGGCCATTTGTAGGGAAGTTGATGGACCTTGAGGGTGTCATGCTAAGCGAAATAAGTCAGGCAGAGAAGGACAGATACCATATGTTTGCACTCATAGGTCTAACAGGAGACCAGGAGAAACCTAATGGAGGACCAGGGGAGGAGAAGAGGGAAAGAGATTTGGGGAGAGAGAGGGACGTAAAACTTGAGAGACTATTGAATACTGAAAACTAACTGAGGGTTGAAGGGGAAGGGGGAGGGGGGAAAAGAGGTGGTGGTGATGGAGGAGGGCACTTATGGGGAAGAGCACTGGGTGTTGTATGGAAACCAATTTGACAATAAACTATTTTCTAAAAATAAATAAATAAATGAGGGGAGGCCTAAAATCCTGGGCACAGACCCCCAAAGACCTCAGAGAACTATTCAAGCACCAGTCCCTCCAAGCAATTCTGACAACTCACTATGGACACAAACACATGAACAGTCCAGAGAGCTTATTTTATCCTGGACACAGTACACCAAAGAACTCAGGGACCTCACACCATTGAAATGAACCTCCAAAAATTATACAAACCTTATATAGCATGATTTCTCAGGCTATATAAAAATTCCCAGATTGCCCAGAGATATTAAACCAGAGAGATATCTCATACCCTGAACACAATCTCCTAAATAGCTCAGCATCTTTATACCATGGGACAAGTATCCCCATTTATATATGAGACATCACACCTTGAATACAGATTCCCAACATTCTGACTCAAATCTTAAGACACTGAGCTCAAAGAGTTCAGAGACTTCCAGTTTTGGAATACAAACCCTCACTGAGTTAAGAGACTCTGAAAGAGTTCAGAGAACTCATACCCAGAATACTGTCCCCAAATATATCAGACTCTGGAAACCACACCTCAGTAAGTTCAGAGACCTTGCACCCTGAATATAAGCCTGAAAATACTTAAAGTGTAAACCTTGGAACACAGATATCAAAGGTTTCAGAGACTTCACACACTGAAAACAGACCCCCGCCCCCCGCCAGGTAACTCATATTTAAAACTTGGAACACAGACCCTCAAACAACTCAGAGATTTCACATCTTGAACAGGAACAACAAAATACTTCAAATTTAGACCGTGGAACACAGACCCTCAAAGAGTTCAGAGGACCCATCCCATAAATACAGACACATAACTACCTCAGATTCAAACCTTTTGACTCATACCTTCAAAAAGTACAGAGAACTACACCCTGAACACAGACCCACAAGCTGGTTGGATACAGACCTTCTAAAATTTCACAGATCTGGAACGCTGAACACAGACTCCAAATACATCAAACGCAATACCTTGGGATATACCCTCAATTAATTCAGAACCTTCTTAAGCTGAACAAAGATCTCCAAATACTTCAGACTCAAGCATTAAACCCAAATCCCCCAGAATTCAGAGACCTGACACTCTGAAAAAGATTTCCAAACACTACAGATGCATACCATGGGACAGAGAACCTCAAGTAACTCAGCAACCTCACATGCTGAATGCAAATTCCCAAATATATCGAACTCAAAAATTCAAATACAGAACCTCAAAGATTTTAGGACTCTCACAAGCTGATCATGAACCCCCAAAATACCTCAGTTTAAAACCTTGGAACATAGACCTTCAATGAGTGCAGAGACTTCATATCCCGAACACAAACCACAACTACTGCTGACCAAAAAGTGGAAAAGAGTCTTCTAAATATCAGAGATTTTGCACCATGAATTCAGACACCAAATAATTCATGCTAAAATAGGAACAAAGGTTTTTATAATAACTCAGAGACCTCAGACCCTGAAATTGATCCCCACATACCTCAGACTCAAGCACTGGAACACAGACCTCCATGATTTCAAGCAAAACTCATCCTGAATATGGATCCCCAAATATTTCAGACTCAAAAATTGGAATAGAGACCCTCAGATACAAACTTTGGGACTTGGACCCTCTACAATCCTCTAAAAACCTCAACTTACACCTTAGGGCACATACCACCAATGAATCCAGAGACCTCTCTCCTTGAAAACAAACCCACATACCTCAGACTCAAATATTGAGATAAGACCATCTAACAGTTCAGGCACCTCAAACTCGAAACACAGACCCTCAAAAAAAAAAAAAAAAAGCTCAGCAACTTCACACCTTGAACACAAACCTGAAAATATCTCAGATTCAAACATTAAAATACCGACCAGCCCCCAAAATTTGAGGGCTCTCATACTCTGAGTATGACCCATAAGTACCTCAGATCCAAGTCTTACAATGAAAACTTCACAGACTTCAGAGACCTCACACTGTAAACACAGATTCACTCAGACTCAAATTTTGGGACATGCTTAATGAGTTCAGTGACCTCAAACTCTGGACACCGACCCTCAGTTACCTCACTCTCATACCCTGGACCATGGACCCTCAAAAAATGCAGAAACATCAAACCCTGAAATTAGACCTCTAAATATCTCTAACTTTTAAAAAATTTTTAAAGTTTATTTAGTTTGAGAGAGAGCACACGCGTACATAAGTGGGGGAGACGCAGAGAGAAGGAGACACACAATCCCAAGCAGGCTCCATGCCATCAGCACAGAGCCTGATATGGGGCTCAAACCCACAAGTTATGACATCATGACCTGAGCTGAGATCAAGAGTTGGAGGCTTAACCGACTGCACCACCCAGGTGCCCCTAAATATCTCTAACTTAAACAGAGTTGTGACACAGACCTTAGTATTCAGAGACATCACACCCTGAACATATGCCATATAATGCTTAAGGCTCAAATATTCTCAGTGAGTTTAGCAACCTCACACCCTGTACACAGAACACAAGTACTTTAGACTTAAAGCTTGGGACAGAAATCATCAAAGAGTGCAGAGACCTCACACCTTGAAAACAAATCCCCAAATACTTCAGATTCAAATATTGGAACATGGAAGCACAAAGAGGGTTACAGAACTCACACCCTGAATTCAAACTCCAAATATTTCCAACTCTAACTTCTGACATAAACCCTAAAACATCAGTCATTACTTTTTGGAGACCCTAAAATGCCTCAGCCTCAAAATCTGGAAATAGTCTTAACAGTTTCAGAGACTTCATAACCTGAATACTGGCCCCCAGATATCACAGACTTAAACTTTGGGCCACAATCCCTCTAACAATTCAGAGATCACATACCCTGAACATCAACCTCAAAAATCTCACACTGAAACCTTGAGGAAAAGATAGTAAAAGTTCAGACATCTAACATGTTTAACAGTGACCTCCAAATACCTGAGATTTAAAAAGTTTAGGACACAGATCTTCTAAGAGTTCAAGGACCATAATGCCTTTGACATAGATCCCCAAACATCAGACTCAAACATCAAAACCCAGATGCCTCAGAGTTCAGAAACCTAATACTTTGGAAAAAAAAAAAAAAACCTCCCAAATACTACAGAATCATACTATGGGACATGTAACCTCAATAGTTCAGAAACCATGTATCCTGAACACAGATTTCCAAATATATGAGACTCAAACATTAAAATACAGACCCTCAAAGATTTCAAAAGCTAAACAACCTAAACACTGACTGCCCCCCAAATACCTCAGACTCAACCCATGTAACTCAAACTCTTAAAAACAGCTTGTGTTCTGAATATGAACCCACAAACATCTCAGACTCAAATATTAGGACACAGACACACTAAAAAATCCAGAGAGATGCCTGGGTGGCTCAGTCACTGGAGCATCCGACTCTTGACTTCAGCTCAGGTCACAACCTCGTGGTTTATGAGTTTGAGCCCCACACTGGGCTCTGAGCTGATGGTGCAGAACCTGCTTAGGAGTCTCTGTCACTTGCCTCTCTGTCTCTGTTTCTGTCTCTCTTTATCTCTCAAAATAAACACATAAACTTTAAAAAAAAGTCCAGAGACTGATACTATGATTGCTGACTCCCATATACCTTGGGTCAAAAACCTCAGTGAATACAGAGACCCCACACCCTGAACACATTTTCCTAAATACCTCAGATTCTAACATTAAACTCAAGAGTTCTGAGAACCAACACTCTAAACATAAGCCCCCAAATACCACAAATTCGTCCTTTAGGGCATGGACCCTCAATAGTTCAGAGGCTATACACCTTGAATACAGATCTCCCAGATGCCTCAGACTCAAACATTAAAAGACAGAACCCTCTTAAATTTGTGAGGCCTCATAACCAGAACGCTGATCCCTGAAACTGTCTTATACTCAAATCTTGTAAAAATTGATCTTCAATGAATTCAGAGACAACGAACTTAGGAACCTCATAGTCTGTGATGAGGACCTTCAAACTGCTCACACCTTGGACATAGACTCCGAAACTTCTCAGAGATCTCCAACTCTAAACAAAAATGATCACAAAGCTCATAAACAGAGACCTCCAAATGGCTCAAGGGATTAGCTTCATCAAACACAGATACCCAAAGTATTCAGGAACATCACACTCTGAATACAGACTCTTCAAATACCCCTGAGACCTCACAACCCAAAAATAGATATAGAAACATCTTAAAGACCTATAAACAGACATATCATTGACATATACCCAAATTATCTCATAGATCATACACTAAGAATACAAATTCCCAAACAGACCTCCACCCTGGGAAAGAGCCAACCAGTTTAGGCCTCTCAAGAACAAAGATCCCAACCAGCCCATAGGCCTCACATATTGACACAGAGAATTCACATTCTGAGTTCAGAGACCACAAAACTGGATACTGTACAAAACCCCAAGTACAGAGGCCTCCAATACTGCACACAGACCACACCAAAAAGCTGTTATACCTCAAACCAGAGATACAGACCCCCAAATAGCCAGATAACTCATAATGTTAATATAGACCTGCCAACAGCCCAGATGCACTGTTATGCAGACTCCCTAAGAATACAGAGATCTCACACCCTGGGATATAGACACCCAAACAGCTCAGAAACATTAAACGCAGGGACACAGACACTCAAGGAACTCAGAGACCTCACACACTGAGAAACAAAACCCCCAAAACTGTCTAGAAACCTCACACACTGAGAAATTCAAATCAAAACTACAATGAGATGTCACCTCACACCTCTTAGAATGACTATCATTAAAAAGACAAGAGATGAGAGGTGGTGATGATGTGGAGAAAAGGGAACTCTTGGGCCCTGCTAGTGAGCATGTAAATTGATATTGTCACCATCCCAATATAAGAAACAGTATGGAGGTTCCTAAAAAAAATAGAGCTACTATGTGATCCAGCAATCCCCCTTCTGGGTATATATACAAAGAAAAAGAAAACTGGATGTTGAAGAGACATCTATACCCCCGTGTTCAAGGGCAGCATTATTAAAAATGACCAAGATACAGAAACAATCTATATCTAATTAACAATGACCAAGATATAGAAACAATCTAAGTGTCTGTCAACAGATGAATGGATAAATATTATATATGTATATTTCAGCCATGAGAAAGGTTGCCAACAACCTGGATGGACCTTGAGGGTATTATGCTAAGTGAAATAAGTCAGACACAAAAAGACAGATACTGTACTATACCACTTATATGTGGAACCTAAAACTAAGGGAGTTGAACTCAAAGAAACAGTAGAGTAGTAGTTACCAGGGGCAGGGAGGTGAAAGAAATGGGGATATATTGGTCAAAGGACACAAACTTCCAGTTATAAGATGAATAAGTTCTGGAGATCCAATGTACACCATGGTAATTATAGCTAATAATACAGTATCGTATACTTGGAATATGCTAAGAGAGTAGATCTTAAATGTTCTCACCACAAAAAAAGATATGGTAATTATGTGAAAGGATGTAGGTGTTAGGTAATGCTGTGGTGGTAATCATTTTGCAATATATAAATGTGATTAAATCAATACATTGTACACCTTAAACTTATACAATGTTACATGCAATGACATTTCAATAAAGCTAGGGGAAAATAGAAAGAAACCTCACACCCTTCAAACGACCCCCCAAATCTCAGAAACCTCATCTACTGGAGAAAAGATCCCCCAAACAGCTGAAAGTCCTCACCCCCTGGGACACAGACCCTCATAGTGTTCCAAGATGACATATCCAGGACACATACCCCATAACAGTTTAGACACTCTGAACAGAGACCCTCAAGCAGCTCAGGGTCCTTACTACACTCTAGAGAAAAAACTGCAAAGAGCTCAGGAATCTCACACCCAAGAGAACACTTGGCCATTGCCTAGAACCACACTCAATACACAGTATGTCTTCATTAGTTGTCTATTGAATGAATGACTCCTCTGATGCAGCAATTCCACTTCTAATAATGTATCCTAAAGAAACACCCATATACGTGCACAGAGCTGTGTGCACAAGAATGGGAAGGGCAAGCTTTTATTAATTTCTAATATTCTGATTATTGTCATTATTATGCACTAATACATTTTTCTCCCCTATAGGATAAGGACCTCACTCCACTTGTCCACCTCCATGACCCCAGTATGAGGCCCCAGTGTGAGAACAGTGGCATTCACCACAAAGGTCTGGGACAGAAAGAAGGATAAAATGTATCCTCCTCCCTCCCAGAAACCCATTGCTATTAGGAAAACCCACTCCTGTGGTCCCTACAAAATGGCGCTCCTGGGATAGGTAATGGCTTTGTCCCCTCTGTCAACCTCAGAGACAGTGAGAGGCTGAGGAGGGTGCAGGTCCCCGGTGAGAATGTGTAAGGACCCAACACCTCTCAAGGGGGCAGGCTGTGAAAAGGACTGAGGCCCATGGAGGCCCCCACCCTGTGTATTTTAAAAAGATAGCCAACTGAAAAGTTAGAGGGAATGGTCTACACAAGACCACTGTCACTACCAAGAGCAACTGCAAGTTAAGGGGGTTCCCAAAACCACCTTTGGTTTCAATAATTTGCTGGAAAGATTCACAGGGCTCACCAAAAGGTGTTATATGCATGGGTATACTTTATTACAGAGAAAGAATACAGATTAAAATTAAAATCAGCTAAGGGAAGAGATAAACGGCATGGTCCAGAAGGATACCAAATGCAGAGCTTCAAGTTGTCTTCTCCCTATAGAGTCAGAACAGTGTGACTCTCATGGTACTGACATCTAACAATAGCATAGTTTCCAGGCACAGTTGCCTACCCACATGAATGGTCTCAGTGTTTAGCCATCAAGAGGTCAAGATGCATGGCTCAAAACCCTCACCCCTCATCATGTTGGTGGTGTGGCTCTATCTGACTGGACCAAGTCCCCCACATTAAATCACATTGTTGGTATGGCTCAAAGCCCGCACTCTAAATCACAAGTTACTACCTGGCTGGACTAAGGCTTTTAAGCAAACAAAGATACTCCTCTCAAGCATGACATTCCAAGGCCTAGAGCTTACCTTTCAGAAGCTGAGGACAAAAGCCAGACCTCTGAGTAAAGTTAAATTCTTTACTAAACAACAGTACACATTGTTATAATAATACACACATGGGGGGTCATCATGGAAAGTTGTTAATAAAAATGGAGAGTCACTAATATCAGCTAATAATCATTAAGAATTTCCTGAGTGACAGACACTAATCCAAACATTTTATGTAATTAACCCACTTAAATTTACAAACAAACCAATGATGGTGGGCCTGTTAATATTCCATTTTGAAAATGAGGAATGCTGAGGTATAGGAATGTTCATTCATTTCTCTAGGCTCCAGATGTAGTGTATGGGAGAAGCAGAGTTCACACAATGCATTTTGTGACCTTATGTGTCCTCCCTTAAACAACCTCTATTTTGCCTAAAGTAATATTACCAGATGTCCATGGTGCCTGCATGACCATACTTTACATAGGTTGTCTCTAACATCATGTTGTTATGAATAATAGTGATCTTGATAGTAGAAACAGCTGTTTAACCTCTTCACTGACAGAACCTAGAGAGTTTCTCTCACTCTCTCCCTCATAGGACACCTTCACCATCATCAGAGTACAACAGCCAAGCTCTTTAACATAGGATTCAAGATCTGACTCAAGCCTGGACTACTTTTGTGGTTATTCCAGTCACTCTTCTCCTACATTCACTTATTCATCCATTCATTCATTCAGTAAACTAATATTTCTTGAAGCTCTATTATATGCCATGTATAGCCAACACTCGGCTGGGATCTGGGAATACAGCTATAAATAAAACAAAGTTCCTGCCTCTGCAGGGTTGATATACTTAACAAAAGTCAAACTTTTTCCAGTACAGGGCCAGATAGCAAATAGTTTAAGTTAAGAGCGGCATATGGTCTCTTCCACAACTACCCAACTCTGCTGTTGTAGTACCAAAGCCTCCATAAACAATATGTAAAGGGATGAGTGTGGCTGTTTTCTAATAAGACTTTATCTTCAAAAACAGATAGCGGGTCAGTTTGGGCCCATGGGAAATAGATTGCCAACCTCCCTTCTAGAGACAGGTGTTAAGCCAAAACATAATTGTCACAGAATATGAGTCTGGAGTTCTCTCTTGTCCAGCAAGAGAGCAGATACATAATTGAATACAAGAGAGGCTAATGTCTGGGAGATGACAAGAGCCCCAAAACAGGGGTTTCATCTCCCGATTTATTGAGGTCCTGAGATCTTAAGCACATGGTGAACATGAAGAAAACAACCAGATAGTAATTATTAACTTATGTGTATAAGAAGCAAAGGGTCTAGGGGGTGTTTGAAGTTGTGATTAAGGTATATTGTTGCCAGATAGAAAGTAGTTTCCTGCAGGTGATATAACAAGTTACTTGTGATTCCATTATGATATCTCACTAACTAACCTTGGGTGCCTTCACCCTGAGGTGGTGGCTTTCTGCCTTAAGCTTTTTAAATCCACTTATGTAAGTGTAAGGAATTCTTGAACTTATTTTCCCAAACATAATATACATGTCAGGTAGTGATGAATGCTATGAAGAGAAATTAAATAGGGTGAGGAGGTAAACACTGACTGTGATGTACAACTATTTTCCAAAGGAGGTGTCTGAGAAGGCCTCACCATGAAGGACATAAGAAGCAGAGAGATCTGACACCTGTCAGAATGTCTAAAATTAACAACACGGGAAACAACAGATGTTGGTAAGGATGAGGAGAAAGGTGAATCTTCTTACACTGTTGGTGGGAATGCAAACTGGTGCAGCCACTCTAGAGAACAGTACGGAGGTTCCAAAAAAAAAAGTTTAAAAAGGGGGGGGCACCTGAATGGCTCAGTCCATTAAGCATCAGACTCTTGATTTTGGCTCAGGTCATTGTGAGTTTGAGCTGAGCTGATACAGCACAGAGCCTGCTTGGAATTTTCTCTTCCTCTTTCTCTCTCTGCCCCTATGCCTGCCTCTCTCTCTCTCACTCTCTCTCTCACTCTCTCTCTCGCTCTCTAAAAATGAATGAACTTAAAAAATGTTTTTAGGGGCTCCTGGGTGGCTCAGTTGGTTAAGTGTCTGACTTCAGCTCATGTCATAACCTCATGGTCCATGGGTTAGAGCCCCAAATCAGGCTCTATGCTGACAGACAGCTCAGAGATTGGAGCCTGTTTCAGATTCTGTGACTCCTTCTCTCTCTGTACCTTCCTTACTCACTCGCTCTCTCTCTCTCTCAAAAATAATTTTTTAAAACATTAAAAATGCTTCTAAGTTAAAAATAGAAATACCATACAACCCAGCAATGCACTACTAGGTATTGACCCAAATAATACAAAAACATTGATTTGAAGGGATACATGCACCCCAATGTTTATAGTAGCATTATCAACAACAGCCAAACTATGGAAAGAGCCAAATGTCCATCAACTGTTGAATGAGTAAAGATGTGGTATATACATACAATGGAATATTATTCAGTGATCAAAAAGAATAAAATCCTGCCATTTGCAACAGCATGGATGGAACTAGAGTGTATTATGCTAAGTAAAATAAGTCAGTCAGAGAAAGTATGATTTCACTCATATGTGGAATTTAGGAACCAAAACAGATGAACATAGGGGAAGGGAAGGAAAAATAAGATAAAATCAGAGAGGGAGGCAAAGCATAAGAGACTCTTAAACACGGAGAACAAACTGAGGGTTACTGGAGGGGATATGGGCTAAATGGGTAATGAGTATTAAGGAGTGAATTTGTTGGGATGAGCACTGGGTGTTAAATGTGAGTGATAAATCACTGGGTTATGCTCCTGAAACCAATATTACACTGTATGTTAACTAAGTTGAATTTAAATTTAAAAATTTAGGGTGCCTTGGTGGCTCAGTCAATTGAGTGTCCGACTCGATTTCAGCTCAGATCATGGTCCCAGGATCGCCAACCCACATCAGACTCAGTGCTGAGTGTGAAGCCTGCTTGAGATTCTCTCCCTCTCTCCTTCTCTCCCTCTGTGCCTCTCCCCTGCTCATGCTCTCTCTCTTTCTCTATCTCTAAAATAAACATGTTTAATGTAAAAATTAATTAATTAATTTAAAGCCCCCAAAACAGATGAGTAACAGCATAAATTTACATATTAAAAAACAAATCTTTGGTTCCTTAGATAATGCAATATAATGCATTTTAACAAGTTTATATCTAAATAGAACATTTTTTTCTGACTCAGTTTTACACAAATTCATTAATTACATCATGAAAATGTACACTTTTAACTTTATTTTTATTTTATTTTAAGTTTTTGTTTTAGTTTCAGTTAGCATACAATTTGAGAAACAAAACAAATGAGCAAGGGGAGAGAGAGACAGAGTGACAGAGAGAAACCAAGAAACAGAATTAATTATAGAGAACAAACTGATGGTTACCAGAGGGGAGTTGGGTGGGGAATGGGTTAAACAGGTGATGGGGAGTAAGAGTGCATTTATTCTGATGAGCACTGGGTATTGTATGGAAGTGTTGCATCACTATATTGTACACCTGAAACTAATATAACTGAGCAGAGATAGACACTAATAGCTGACATTACAGAGCATTTCCTCTATTTCAGATCCTGTTTAAGAGTGTTATACTTTCCACATAGTAGTAATTCATTTAGTCTCTTCCTACCAGAATCCTTACTTATATCTTTTAAGGCTACATTTAAAAAAGCATCTTCTTGGCATGCCAGGGTGGCTCAGTCAGTTACGTGTCCAACTCAGCTCAGGTCATGGAATGGAATATTATTCAGTGATCAAAAAGAATAAAATCTTGCCACTTGCAACAACATGGATGGAGCTAGAGTGAATTATGCTAAGCAAAATAAGTCAGTCAGAGAAAGTATGACTGACTTTGTGAGTTCCAGCCCCACGTTTGGCTCTATGCTGACAGCTCAGAGCCTAGAGCCCGCTTCCGATTCTGTGTCTCCTTCTCTCTCTGCCCGTCCCCTGCTTGCACTCTCTCTCTAACTCTCAAAAGTAAATAAACATTGGGAAAAAAGCACCTTCTTCATGATATCTGCTCTGATCATTGAAAATGAAGGTGCCCTCTTTTTTCTTCAAAGTCTATGACATTCTCTTGTACCCCTTGGAACTTCTGGATACTTCTTCATCTTAGTTATTTGTGGGCATGCTTCAAGATTATAGAAATTTTAATTCCAAGACCTTGTCTCATACATCATTTTTCTTCATCGAGTTCACATAGTGCCTGGAATATTTGATTCTAGGCTTAGCAACCTTCAGAACATTTGGCCCTGCCCATGTCTCAATTTGCTTTATCTGTCAAATGAAGAGAATAATGGAATCACCCTGGTAGGGTTGTTTTGAAGAATGAAATAATACATATAAAATGCTTTTCTAAACTATACTAGGTGACTTCAAACCATGTTCAATGAGATGGAATGATTGGGTTATATTTAGGTAATTCTCTGGCACTGCTGTAGACTCTGCAAGAATTCCTGAAAATGAGTCCCATATCCTAATTCAGTACATTTGGAGTGGGGCCTGAATATCTGCACCTTTAATCAATCCCGGGGTGATGCTAAGACCATACTTCGAGAATCTAGGATAAAGCACTGTACTCTGGAATCATAGGTTAGGTTTCTGAGCCTGTGCCAGGGCTCAGCTGGAAAGACTGTTGTAATAGACTTGTCATGTTCTCCACGGGAACAGCCAAGGAGGCTGCTGGCAAAAATGTCAAGGACTTCCCATTTTGCATCCCTCTGGAAGCATGGCATTTTACTCAGGACATGGGAATCACTTAATCATAATGCACAATGCCAACTTTCCCATGCAGAGATGAAAAAAACTAATTCCTTTTCCCTCATCAGCAGAAACTGTGTTCTAATGTATCTATAGACTGATAGGTATTCTGTGTATAACTATATCCACTCCTCTAAGCCAACAGGAAGGATTAGTGGGAGCAATTGGTAGAGGTCAGAGGCACCACAGTGGCTGAAAGATAGTGAAACTGTGTGTGACTTGGACTAGGAATCAGGTGTGCCTACGAGTTAGGACTGAATCTTTGAAACCATGTGGGGAACTGGACTGGAAGGACGGAATGGTTGTTGTAGAAAAGGAAAAAGATTTCAAAAAGTGAAGCAAAACTTTATTTTTACCATTTTGTCTGGGGCCACTTTTCTTTTAAAAAAATATTACAAACATACGGTTTCTGTCCTTTTCTGCCTGGCTTACTTCGCTCAGCATGACACCCTCAAGGTCCACCCACTTTCCTACAAATGGCCATATGTCATTCCCTCTCATTGCCATGTAGTACTCCATTGTGTATATATACCACATCTTCTTGATCCACTCATCAG
>NC_043717.1:40730530-40732005 GCF_006229205.1 Suricata suricatta | reverse complement strand
CATCCATTTCCTACATAAAAGGTAGCTACTTTTTTGCATGGACCTCAAGCATATTGTAGTATAGAGGTGGAATTTAAGGAAAGGTATTAAGCAGGCTGTGTTGTAGCCTATGAACAAGTAATATATTGTATCATTTATCTTGAAGGTATCATAGATAAGCTGCTATATAACGATTGCCACTTCAGATAGCTGTGAAATTAGATGATTAACTAGTTGTTACTTAACCTTCTAATTTCTGTATAAGTCTAATTACATGAAACAGAAGTTGGTGTTTTGATTTTTTACTTTGCTTTTCTGTTTGGAGTGTCATTGTAACTACTGTATTGTAAATGATGGAAAATAATTGCAATGTTAAAAAATATGAAACTTTATAAAGTAAAAAAATAAATAAAAATTTTAAATTTAAAAAAATATTACACAAGTAATACATATTTATTTTTTTTAAAGATACAGATGAATAAATGAATTCATCCATAATTTCACAATGTATACTGTTATTACTTTAGGAAGAATTTCTATGGGTACATCCTCATGCATCTCCATTACCTTAGAAATGACACTTCCAAGTTAGTTCGCTGTGCTGTGCTGACAGCTCAGAGCCTGGAGTCTGCTTCAGATTCTGTGTCTCCCCCTCTCTCTGCCCCTCCTCTGCTCTCTCTCTCTCTCCCTCTTTTAAAAATAAATAATTTGTTCATTTTAGTGACTCTGACCAGTGTCAGGTGGTATCTCAGTGTGGTTTTGATTTGAATTTCCCTGATGATGAGTGACACTGAGCATCGTTTCATGGGCCTGTTCGCCATCTGGATGTCCTCTTTGGAGAAGTGTCTATTCAGGTCTTCTGCCCATTTCTTCACTGGATCATTCATTTTTCGTGTATGGAGTTTAGTGAGCTCCTTGTATTTTTTGGATACTAGCCCTTTATCTGATATGCCATTTGCCACTATCTTTTCCCATTCTGTTAGTTGCCTATTAGGTTTTTTTTTTAATTGTTTCCTTTGCCTTGTAGAAGCTTTTTATCTTGATGAGGTCCCAGTAGTTCATTTTTGTTCTTGATTCCCTTGTCTGTGGAGATGTGTCGAGGAAGAAATTGCTGCGATTGAGGTCTAGGAAGCTATTTTCTGCTTTTTCCTCAAGGGTTTTTATGGTTTCCTGTCTCACATTCAGATCCTTTATCCATTTTGAGTTTATTTTTGTGAATGGTGTCAGAAAGTAGTCTAATTTCATGTTTCTACATGTTGCTGTCCAGCTCTCCCAACACCACCTGTTGAAAAGGCTGTCTTTTTTCCATTGGACACTTTCCGGCTTTGTCAAAGATTAATTGGCCATATACTTGTGGGTCCAGTTCTGGGTTCTCTATTCTATTCCATTGGTCCATGTGTCTGTTTTATAAGTCAGGCAGAGAAGGATAGATACCATATGTTTGCACTCATAGGTCTAACAGGAGAGACCTGGCAGGGGACCATGGGGAGAGGAAG
>NC_043717.1:40713328-40730430 GCF_006229205.1 Suricata suricatta | reverse complement strand
AAGGGAGACTACTGAATACTGAAAATGAACCATGGACTGAAGGGGGAGGGGAAGGGAGGAGGGAGGTGATGGTCATGGTGGGGGGCACTTGTGGGGAGAAGCACTGGGTGTTATATGGAAACCAATTTGACAATAAACTATTATAAAAAAATAAAATAAAACTAAATAAATAAATAAAAATAAGCTTTTTTTAAAAAATGAAAATTTCTACTAGTATATATGTCATAATTGAAATGGTTATCAGCCTCTAGAGTCCCTACTCCTTGGGGATGGTAATGCTGACATTTTTAAAAAGTATTTATTTGTTTTTTTGAGAGGAAGAGAAAGAGTGTGTGTGTGTGTGTGTGTGTGTGCGCGCGCATTTGTACACACACACGAGAGTGAAAGGGGCCAAGACAGAGAGAGAGAGAGAGAGAGAGAGAGAGAGAGAGAGAGAGAGAGAGAATCCCAAGCAGGCTCTGCACTGATAGTGTGGGGTGGAATTCACGAACCACGAGATCATGATGTAAGCTGAAATGGAGAGTTGGACGCTTAACCAACTGAACTTCCCAGGCACCCCAATACTGACATGTTATACTGAATAGCTACTCTTCTCTGACAAGACATTTAAAATACATCATTTATACCAGAAAAGTATAATAAGGAGGGCAGAATTCTTCATTCTGATCAGTGCTTTTTTTTTCAACTAAAAACTTGTAAATCGTGATATTCAATGCTACAATATTAAAAACAAAACAAGGGTGCCTCGGTGGCTCAGTCAGTTAAGCATCCCACTACAGCTCAGGTCATGATCTCACAGTTCATGAGTTCGAGCTCCACGTTGGGCTTGGTACTGACAGCAAAGAGCCTGTATATCTTCCTCCCTCTATCTGCTCCTCCCCAGTCATACTCACACACACTCTTTCAAATGTAATAAATAAATCTTAAAAATTTTTTAAACAAAAATAAATGCATCTGTGAAAACAGAAGAGGTACAGTTCAAATCTTTAGAGTCTGCTAATAACTTCCTGATTCATCTTTACTTTTCTTATCCAATTACTCTTTCTTCCTGGGAATTTATTTTTAGATTATCTAAAACTTTCCTCTGTACTACTGCCCTGGTCTAAATCCTTTAGTAAATCCCCATGGCAGTAAGGTAATGTCCTTTGAGCCCATTCCCAGTGTAGCAACAACCTGCCTTTCAATATGATTCTCCACCCCTCTTCAGGAACCGGGCTATGTATGTAGTTTTTACTAAGACACATCCATTTGTGGGGAAGAGCACTGGGTGTTATATGGAAACCAACTTGACAATAATCTGTAAATTTTTAAAAAAGAAGAAAAAAAGACACATCCTTGTATATACTTCTGTGTTTAGTTCTGTAGAGAGATCAAGAGAATTTTAGAGCCAGGGTTTTAAGGCTCATCTAACTTGGCCATTTTAAAGAAGAATTTGTACACTTTATTTTTTTAATGTTTATTTTTGGGAGAGAGAGAGAGAGAGAGAGAGAGAGAGAGAGAGAGAGAGAGAGATCACGAGCAGGGCAGAGGCAGAGACAGAAGGAGACACAGAATCCAAAGGAGGCTCCAGGCTCTGAGCTGTCATCACAGAGCCCGACACAGGGTTTGAACCCAAGTACTGTGAGATCAGGACCTGAGCCAAAGTCAGACACTTCACCAACTGAGCCACCCAGGCACCCCTGGACACTTTAAAGAAGAAACATATGCCAGAGAGTGTAACATGCTCCAGGTAATACATCATAGTAGATGTCCAAACCAGGCCCTTGGGCCCACTAAACAATAGAAATGGACAAAAGGCCAAACAGGAGTTTCAGACCAGGCTTTACTGGGGCTTATGCTTGAGCACTAGGGCAACACCACAGAGGAAACAATCCTCAGGCTGACTCCCCAGAGAGAGGTCACGGAGAATTATTTAAAGAAACATAGGTAGGAAAAGGGTGGTCTGAGCATGTAGAAGCACTGATTTATTAGTATCTGTGTACTTAAAGGTCATGTTTCTTCATGCATCACATGTCTAATTAACATGTTAAATATCCACTCCTGGGCATGATCATTAGTGTTATAATGGGGGGGGGGAAGTTGGTGAAACTTCAATAGTGGGGTCCATCTTGGTGCAAACTGGTTTGGTCCTGTCTTTGCCAGTCTTTGGAGTCAAGTCCCTCCTTTCAGTACTCATCCTGTCTCTGCATTCCTGCAAGATATGCCACTCAAGGACATAGAGTTTTAGCTATCCTAGAGTGCTGGATTTGGTGGTTAGGGCTGAGGGGACCCAAGTCCAGTCCCTGCTCTGTCTCAATGGTTCAGGCAGAACTTTGGTTTTTCAACTCCTCTTGAATCCCCTGCCTTCAGAAAATGTAATATGTGGTAGGCAAACAATTGTTGAATGTGTTGCATAATTTGCAATGTATTTAACTATTTTCTGTTGACCTGGCATCTTTGTTGTGAATGAGCGAAATGAACCAAGGCAAGAAGCACATGCACATCAGTTGAGCAATTCCAAAGCAATAAATCATGATAGAGGATTTGCTGAAGAAACCTGGACACAGTGGCATCAGCTGTTCATTACCATATGAAGCAGCAGAGAGGAAGGGAGCCAGAAGGAAAGTTGGTGCAGTTCAATTCCACACATCATGTCCCTTCAGTCCTCACCAGGAATGAATGAGTTGAAGCCCTGGATGGGAGGGTCTGTAAGCAATGGTTTCTCACCCTCACTGGCTGGTCCTAGTCATCAGAGGACACTAAAAATACAAATGATTAGCATTTGAAGGGACCTTAGAGATTCTTCACTTTTAGGTGAGGAAACTGAAGCCCAACAGGGTAGGAACTGGTATAAAAAGAATCCTTCACAGAAAAAAAAAATAAAACTCAGAAACCTGATGAATTATCTTAGCAGTAGTTTATTGATTTTAGTTTATTTATTTGTTTTTGAGCCAGAGAGAGAGAGAGAGAGAGAGAGAGAGAGAGAGAGAGAGAGAATTACTCCAAGAACATGCAGGGGAGGGGCAGAGAGAAAAGGAAAGAGAGAATCCCAAGCTGACGGTGCGGAGCCCAACCTCCCAAACCATAAGATCATGACCTGAGCGGAAATCAAGAGCCAGGTGCTTAACCGACTGAACAACCCAGGTGCCCCTAGCAGTAGATTTCAAACTGTGCCCTACAATGGGACACCTGAGTGGTTCATTTGGTTAAGCACCTGGCTCTTGATTTTGGCTCAGGTCATTATCTCATGGTTCATAAGTTCAAATCCCACATTGGACTCTGCACTGTCAGTGAGGAATCTGCTTGGGATTCTTTCTCTCTACCCCTACCCTGCACATGACCTCTCTCTCTCTCTCTTGCAAAAATAAATAAACATAATAAATAAAGTAAACAAACTGTGTTATAAGATGTTACTGGGGCCCCTTTTGGTCCCCCTGAACCAATTGTCCACAGCTAAAGCCTGTGTGGGTGGGGGCTCTACCTCTTCCCACTTCCATTTCCAGATCAACCACAGCAGCAGATGAGAATTATTGGATTTCACCAAACAAAAAGTAAAGGTCAAAAATCTTTGATCTAGCTTTAGAGGAAGGAACTTGAGTAGAAGATTGGGGGAAAACTCCATATCTCTCTCCCAGTCTCCTATTGTCCATTATGCTGGAGGACCCGCCACCCCAACACACACCAATTTACACCCCATTCATTTTACTGATATAGAATACCTTGGTTGGAATAGGAGATGGGGAAAGATTGTATCTTACTGTTTTTAGTCACTTCAGTACTTCACATTTCGGATGGGTTTGCTCATTTGTAAAGCAGTCATCTTAGGATCTCACTAGTGTTCCAGTATTAAAGTCATTTCTGGAACACGTCTTTTTGAAACCACCCTCAAATCCCAAAGCAAGTATTCTGAGTATGTACAACATGATGGGAAAATGTATCATTTGAGTATGAACTTTCATCTGGGGAGCTATTCAGATGATGTTTAGGATCATCTCTGGTCAATAAGATAGGGAATCCAAAGGTGAAATACCACTGGACCCCATGGTTGAAATGGAACAGGGCTGATTTCTTGGTGTATTTCTGAAAAACAGCTCTAAAAAGGAACACTAGGAATGCTTTATGATCTGGCTACAGCTTCTGAAAATAAATGTAGCCTCTTAATTAGGCCAACTTGAAAGGCCAGCACATAGCTAAAATGAGAAATAATCTAGGCATAGAGCAAAGAGCAAGCCATTTGAAGCCCAAGAAACCCCAGTTAGAATCATTCCACTGCTACCTATCTGCAGAACCTGGAATATTAGCTCAGTATATCATACTCAGTTTTCTCACCTGGAAACTGTGTTCAGTAATTCTTACCTTGCAGGATTTTTATAGAAAATTAACATATTCTGTATAAAGCATCCAGGTCAGTTCTTGGTCATAGCATCACTTGACATATATGGTGTATATTATAATTACTATTGTGGTTAAGTTTCTCTAAAACCACCTGTAGTTTGCAGTTATATTTTTACTGGGCTTGTGTTCTCCATGGAAACAAAGGTTTGGGGAAAACATTTGAAATGCCAAAAAGTAAAGCAGATTTCTGGACAGTTCCCTTCTCCCTTCCCTGTTTTATCTACATATCCTTCCCTACTGTTTTTGCATCCCATGTACCTTCTTAGTGATTACCACGTGCTCCATTTACAATGAGCTCCTCCATTTTCAGGTGAGAGACTATAGCCAGAGTCTCCCTGCTTCACTCAAGGCCATATCCAAGTTAGACCTTAAAGGCATCATCAGTGTTGCCTGGCTCCAGATTAAGTGATTTTGCCACTCTACCTACTGCTGCTTATCCTACCAAGGTATTTCAGGAAGTTAACATTCATTGAGGGCCTACCCTGCGTGTTAACCCAAAGCTACTTTGTCCTCACATCCATAACCCTGAAAAGGCAAGAATGTGGGGCACCTGGGTGGCTCAATCGGTTAAGTGTCTGACTTTGGCTTAGGTCATGATCTCACAGTCTGTGGGTTCCAGCCCCACATCGGGCTCTGTGCTGACAGCTCAGAGCCTGGAGCCTGCTTTGGATTCTGTGTCTCCCTCTCCCTCTGCTCCCCCACTCACTCTCTGTCTCTCTCTCTCTCTCTCAAAATAAAATAAAAAGACATAAAAAAATTTTAAGGCAAGAATGTTCACTATATTCACTTTAAAAATGAAAATGATATTCAAAATGGAAAGTATTTTTCCCAAGGACACACAGTGGTAATGTTATAAAAGACACTTGTCTAAACAGAAAAGCCTTCAGAGTCATGGAAATCAAAATACAAAGGTGCGATGACATGTCCACCATTCCTACCATCGACTTCCCAGCCTTGGGTACATGAGCTCTGGCTAGGAAAACTCTCCTTTTAGCCTCTTCTTGAACCTGATCTTTATTCAAAACTGGAGAGGTAGGAGCCACTGAAGGACATGGAGCCCTGGTTTTAATCAGCAAAATCTAAAGCCTGAGTTCTTTTAGAGAGGATTTATTCCCCCAAGTCACAGAGCATTCAGGATCAGACAGACATCCCATTCCCAGCACCAGGGCACCTGGTATCAGAGTCACCAAGATTTTGCAGAATTGCTAATTTATCAGGGATTAGGTTCACCATTTCCCCCCTTTTGGGCTTTGGCCAGCTCTTCATTAAAACCAGAGCTGGGACTAGAATTCAAAGGTTCCTCCAGCTCTAACATAGAAGAAATACTATAGCTGTGTATTGGGCATCAGGACAGATAGGGACTCTGAAACCAGGTGTATTTGGGAACGTTTACTTTGCTGTTTGTTGGCCCTATAATTTGGAAAAAGTTACTTATTTTCCAAGCCTCAGTTTTCTCCTCTGTAGAAAAGAGATTATCATATGAACTAATGCACATAAACGGTTAGCACATAACAAGCACTTTCAAAACAGTAACCAATAGGGGTGCCTGGGTGGCTTAGTTGGTTAAGCTTCTGACTTCAGCTCAGGTCATGATCTCATGGTTCATGAGTTCAAGCCCTAAGTCAGGCTCTGTGCTGATAGTTCAGAGCCTGAAGCCTGATTATGATTCTGTGTCTCCATCTCTCTCTACCCTACCCCTGCTTGCCCTCTCTCTGTCTCTCTAAAATGAATAAACATTAAATTTTTTAATAAATAAATAAACATTTTTTAAACTTATAAAAAGGGGACACCTGGGTGGCTCAGCTGGTTGAGCGTCCAACTTTGGCTCAGGTCATGATCTCAGCTCATGGGTTTGTGCTGACAGCTCAGAGCCTGGAGCTTGCTTCAGATTCTGTGTCTCCTTCTCCCTCTGCCCTTCTCTCTGCTTGTGCTCGCTCTCTCGCTCTCTCTCTCTCTCTCTCTCTCTCTCTCTCAAAAATAAATAAACATTTAAAAAAACATAAAATGGTATCCAATATACTTTTTAAATTAATTGAAGAAACACTCAGGAATACATTTACTCCAGAAAGACTCTCCCACTTAATCCATACAGCAGTTTTCCTTTCCTACCTGATTCCTAGTCTCAACAATGAACCATGCTGCTTTGGTGCTGCCTCTGGAAGGCCTAGAATAAATATTGCTCTTGCCTGGTGATGAATGACTCTCCAGCCTGCAACAATTCATTCCCCTGCACAACTCAGGGAGATTAAACCACTGTAAACACTACTTTATCCGTGTCACTCATGTGCCCTCAATCCTCCAAATTTTTCTGCCAGGCTTCTGGGGCCTTCAAGGAACTGTTTTTTATCTCTATCCAAATTCTATGAATTGTTAAAGATCCAGTTCAGTTTTTACTTTCTCTTTAAAGCTTTATTGAGCTTTTATTGGACTTGTCTATGAATTCTTATGACACTCGGCATCAACACCATAACACATTTCCTTGTCATTGTCACTTTAAATGAAGTAGTAATCACTCCCATTCTAGATTTTTAAGCTTTTTAAGATCAGGGACCATGTCCTATAAATCTATATTTATTTATTCTAAGCAGCAAAGAACAGAACACCTATCAAATGGGTAACAGAGCTTCAACTGGATGAGTAATTGGTTGTTTTTCCCTCTCTGGCCTCAATGATATCACCTGTAAAATAGTAACAATGTTAATGACTTCTTATAACTTTGATGTTCAATAGAGCATTAAAAAAATAAAGCCCTAAACCTTTACCTAAATGTGAGATCTGAAATAATAAAACTCCTAGAATAACACATAGGCAGTAATCTCTGTGACATCAGCTGTAGAAACATTTTTCTAGAATGTCTCCTTTGGCAAGAAACAAAAGCACAATTAAACTATTAGGATTACACCAAAATAAAAAGGTTTTACATAGTAAAGGAAACCATCAACAACAACAACAACAACAACAACAACAACAACAACAACAGAAAAAAACAACCCACTATGAGAAGATATTTGCCAATGATATACGAGACAGGGTTAATGTCCAAAATAAAGAACTTATACAACTCAACACCCAAGAAACAAGTAATCCAATTTAAAAATGAGCAGGTGCAATGAACATTTTTTCCAAAGAAGACATATGGATGGCCAACAGAAACATGAAAGGATGTTCAACATCACTAATCATAAGGGAAATGCAAATAAATCAAAACCATAATGAGATATCACCTCACTCCTGTCAGAATGGTTAAAATCAAAAATATAAGAAATAAGTGTTGGGGAAGATGTAGAGAAAAAAGAACCCTGTGCACTGTTGCTATTGGTAGAAATGCAAACTGGTGCAACCACTGTGGAAAACAGTATGGAGGTGCCTCAAAAAATTAAAAATAGTGGGGTGCCAGGGTGGCTCAGTCAGTCTGACTTCAGCTCAGGTCATGATCTCGCCATTTGTGAGTTTGAGCCCCATGTCAGGCTCTGTGCTGACAGCTCAGAGCTTGGAGCCTGCTATGGATTCTGTGTCTCCCTCTCTCTCTCTGCCCTCCCCCTGCTCATGCTCTGTCTCTGTCTCTGTCTCTCTCTTTGTTTATTTTTTAAAATAATTCGGTTATTGTTTATTTTTTATTTTTATTTTTAATAGTTTATTGTCAAATTGGTTTCCATATAATACCCAGTGCTTCTCCCCACAAGTGCCCCCCACCATGACCATCACCCCCTCCCTTCCTCCCCCTCCCCCTTCAGTCCATGGTTCATTTTCAGTATTCAGTCTCTTTCTCAAAAATAAAAACATTTTTAAAAATATTTAATGTTTAAAAAAATTAAAAATAGAATTATCATATGATCCAGTAATTCCACTATGGCTATCTACCCAAATAAAATGAAAATACCAATTCAAAAAGGTATAAGTACCCTTATATTTACCATAGCCAAGATATGGTAACAACCCACGTGTCTGTCAATTGATGAATGACTAAAGAGGACACGATAGATAGATAGATAGATAGATGATAGATTGATTGATAGATGATAGAGAGGAATATTACTCATAATAAAGAATGAACTATTACCATTTGCAATAACATGGATAGATGACCTAGAGGGTATAATACTAAGCAAAATAAGCCAGTCATAGAAAGACAAATACCATATGATTTCATTCATGTGTGGAATTTAAGAAACAAGACAAATGAACAAAGAAAAAAGGAGACAAACAAAAAACAGACTGTTATAGAGAACAAACTGGTGGTTGCCAGGGGAAGGGGGATGGGTGAAAGACGTAAAGAAGATTAAGACCACAGTTATCATGATGAGCAATGAATAACGCATAGAATTATTGAATCACTATATTGTACACCTGAAACTAATATAACACTATATGTTAAATATACTTGAATAAAAAATAAAAATTAAAAAATGTTTACAAGCCCTAAACTTTTCTCAGAAAAAGGTAATCTTAGCCATTGGCATAAATTGGAAGGATCATGTTTGGAGCTACAATGTTAATGATTTCACAATACTCCTCACCTTTGTAGAAACTCCAGAAAACTAAGGCTTAGTGTTTCTCCCTCTACCAAAACTAAGATATATCAGAACCTCTGAGATGAGACATCACATCACCCAGATGGGGAGACAACCTCAGGAAGCTCCCCAAGAATTCAGTACAAAAAAAATGCAGGTTTAATATTTTGCTAATGGGACATCATTTTTTTTCACACAATAAGTAATGTAATGATGAATTCCAGCTGCAGGAGGGACTGCCCCTCTTCTCAAACCATTTCTTTTTTTTTTTAATATAATTTATTGTCAAGTTAGTTAACATACAGTGTATACAGTGTGTTCTTGGTTTCAGGGGTAGAGTCTGTGATTCATCACTTACATACAACACCCAGTCTTCATCCCAACAAGTGCCCTCCTCAATGCCCATCACCATTTTCCCCTCTTCCCGCCCCCGCATCAAGCCTCAGTTTCTTCTCTGTATTTAAGAGTCTCTTATGGGTTTGCCTTCCTCTCTGTTTGAAACTATTTTTCCCCTTCTCTTCCCTCTTGGCCTTCTGCTAAGTTTCTCAATTTCCAAATATGAGTGAAAACATATGATATCTGTCTTTCTCTGACTTATTTCACTTAGCATAACATCCTCCAGTTCCATTCATATTGTTGCAAATGGCAGGATTTCATTCTTTCTCATTGTCAAGTAGTATTCCATTGTGTGTATAAACTACATATTCTTTATTCGTTCATCAGTTGATGGGCATTTGGGCTCTTTCCATAATTTGGCTATTGTTGAAAGCACCGTTATAAACATTAAGGAGCATGTGCCCCTATGAATCAGCACTCCTGTATCCTTTGGATAAATATCTAGTAGTGCTATTGCTGGGTCATAGGGTAGCTCTGGTTTTAATTTTTTAAGGAATCTCCACAGTGTTTTCCAGAGCAGCCGCACCAGTTTGCATTCCCACCAACAGTGTAGGAGGGTGCCCGTTTCTCCACATCCTTGCCAACATCTGTTGTTTACTGAGTTAATTTTAGCCACTCTGACCAGTGTGAGGTGATATCTCAGTGTGGTTTTGATTTGAATTTCCCTGATGATGAGTGATGTTTAGCATCTTTTCATGTGTCTGTTGGCCATCTGGATGTCTTCTTTGGAAAAGTGTCTATTCATGTCTTCTGCCCATTTCTTCAGTGGATTATTTGTTTCTCTGGTGTTGCATTTGATAAGTTCTTTTTTATATAGTTTATTTATTTTTGAGACAGAGACAGAGCATGAGTGGGGGAGGGTCAGAGAGAGAGGGAGACAGAATCTGAAATAGGCTCCAGGCTCTGAGCTGTCAGCACAGAACTCGACGCAGGGCTCGAACCCACGAACCGTGAGATCATGACCTGAGCCAAAGTCAGACGCTTAGCCAACTGAGCCACCCAGGTGCCCTGAGTTTGGTAAGTTCTTTATAGATTTTGCATACTAACCCTTTATATTATATGTCATTTGCAAATATCTTCTCCCTTTCTGTCTCAAGCCATTTCAAATGAAGCACTGCGCTGCCTCCTTGTAGTCTTGGTGTAAGAGATTGGAATTCCTTCCTGGAATTTGAGGACACTCATTTAGAGAAGGAAAGAAAGAAGAGAATAAAAAGCACCTTTTTTTCCTCAGTGGCTCATGCCTCTACCATTGGGATGGACACAGAACAAGTACCTTCAGGATACTGAGGGAGGGTGAAGGAAGCCAGAAGAAAGTAATTCTCTTCCTTAAATTTAACCCAAAAAGGCTCTCCAACCTCAGTCTATTTCTATGTAGTCATGAGAAATTTCTATTCTAATCACGAGAAAAACATCAGACAAACCCAAATTGAGGGACATTCTACAAAATACCTGACCACTAATTTTCAAAAATATCAAGGTCATGAATGACAAGGAAAGACTGTCACAGAATAGGAGGAGACTGAGGACCCATGATATGACTAAAGCAATAAACGCAGTGTGGAATCCTGGAACAGAAAAAGGACTACAGTGGAAAAATTCATGAAATATGAATAAATTTTGTAGTTTGGTTAATAGTATTGTTTCTACAATAGCCAAATCATGGAAAGAGCCTAAATGTCCATCACCTGATGAATGGATCAAGAAGATGTGGTGTATATATATACAATGGAGTACTACATGGTAATGAGAAAGAATGACATATGGCCATTTGTAGGAAAGTGGATGGACCTTGAGGGTGTCATGCTAAGTGAAATAAGTCAGGCAGAAAAGGACAGATACCATATGTTTGCACTCATAAATCTAACAGGACAAACCTAACAGAGGACCATAGGGAGAGGAAGGGGGAAAGAGAGCTGGGGAGAGTGAGAGACACAAATCATGAGAGACTACTGAATACTGAAAACGAACCGTGGACTGAAGGGAGAGGGGTAGGGAGGGAAGTGAGTGATGGGCACTTGTGGGGAGAAGCACTGGGTGTTATATGGAAACCAATTTGACAATAAACTATTATAAAAAAATAAAGAGTCACTGATGAGTTCTCAGATGAAGTGAGAAGCTGGCAAGAAGGAGGGTGTGTGGAGGGAAATCTTTATCTTTTTGACATTGAGGACAGTGTGTCTCAGGCTCCCCTTTTTAACTTTTTATCTTGAGATAATTTTAGACTTACAAAGGGATATTGAAAATGGTACAGTAGTTCTCATATGCCATTCACCCACCTTCCCCTTATGTTAACATCTTACATAAACATAGACTATTTATCAAAACGCATTAACTTTGACACAATACTATTTTTTAATTTTTTAAATTTTTTTAAATTTATTTTTTATACTTTCTACTATTGTAGAAAGTGCCGCTATGAACATTGGGGTACATGTGCTCTTATGCATCAGCCCTTCTGTAACCGTTTCATGTGCCTGTTGGCTATCTGGATGTCCTCTTTGGAGAAGTATCTGTTCAGGTCTTCTGCCCATTTCATCAGTGACTCTTAAAGGCCTCTAATTGCAGTAACAGCAAATCAGTTCAGCAATCTGAAGAAATGAGCTGTTTGGACCTGCATTTTCCAAATCATTGAAACAAACTCCTTTGGAAGGCACTATTTCTAGAACAGCAGCATCCATACCTGTGCCTTGTTATACAGAGAGCATGGAAAACACTACTTAATTCTTCATCGTCCATAACTGTTAGCATAAACATCTGCTTGTGTGCAGTATGTAAATAAAAGAGCTCTTGGGGCTGGTACTTGGGGAGAACTAATTGTAGTGTTGGGTATTTTGGTTCTGCTCAGCTGACCTGTCTCATCACCCCTGTCAGGCTGCTCCAGTGGTCCTTCAGAGGGAGAAATAATTACATCAAATGAGTAACTTTGAGGAGAGGTGGCAGTTGGGGGACAGTTCTGGTACCCCAAGACATCCTTGTAAACCACTATAACATGAGTCATTTCCACCACTCTCTGGGTTTTTTTAGATGATTGTCATCATAGTCACCATCATGATCATCATCATCTGTGCTCTGGGTAGTGACCAGGGCCCACCCTGTAGAGGGCATGTTTTCACAAAAGACATCCAGTGATATGGCAGTACTGAGAGCCAAAAGAGTCTATGATACAAGTACCACCTGATATATTTGTGTGTCACTGAAATTCAGGGATCACTGGGGCCAAGTCTTCACTGGATAAAGGAGCCAGAACACCGTGACCCCTGTGGGCTGTCCCATTGGCACCCACATATACCACACGCAATCAGGCCCTATGCCACACTTCCTTCTGGAACTTTGTAGATTTATTTGTCTCTAAAAAGAAGGGCTGAATACTCAGTCTTGAGGACCATTTCCAGGTCTAACATTCTAGGAGTCAGCTCTTTGAGATATGATTTTTAATTTTATGTCAAATCCTCCAAAGCCAACAAAGAATAATCTATCATCACCACATGGCACAAATTTAAGATTTATCAACTAGACATGATGCTTTCTATTGAAAGCACATTACCCCAGATCTCAAGAGAGCACCGCTTGAAGAATTTTACATTGGGAGAAAGTTGTCAGTGTAGATTAACAGCATAAATGGCTCTCTGTGTACCAAACCAATGGGCAAATCCAAGACGTCTTCCTGAGGAAGCATATATAAGCTGTCAGCCTTGGGTGCCCATCCAGTGAAGGGTAGATGGTGTCCATTCAGTGAGCCTTAAAAGAAAATGTACCTGAGGTAAAGACTTTGGAGAATGCTTGAAGAAGTTCTATTGATTCTTTTTCTTCTCTCCATAGGAGTTTTGCTTGCTTCATCATGATTCCATATGTAGCCCAAAGCCAGATGAAGAAATACAGAAATCCCACCCTATAAGCTCTTCAACCTACTCATCCAAACTGAGTAAAACCAAAGAGGGTGCCTGGGGCCTCAAGGGAACTCCAGAGAGAAGAGGTCAAGCAGGACCGCAGCAGACAAATTCGCTGAGGTCTACAGCACAGGCACAGGAGGGGGTCCCCCTTATCCCCACCCCACTGACAGGCACCAGTCCAGAAGAGCTTGGGGCTATACTTCCTCACCACCATCAGGCTGAATTAACTCCTTTGCCTGGCTTCAAGACCACCACATTACTACCCCACATCTTCATGTAACCTTGAGGCAGAGAGTTGGAGTGCAAAGGGTGTAGGATTTGAATACAGAGAAACCTAGGTTTGCATTTTAATTCTGCCATTTATGAGCTGTTGCACTCTATGCAGGTTACTGAACAGCACTGTTACTCAGTCTCCTCATTAAAATGAAGATAATACTTTCACTCTGCCACAAGGTTATTGGGAGGATTAGAGATAATGTGCAGAAAGCTCCCAATAACAGTGCTTAGGACACGGTAGCTATGGCAACCAATAAATGGTAGCTGTTTTTCTCTATTCCAAATGAAAGAAGCCAGACACAAAAGACCACATATTCCATTTATATGAAATGTCCAGAATGGGCAAATCCATAGAGACAGAAAGTAGATTAGTGGTTGCTAGGTGCTGGGGGAGTGGTAGGAGGACATAGAGAGTGACTGCTAATCCATATAAGCTTTTTCAGGGGGTTAAAGAAAATGTTCTAGAATTATATAGTGGTCATGGTTGTGCAACATAATGAATATGCTAAAAATCACTAACTTTTACACATTTTAAAAGTAAAATTTATGGTATGAGAATTATATCTTAATTAAGAATTTTTAGAAATAAATTTTCTGTTTCTCAGTTTATGAATATGAATAGAAGTGAGTATTTCTAAAATGGGGATAATAGTAGTACCTGCCTCATTTGGGTCTTTGTTAAGATTAAATGAGTTTATTTATTTACAATATTTAGACTAATGCTGACACACTATAAAAGCTCAATAAACATCAGCTATAATAATCATTACTGTTACTGTCATTACCATGTTCATCATCATTTTTATCACAGGTCGCAGAGTGGGGTTTGAGTCAAACAGACCCAGTTTAAAATATGACTTCAGACTTATGAACATATAAATTAAAGGTTAATCGTGTAGCCATACAGACTTTCTTGATTAAAATCCCAGCTCCAAGGGCACCTGAGTGGCTTTCGGTTAAGTGTCCGAACTCTGCTCAGGTCATGATCTCACAGTTTGTGGGTTTAAGCCCCTCATCGGGCTCTGTGATGACAGCTCAGAATCTGGAGTCTGCTTTGGGTTCCATGTCTCCCTTTCTCTGCTCCTCCCCCATTCATGCTCTGTCTCTCTTTCTCTCTCAAAAATAAACATTTTTAAAAAATTAATAATGAAAAAATAAAAATAATTAAATAATAAAATCCCAGCTCTACATATTTATCAGTTGTGTGACTTTAAGCAATTTTTAACGCTTCTGTGCCCATCTTTCTTCATCTGTAAAATAGGGGTTGTCATATCCCGAGAGAGGGAGAGAGAACAGGAAGGGGTAATAATAGTTCATACCTAATGAGCTTAAATGATGTGTCCACTAGGATGCTTTTGGCTTTAAGTTTCAGAAAACTGACTCAATTTACCTTAATCCAGATAGATGGGAAAGAAAAAAGGACATTAAAAAAATACAAATCGATAGGGGAAGGAGAAGGAAAAAGAAAAGAGAGAGGGATATATTTATTCTCCCTAGCCATTAGTTTGGGGATGTTTCTCAGAGATTTCTCTGCACAAATTTTCCTCCTGGGTTTTTAAGATTTTTATTCCTATGTTTTTAGTGTAAATTGCTTCAAACTTTTTACTACATACCCTATATATGCTTGCTATTATGTCTGCTTTCTAGGGATATAAATCTCATTGAGAATACTCTACAAAATATTTTAATCATGTATGTAACATCTGTGCCTAGTCAGTGGTGTCATTCAAAATGGCATTTTGAATAGGACAATATGATGTCAACACACACCTAAAAGGCAATTAATGCAGCAGAGAGCCAGGAGCCAAAGCCTTGAATCGGGGATGAATTTCCATTGCCAATTGCTCTTGGCCTCTCATAATCTTGCCTGGATTCAAATTCTTGATCACCAAAGTGAAAAATAAAAGCAGAGTGAACTCTCCAGGTGGTAGCCTAAATATGAAAGAGCATCTGACCACCACATTTTTAATAATAGAATTAAAAGATTGGATGGGTCTTTAGTAAAGATGAATTCATTTTCTGGATTTGCAGGTGGAGGCCCTGAGACTCAGTGAGAGGAAGCCCTTCCCAAAGTAGACCAGCTGGGTTTCAGTAGGGTTGAACCTATGTTCCAGCCTTGTGTTCTACCATGATCTGACATAGACTGATAAGTTTGTCTCTCTCTCCTTCCATTTGTTATAGCAACTGATCAATATAGATGTAGATAGATACCCTTATAAATAATGTATTCTTTATATATAAATATATAAATACACATGCTGAGAGAAGAGAATCACCTGGAGATGATATACCAATTCTGTGTCCCAATGATAAATTCACAAATATTTGTATAGCCTTTATTTTTTGAGGTTATGATTTTATTTTATTTTTGAGAGAGAGAGAGAGAGAGAGAGAGAGAGAGAGAGAGAGAGAGAGAGAGAGAATGCAGGCAGGGGAGTTGCAGAGGAAGAGTGAGAGAGAGAATCCCAAGTAGGTTCCACACTGTCTGTGTGGAGCCCGATGTGGGGCTTGATCTCACGACTGTGAGATCATGACCTGAGCCAAAACCAAGAGTCGGATGCTTACTGGCTGAGCCACCCAGGTGCCTCTCCCTGTATAGCCTTTAATGTAGAGACTGGTACTTATCTAAAACTGGAAACTCAAGGTTCTAACTGCTTTCTTTTTGGCCTGATTTGGCAAGGAACAGGTTAGCAAATCAGACTAAAAGTGAGATGGGAATGTGAGTATTCATTGACCTATGACTTTTCAAAGCAAAATCAAGGTCTTCTGTCAAGCCTATAGATTATTTCTTCTAAATGCCAGAAGGAAGATGTGCTAGTCCAGGCTCCAGTAAACACCGACACACATACCATTTTGAAAAACCCATGAAATTACCCAATAATAGTAAGAGAGAAGTATTTCTTTGCATTCCCTTTGGCCGCTGCCTGATTCTCATTCAGCCACCAGGGAGATGAAAATCAGTGGCTGTCTATGAACTCAGAACATTGGGTGTGATGGCTTCCACAGGAGTCTCTGTTGCTATAATTTTTATATCTCATTTTACCTCATGAAGACCGGTGTGGTAGGGATTTAAATTAGTCCAATCTTAAAGAGTATCCGATGGAAAAAAGACTGCCTCTTTAGCAGGTGGTGCTTGGAGAACTGGACAGCAATATGCAGAAGAATGAAACTAGACCACTTTCTTACACCATATACAAAAATTAACTCAAAATGGATGAAGGACCTCAATGTGAGACAGGAAACCATCAAAACCCTCAAGGAGAAAGTAGGAAAAAACCTCCTATACCTCAACAGCAGCAATCTCCTACTCTACACATCTCCAAAGGCAAGGGAAATGAAAGCAAAACTGAATTCTTGGGACCTCATCAAGATAAAAAGCTTCTGCACTGCAAAGGACACAATCAAGAAAACTAACAGGCAACCGACAGAATGGGAAAGGATAGTTGCAAATGACATATCAGATAAAGGGCTAGTATCCAAAATATACAAGGATCTCACCAAACTCAACACCCAAAAAACAAATAACCCAGTGAAGAAATGGGCAGAAGACATAAACAGACACTTCTCCAAAGAGGACATACAGATGGTCAACAGGCACTTGAAACGATGCTCAACATCACTCATCATCAGGGAAACACAAATCAAAACCACACTG
>NC_043717.1:40703820-40713228 GCF_006229205.1 Suricata suricatta | reverse complement strand
TAGCAATAGCACTGCTAGGGATTTACCCAAGGGATACAGAAATGCTGATGCATAGGAGCACATGTACCCCAATGTTCATAGCAGCACTGTCACCAATAGCCAAAACATGGAAAGAGCCTAAATGTCCATCACCTGATGAGTGGATCAAGAAGATGTGGTATATATATACAATGGAGTATTACATGGCAATGAGAGGGAATGACATATGGCCATTTGTAGGAAAGTGGATGGACCTTGAGGGTGTCATGCTAAGCGAAATAAGTCAGGCACAGAAGGACAGATACCTTATGTTTGCACTCATAAGTCTAACAGGAGAACAGAAGAAACCTAATGGAGGACCAGGGGGAGGGGAAGAGGGAAAGAGAGTTGGGGAGAGAGAGGGACGCAAAACTTGAGAGACTATTGAATACTGAAAATGAACTGAGCGTTGAAGGAGAAGGGGGAGTGGGAGGGGAAAAAGAGGTGGTGGTGGTAGAGGAGGGCACTTGTGGGGAAGAGCACTGGGTGTTGTATGGAAACCAATTCGACAATAAACTATTTAAAAATAAATAAATAAAATAAAATGTGAAAAAAATAATTAGTCCAGCCTTCCTATCTATCACACATTCAAACTTTGATAAATATTTAATAAAGCTTTTATAATTCTCAGTGACATGGTGAATAGCTTTTGGCCTTTAAATCAAATGACAGAAAAATCTTCTTCTGGCAGAAAAATAACAATCCCATTTCCGTTCCTAGATTGGTTATTACACAGTCATTTGGAGTCATGATATCAGATGTTCTGCTGGCCAGAACAAATTGCCAGTAACTGCTTGCATGATCAAGAGAAAGCACTGCCTCTTATTCCCCATTTCCCCCACAACTGATAGTAGCTGCAACTCCACAGTTCTACTGGCTCTGATTTCTTCCTTCCTTCCTTCCTTCCTTCCTTCCTTCCTTCCTTCCTTCCTTCCTTCCTTCCTTCCATCCATCCTTCCTGACCTAGTACTATCTGTTTAGTAAAAATATACATGAAAAAAATAATATACATGCATTTCATTATGAGGGAGAGACAGACAGCTTACCAAATTATAACATTCATCAAATGATGATTCCCAAGAAACCTGAGCTTTTAGTCTGCCCTTCCCCTTTCTCACATATTCAAATGGCAAGCAATTGGTTCTCCCTACAGCATGATGTGCAAATGGACCAGGCCAATGAGCTTTTATTTCCCTTGGGAATGGAACCACCATACCCACAGTTTCTCTGGGTAGTTGTTCCACTGCCTATAGTTTTCCTTCTGCTATGGACGGAATTGTGTCCTCCCTGCCCAACCCAAACACACACTGAAGCCTTAGCCCCAGTGTGACTATATTTGGAGATATGGCCTTCAAGGAGGTAATTAAAGTTAAATAAGTTCCAATGGATCAGTGCCCTTCAAAAAGAGACACCAATTAAAAAAAACCACAAGAGGGGTGCCTGGGTAGCTCAGTTGGTTGGGTGTCCAACTCTTGATTTCAGCTCAGGTCATGATCTCACAGTTTGTGGGATCAAGTCCCACATTGGGCTCTGTGATAACCGTGTGGGATCTGCTTGGGATCCTCTATTCCTCTCTCTCTCTCTCTCTCTCTCTCTGTCAAAATAAATAATCTTAAAAAATACAAGAAACAAGTGTTGGCAAGGATGTGGAGGAAAAGGACCCCTCATGCACTGTTGGTGGGAATGCAAACTGGTGCAGCCACTATGGAAAAAAATATGGAGGTTCCTCAAAAAATTAAATATAGAACCACCATATGATCCAGTAATTCCAGTACTGGGTACTTACTCAAAGAACACTAATTCAAAAAGGTATATGCACCCCTGTGCTTACTGAAGCATTATTTACAATAGCCAAATTATTGAAGCAGCTCCAGTGTCCATGAATAGATAAATGGACGAATGAATAAAGAAGATGTTTTATATATATCTATATATAATTACTCAGCCATAAAAAAGAATGAAATTTGTCATTTGCAACAAAATGGATAGATCTAGCGAGTATAATGCTAAGTGAAATAAGTCAGTCAGAGAAAGACAAATACCATATGATTTCACTTACATGTGGAATCTAAGAAACAATACAAACAGAACAACAAAAAAAAAGATGAATCAAAAAACAGACTCTTAACTGAGAACAAACGGATGCTTACCAGAGGGGTGGTGGGTTGAGGAATGGATGAAATAGGTGATGGAAATTAAGGAGTGCATTTACAGTGATGAGCACTGAGTAATGTATGGAATTGTTGAATCACTATATTGTACACCTGAAACTAATAAAACACTGTATGTTAACTATACTGGAATAAAAATTTTAAAAACTAAATTTTGAAGGAAAAAAAACCCAGAAGGGTGTCTGGATGGCTCAGACAGTTGAGTGGCTGACTTCAGCCCAGGTCATGATCTTGTGGTCCATGGGTTCAAGCTCCATGTTGGGCTCTGTGCTGACAGCTCACAGCCTAGAGCCTGTTTCAGATTCTGTGTCTCCCCCTGCCCTCTCTGCACCTCCCTCACTCTCTCCCTCTCTCTCTCTCTCTCTCTCTCTCTCTCTCTCTCTCTCTCTATCTCTCTCTCTCTCTCAAAAATAAACATTAAAATAAAATTTAAAAACATAAAAATGAATAAATAAAGATATTAAATAAATACATATTTTTAAAAATCAAAGAAGAGGCACCACAGATATCACTGTCCCTCTCTCTCTGCACTCACAAAGAGGCCATGTGAGCCCACAGCAAGAAGGTGGCTGTCCCAAAGGCAGGAAGAGAACTCTCGCCAGAAACCAAACCAGCTGACACCTGGATCTTGGACTTCTGAGGCTCCTAAACCATGAGAAAACTAATTTCTGTTGTTTGAACCACCTAGTCTATGGCATTTTGTTATGGCAGCCTGAGCTGATGAAGAAACACCTCAACCCCTTTCTGCCTATTTCCTTCTCTGTAGTGCCCTTTTACTACCCTGAAAATTTCTCTTTGGGGATTTACAGCCCTGAGGCCAAGACACATTCCCAGCTTTCCTCAGCATCAGTTTCCCTGAGCTACACACACTAAATTCTCCAAACCTTACCTCATTCAATCATTTTTCTGGCTCTTGTGCATATTTTGTCCAACTTGAACAAATATAAATAATCTTGTATGGATTAAAAATGTCAAGTCTTTAAGCCATCTTTCATCAGTAACTACAAGATATAAATACCGAAAGGCTCACTATATCGATACTCCAGTATGAGTGCACATGCTTACACACACACCAGACTATCATTTATTTCATGAACATAGTTAAAATTCTAAAGGCATTCAGATTGTCTTGATTCTACCCACCTAGAAATTCAAAGAGAATCCTGAGTTCCTTTTCCCCAATCTTATCCAAACATTTTATTTATTTTTAATTTATTAAATTCAAGTTACTTAAGATACAGTGTAGTATTGGTTTCAAGAGTAGGACTCAGTGATTCATCACTTACACATAACACCCAGTGTTCATCCCAACAGTTCCTTCTTAATGTCCATCATCCATTTAGCCCATCCCCCCATCCACCTCCCCTCCAGCAACCCTCAGTTTGTTCTCTATATTTTAGAGTCTCTTATGGTTTGCCTCCCTCCCTGCTTTTATCTTATTTTTCTTTCCCTTCCCTTATGTTCACCTGTTTTGTATTTCTCAAATCCCACATATGAGTGAAATCATATCATATTTGTCTTTGTTTGGCTGACTTATTTCACTTAGCATAATACACTATAGTTCAATCCACACTGTTGCAAATGGCAAGATTTCATTCATTTTGATTGCCGAGTAATATTTGTGTGTGTGTGCGTGTGTGTGTGTGTATGTGTGTGTGGTGTATAACACATACTTTTTAATACATTTTTTAAATGGTTAAGAGACACAGAGCATGAGCAAGGGAGGGAGACACAGAAACTGAAGCAGGATTCAGGCTCTGAATTGTCAGCACAGAGCCCAATGTGGGGCTCAAACTCATGAGCTGTGAGATCATGAACTAAGCCAAAGTGGGATGCTTAACTGATTGAGTCACCCAGGCACTCCTCACATCTTTTTTTAAGTTGGTTTATCTATTTTGCGAGAGACAGAGACAGTCCCAAGCAAACTCTGTGCTGTCAGCTAGGAGCCTGATGCGGAGCTTCAACTCATGAACCATGAGATCATGACCTGAGCCGAAACCAAGAGTCAGACAATCAACCAACTGAGCCACCCAGGTGCCCTCACATCTTTTTTATTCATTCATCAGTCTATGGACATTTGGGCTCTAATTTGGCTATTGTTGATAGTGCTTCCATAAATGTTGGGGTGCATGTGCCCCTTCAAATCAGCATTTTTGTATCCCTTGGATAAATAGCGCAGTGCAATTGCTGGGTCATAGTATAGTTCTATTTTCAATTTTTTGAAGAACCTCCATACTCTTCTCCAGAGTGGCTGCATCGGTTTGCATTCCCACCAATAGTGCCAGAGGGTTTTCCTTTCTCCTCATCCATGGCAACATCTGTTGTTTCCTGAGTTGTTAATGTTAGACATTCTGACATGTGTGAGGTGATATCTCATTGTGGTTTGTATTTCCCTGATGATGAGTTTATCCAAACATCTTAATTATATTTTGGAAACTCATCCAGGGATTACTTCAGGAAGACAATGTGGATAATAGATGTATTTACTGCTTATTACCAAGTATAAATTTGCTACATTAAAATGTATTGAATGGGAGCATGTCCAGGCTGAGTAGAGCTCAGATTCCTGTGTGAGAAAACAAGCTAGGCATTCTGCTGTTGTCCTCTCTTGAATTGAACCCTGACTGGTAATTTTGTCTGAGACGGATGGACTGAATCCAGTATTATCTAAATGTCACATGGGATCATTCTGGGAAGTAGGCCCTTTAGCTCTACTAGGGAGAGGAGGTTGAATTCAGTGTCAAAATTACATACATCCCATTCCCTCTTCCTTCAAAGGAAACTTCAGAGGTGAGATAGGAGGTACCAAAGTGGCTTCCAGCAATAGGGAGGGCACAAATATCCCTGGCATCTGTGGCATTGACAATGAGCCTCTGTGACACTGACAGCAGCCCAACTCTTTTTTGGTTGGTTTTGGCTGTGAGTCCTCAAAGGCATAAATCACTGCTACTTGGGTCCACTATGCATTTTAGCACTTTCAAATCTTATATATTTCAAATGATTTTATTCCAGTGATGAGGGGTGGGGTAAGCAATTATTTATAGGACAGAAGCTGTAAAGAGGTGGCCACCTCAGGTTCTCTCTGATACACACACACCCACAGCCCTGCAGATAAAGATACAAAGTTGTCCATGTGAGCCAGCAGAGCTTTGTTCTTATTTGTCCCCTTAAAGTATGTGTACTTAGTATGACAACTTTTTCTTACCATTTGCTTCTGAGTCCTGGGGTGGAGTGGGGTCATAAATCTATCTTTCCTTCTTTTTTAAAAAACGTTTTTAATGTTCATTTATTTTTGAGAGAAAGAGCACAGGCAGGGGAGGAACAGTGAGAGAGGGAAACAATGAATCTTAAGCAGGCTCCAGGCTCTGAGCTGTCAGCACAGAGCCCCATGCAGGGCTGAAACTCACAAACCATGAGATCATAACCTAAGCCAATGTCATATGCAACCAACTGAGCCACCCAGGTGCCTCTATCTATCTATGAAAGCTGGTAAATAGATTTTTCCTTCCATTTCAATTGATAGATACAATGCATAGAAAGGAAAATATTGTTAATCCTATTTCATCAAAAGCAATATAAGACACTTTTGGTCAAAGAAAAAAATTAGGGGTGCCTGAGTGGCTCAGTTGGTTAAGCATCTGAGTTCAACTCAGGTCATGATCTCATGGTTCATGGGTTCAAGCCCCGTCAGGCTCTGTGCTGACAGCTCAGAGCCTGGAATCTGCTTCAGATTCTGTCTGTCTGTCTGTCTGTCTCTCTCTCTCTCTCTCTCTCTCTCTCTCTGCATCTCTCTCTCTTTCTCAAAAATGAATAAACTTTTTAAAAAATATATTTTTAAAGAAGAAAATTATCAGCTACTGCTTAGCACTGTGTGGTAATTGGCAATTTGTGTTCCTGGGGAGATATAATTACCACTACTGCTATTGTGCTTCAGGCCAGACCCTTCCAAGAGAATATTTAAAGAGCTATGTGTTTATTCTGCCCCCACGTGAAGAGGTCTACAGATGTCTCCCATGTAATGTGTTATAGTTGGTAACTCCATCACGTGCAATCTGGGCATGAAATGGGACCATCCATGTGCAGGTGTCAGCTCAACCCAGAGCTGGGGAGAGAGACCAAATGGCTACTGGGAGGCTTCCTGACTCTCCTGATGCTCTAAATACGCCCAGATGGAAATGCACTAGCAAACATGCATGCCAGTTTAACTGTTCTTCCTTCACGCAGTGTATTTGTTTCCTGTAGCTGCTGTAACAAATGAACAAATTGTTGTTTGGTGACTTAAAAGAATAGAAATGTATTCTCTCACAGTCCTGGAGGCCAGAAATCTGAAATCAAGGTGTCAGCAGGATCATGCTCCCTCTGAAGGCCATAGGGTAGAATCCTTCCTTGCCTCTTTCAGTTTCAAATGGTCCCAGACATTCCTTGACTTATAGCAACATAACTCCAATCTCTGCCTCCATGTTCATGAGGTTTTCTCCTCTGTGTCTCTGTGTCTCAAACCTCCTTCTCCTTTTTCTCATAAGGGACATCAATCATTGGTTTTAGGGCCCACCCTAAGTGCAAGATGATCTCAACTTAACATCATAACCTCCACCAAGTCCCTATCAACCTTAAAAATGAAACCCCCAGCTATTACCAGCAAAAATGAGTTTACTCAGGAATAGCAGAGAATTGCAAGGCGGAGAAGGATAGATACCATATGTTTACACTCATAGGTCTAACAGGAGAAACTTAATGGAGGGCCATGAGAAGGGGAAAGGGGAAAGAGAGTTGGGGAGAGAGAAGGACACAAAACTTGAGAGACTATTGAATACTGAAAAGGAACCGAGGGTTGAAGGGGAAGGGGGAGAGGGAAGGGAGGTGGTGGTAATGGAGGAGGGCATTTGTGGGGAGAAGCACTGGTGTTATATGGAAACCAATTTGACAATAAGCTATTAAAAATATAGCAGCAAAAGCACAAGGAAAAGATAATATTTGTAGAAATCAGTAATGACAAAATGTCATTGAAATACACAAACAATATGCTAGGGGACCAAACTTCTTTACATTCTGAAAGTCTTATTAGTTCTTCAAGTAACACAGATCAAGCCAGTAGCCTTTTTTTTTTTAACAAATTATGTGAGGGGCACCTGGGTGGCTCAGTTGGTCAAGCATCCAACTCTTGGTTTCAGCTCAGGTC
This sequence comes from Suricata suricatta, assembly GCF_006229205.1. NCBI lineage: Eukaryota > Metazoa > Chordata > Mammalia > Carnivora > Herpestidae > Suricata > Suricata suricatta. The sequence continues at coordinate 40,705,860 of NC_043717.1, read as the reverse complement.
ATCATCTCTCAGTTTGTGGGTTCAAGCCTCGCATCAGACTCTGCACTGTCAGGAAGAGCTTGCTTGGGATTCTCTATTTCCCTTCCTCTCTCTCTTTGCCCCTCCCCTGTTCTCTCTCTGTGTGTCTCAAAATAAATCAATAAACTTAAAAAATTATGTGAGAAACTATTATTCTTTTATGATGCTTTCCTGAGGGAGAAAAATAAAAGCCCCCACTTTTGTTGGTCTCTGTAGTCCTAATCCAGCAAGAGGAATAATATGGCAAAAGCTATGTAGAGATAACAGAAAAGGCAATGGCGATGATATAAGAAATGGAGATTTTGTGGGCAAGAGAAGACTGAAATGATCCATGAGCAGCTATCTTTCCCTAACTTTTGAGTGTGAAGGACATTTAATATAGTGAGATTTCAAGATGAAGGAGGAGCCCAGCTTATGGAATACTTTCTGCTGAAGTCTTAATTAAAGATCTCTACTAGCAGGTATAAATAAGAAGGAAAAATATTAAAAAACATTTTTTCCACATCTGCATTCTGTCTGATCAATTACATGAGTGCAATTTAATTAATAACACAATGAGTGTCACACATGAGTGCAATGACACAGTGAGAGTGGCCTCCAAATTTGGTAGCATAATACATTCAGTATCATCAACTCTCAGCCACTGTTGGCAATGAGATACAAGAATCATGAAAATGAAACTCTCTCATACACCCTAAGGCATATTCGTAACTAAACTTGAAAAACTTGTCCTTTTTACCTTAAGTCAACTCTGTGACTGGAGAATCCTGAAAGGGGCAATGGGCAGCCACTCATGACAAGATGATTTGGGCCCAATAGCCTCCCACTCAAGTGCATCTCTCACCTGGGGCCATGGTATTGTTATTTCTAAACATCAGGAGTCAGAATCTTTCCATCCCTCTGTGTCAAAAAGACCACTGATAAATCAGTTCCAAAGGAAAATGATCAGTAACTCCTATTTAAGCAAATAATTTGTAGCAAACTGCCTTTCACACTCTTTGTACAGAGGAGAATCTAAAAATGACCTTAACGACAAGAATTATATTTTAGCACAGCCCAGTTAACATAGGTCTAAAAACTTCTGAATAGATTCTTTTAGATCCTTCTCAGGATCAGGGTTTCCACATTGTACAATTCCAAGGGGTGTGATTATGCTGCAATCCATGTGAATAGTGCCCCCTAGAGTTATACAGTTCACAACCTGTAAGGGCCACATCTGACAGCCCCTTCTAGACCTCTCTGGTGAAAGAATGATGCTGACCAAACTGCTATGGTGATTTTCTTTTTTTAATGTTTATTTTATTTTTTTTTTGAGAGAGAGAGAGACAGAGTGTGAGCAGGGGAGGGGCAGAGAGAAAGGGAGACACAGAATCCGAAGCAGGCTCCAGGCTCTGAGCTGCTGGCACAGAGCCCGACGCAGGGCTCAAACCGATGAGCCATGAGATCATGACCTGAGCCGAAGTCAGACGCTCAACCGACTGAGCCACCCAGGCAACAGCAAACCCCTTTTAATCACAGACGTCTCATTTGTGTATTGTGTTAAATTTTCAAGTTGTTTTAGCATTCACTGTGTAATTTGATCCTCCCAACAAGGGTTAGTGTTGGTTGCTAACAGGAGGTAGCTTAAGCATTACCAATCCTGAATGACAGGGGATGATGCTAGAACAATTAGGCAAGGGACTTCTCTGTGGCTTCACAGTCAGTTGGCTCAGAGCTCCCATGCTGACTCACATTTCCTCCTGCTGATCTAGTGCATTTCCCTCTTCATAACACTACCACCAAACCTGGCCAAACACAGCATCCAAATAAGTTTTTAGCTGGGTAGAAAAAAGGTATACACATGTTTTAGAATATCAAGCCACATGCCAAACCAATGCTATTCCCCTGGAAAGAAAGGAACTAGCACTCCTGTATTTCTGCCATTGTATAGTAAAGAATAATTCAGCAGGTCTGGGTTGTGCACATCCTGAAAACCCCAAATAAAGATTTGACCCTTGCCCAGCTCCTTGGAAAGAACCTCTA
>NC_043717.1:40702689-40703720 GCF_006229205.1 Suricata suricatta | reverse complement strand
AGAAAAAAGGTATACACATGTTTTAGAATATCAAGCCACATGCCAAACCAATGCTATTCCCCTGGAAAGAAAGGAACTAGCACTCCTGTATTTCTGCCATTGTATAGTAAAGAATAATTCAGCAGGTCTGGGTTGTGCACATCCTGAAAACCCCAAATAAAGATTTGACCCTTGCCCAGCTCCTTGGAAAGAACCTCTAAGCCCTTGAAATATCCTGCTCGGGCCCCCAACAGATGGTGAGGGCAGGAGTGAGTGTATAAATATCTGAAGTTTTGACAAGCAAATGACAATCTGGCTGTATAAGTGACCTTGGCCATAATCAAAGTTGTATTTTGGAATCCATAAGACCACTCTTAGGTTCAGCAATTCATTAGAAGGAATGACAGAACTCAGCAAAGCTATTATACACATGGTTTGTGGATCATTATAGTGAAAAGATACAGATTTAAATCAGCAATGAAAAAAGGCTCATAGGACAGAGTTCAGAAGAGGCCAGGTGTTAACTCTATTTGTTTTCTCCCAGTGGAGTCATATGGACAGTGGTTAGTTCTCTCAGCAATGACATGTGACAATGTGTGTGGAGAATTAGTATTTTCAACTAGGGAAGCTCACTGGAGCTTTGGTGTACAGGGCTTTTATAGGGGGCCAGTCATATAGTCATGGGATGCCCCTTTGTTTGACCTTAGTTACTCGGTCTCCAGCCCCCCAGAGGTCAAAATAATACCATATGGCTCAAGACCTCCTACATAAATAACACTGTTGTCATTACCATTTGGTGTGGCCAAGACCTCAGATCAAAGATACTCTTAACAAGCAGGATATTTCAAGGGCTTAGAGGTTCTTTCCAAGGAGCTGGGCAAGGGTCAAATCTTTATTTGGGGTTTTCAGGATGTGCACAACCCAGACCTGCTGAATTATTCTTTACTATACAATGGCAGAAATACAGGAGTGCTAGTTCCTTTCTTTCCAGGGGAATAGCATTGGTTTGGCATGTGGCTTGATATTCTAAAACATGTGTATACCTTTTTTCT
>NC_043717.1:40648321-40702589 GCF_006229205.1 Suricata suricatta | reverse complement strand
TAGAGGTTCTTTCCAAGGAGCTGGGCAAGGGTCAAATCTTTATTTGGGGTTTTCAGGATGTGCACAACCCAGACCTGCTGAATTATTCTTTACTATACAATGGCAGAAATACAGGAGTGCTAGTTCCTTTCTTTCCAGGGGAATAGCATTGGTTTGGCATGTGGCTTGATATTCTAAAACATGTGTATACCTTTTTTCTGCCCAGCTAAAAACTTATTTGGATGCTGTGTTTGGCCAGGTTTGGTGGTAGTGTTATGAAGAGGGAAATGCACTAGATCAGCATGCCTCATTCCAGAGTTGGCCTTCTTCCTCACTAGATTGGCTATTAAACCTTTTCTGTCTCTCTTCCCATCCCTGGCTTCTTAATATTTATGGTCTGCCACTCTTCATCAGCACCCAAATATTATCACTGGTAAATGTTAATTCTGATGTGGTTTGTTTACCAGCAGGTCATTGAGATGTTATATCTGAGTGTCTTGGCCAGACCCTGGGGCTGATCCTCTTCTGGTTTATTTCATGGTGCCTGCCTGGCTCCTGAATTTGGTCTCCGTTCACCTGAGATTGCAGAGCATATTGGCCTGGTTTCCCACTGCTTGTGTCCTCAAACAGCCCTTGGTCTGGAGGACCTAAGATATGAATTGACATATGTTTCCACATTTCTAAAAAGAGAATAGAACTAAAATGTAAAGGATCTTGAGATTCTGCTTCACAACCATCCCATGAAACTTGCATGTTTATCCTAATATTTTTAGAAGGGCAAGCCCCAAGACTCAGGTTAAATAACTTGCACCATGTGACACATATTGTAAATTACAGAGCTGGGATTCGAGCCCAGACCCCATGTGTTCAAATGCCAATCTATTTCTGATCTGCACTATTGTCTCTCACTGTGAACTAACTTTTGTGGGCTTCTCCATCTAGCCATGTGGCCTAGTGCAGGAGGAAAATAGATTCTGGGTCCAGGTGACCCTGGAGTTTTAGAACTCTCCCTCCTATGGTGGCCCTTAAAGCCTTTCCTAGGAAACAGCAGGTCAGCATCCCCTTTGCAACCCCACAGAAGTTTTCTCACATTGTACTACTATCACAAAGATGTATATCAGGCTCACCTGGTATCATAGATTACCTGACAGGTTGGGTCTTGACTTATTCATCTTGGTGTCTTCAGCTCCTGGCATTATGCCCACACACTGCAGGCACTCAATAATGAATCCAATAATGAACTAACTTGAATTACCCTTAGAATGATCCAGAAGCAGGTGTACCTGTAATAGATGATTCAAGAATTTGGGGAACTAGTAGAGTTTTAGATGTTCTCATCCCAGGTTGGCCAGCTATTTGGGGCACTTTAACTTCTTTGAGCCTTGATTTTCTCATCTATAAATTCTGATCTCAGAATGCTGTCATGAGAATTAAAGGGAGGAAGTTCTATAAAACACCCATAGCAATGTCCAGCACATATTGGGTACTCAACCAAGTGAGTGCTTCTTTTCTTCTGCCTCGCTCTGAATGCTAATTTAGGGGGTGCCCTTGGAGGGTATAAGTCCTTTAGAACCCTAGTAATTCCAGGGATTTTGAGGTTTCTTGGGTCTCTGTCATCCTTTGACTATAAAGTCAGAAGCCTGAAGCCATTAATGATTCACTTTTCAGTCTTAATAAACTAACATATTATCTCCCCCATCAAATTATCTAGTAACACAAGCAAAAGAACAATTTCTTCCATGGATTTGAGAGATGCCAACATGCAAACTGGATAGCTCAGGTCCAACTGCACACTTTGTTTTCCTCCTTCATGGCAGGATGGATTTTGGCCTGAATCATCTGAATAACTGCCTTTGCCACCAAGTTGTAGTTGCCTAAAACACATTTTGTGGATATAGACACTACACAAAAAGACATTTTAACCTCTTGGGCGGGGGGGTGGGGGGGACAGAAAATCTAAGACAATATCACACAGTTCCTCCAGAGCAAATCTGAAAGATAGTCTCCAAGTCTCCAAACTTTTCATCCTCTCAGCACATTTAAAGGAAGTAGTGAGTGCTACTAAAAGCATCTAGGCTTTAAATAGAAATAAAAAGCTTTGCAGTTGTGCATTTCTTCCCTTTTGTGTAAAAAAAAGAAAAACCAATGGTGCTGATGTAATAACAAAGTAATCACATGGTAAGAATTTTTATGGTATCCATTCTCCAAATGTCAGGTATGTTCATGTTTTAAAACCTTAGCATTTTGTACTTAGACAAAACCAAAAAAAAAAAAAAAGGTCAGAACCTCTGTTTTCATTCCCAAGTGAGAGTGATATGACTGGGGAGTCATAAATTCATTCATTCAAGTTTCTCAGACTCCTCCTCTCTGTGCTGTGCTCTCCCAGGCTCCAATCAGGCAAGCTTCCTGGAGGAGGTAATACAGTGAGGCTCCTTGAGGAGTCTAGTGCTGATGGGGTAAAGAAGCTGAGGGAAGAGAAAGGGAAATGACAATACCTGGCCTGCCTAAGTCACAAGAATTATTTTAGGAATTATGCGAGATAATGTAGAAGGCACTACTTTAAAAATAGTGAACTAGGGGCTCCAGGGTGGCTCAGTCGGTTAAGCATCCAACTCTTGATTTTGGTTCAGGTCATGATCTCACAGTTTGTGAGTTCAAGCCCTATATCGAGCTCTGTGCTTGCAGTGTGGACCCTGCTTAGGATTCTCTCTCTGCTTCTCTCTCTCTGCCTCTCTCTCTCTCTCTCTCTCTCTCTCTCTCTCTCTCTCTCTCTCTCAAAACTAAATAAAGAAATACATAAATAGGGGACTATACAAACATATTAGCATAATCCAATAAGGAAGGAGAAACAAGATTGAGATCAGCACAAGGCTCTAAGTACTATGCACCAAATTCACAGATGAGATACAGGTCCTCCATGAGGCTGCAGAGCAAAAAATCACTCCATGTTTGGTAGCTGGAAAATAACTCTTGTTAGAGCTGCGGCTACAGTGGGCTCTTCCATTTGTCCTTATTTTTTACCCTTTGGGTCAAATGGCTAAAGAAGCCCTATTTGTGCATGTTAGCTACTGATTTTTAGAGGAGGCTACAGGAAGGAAATGGAAGTCTGCAAATTGTCTTCAGAGTTCCGTCAACAGCTAATTGTCTCTTGTCCCATCCTGAGTGTTTGAGAGAGTTCTCAGCACACCAAATTCTGTTCTAACATAAGGTACTGATTGCTCTTTATGGGAGGATACTTCCTAATTCTGGAAGTACCCTAGTCCCATGGAAGGAACTAGACACCAAGGTAGGAGGTTGGAGATCTCAGATCCACCCTTACTCTGGGACTCTAGACAAGTCCCTAAAATTACCTCTGGTGGGATGATCCCTCCAGTATGTAAAATTGGGGTAAAATACCCATACCTACTTGTCTCAGCAAATCACAGAGTTATAGTGAAAACATCAGAATAACACATGTTAACACAAACAACTCAAGTGCTATACAAATGCAAGGTATTTTCTTAAGACCCTGTAGTAGCTGGTTTAGGACAGAATAACACATGTGATTATCAGTCAAACAAAATTCCAAAACAAAAATCTAACAGGTGCTAGCGATGGTAAGACACCAGGACAGGATCCTTTCCTTCACTGTAAAACAAGTGTCAAGTTGTAGAGAACAATGAGCAAGCCCAAAGGAGCTCACACACAGCAGGGCATCCAGTGATGAAAGCTAAATGCTCAGTCCTCATCTTAGGAAATGCAGAATTTCAGAGGAAAGGGAAATGGTCAGGTCAGGAATAAATAGGAAGGCAAGAAGTAGAGAAAAAGCCACTCCTAGTAAGAGATGTTTGCTGAGTGACTAAGCAGATGAGGTGTAGCATAAGCAAGGGGAAGGGGTGAAACAGCATACTGGTGGTCTTTCTGGCAGATGCCAGGAGTATTTTGTCCTTGACAAGTGACTACAGCTTATGATGACTTTATCCTTAGGCAAGTGAGTGTGGCTATTGTTATAGAGGCAGGAATGCACCCATGGACAGTGTCAGGACAACTCTTCTTAGGCTGTTCTTGCCTTAAACAAAGGCTCAGGGAACTGGCTGGCTCACTCAGAAAAGCATATGACTTTTGATCTCAGGGTCGTGAGTTCAAGCCCCACAATGGGTGTAGAAATCACTAAAAATAATAAAATAAAATAAACTTTTTTAAAAAAAAAGGCTCTCTAGGCGCCTGAGTGGCTCAGTTGGGTAAGCATCCAAGTTTGGTTCAAGTCATGGTCTGGCGGTTTATGAGTTCGAGCCCTGTGTCGGGCTCTGTGCTGACAGCTCAGAGCCTGGAGCCTGCTTCAGATTCAGTGTCTCCCTCTCTCTCTGCCCCTCCCCTACTCATGCTCTATCTCTCTGTCTCTGAAAAATAAGTAAACATTTTTTAAAAGGCTCTCAAAAAAAAAAAAAAGGTTCTCAAACCTCCAAGGACAAAAGAGTGCTTAGTCACCAGTGGGACAAAGATCTGCATCAGCAAGTACAGCTGAGGCATGGACACAACTATAGGAAAAAGTCTTTTCTGAATGCAAGACTTTGTTATATTTGCTGCATTTTGTCTGTTAATTTACTTGGATTGTGGTACTTTCAACAAGAGCAGGAAGACAGATGGGACTTTGAGACAGTGTGAGGAGCTCAGTAGATTTTCATCCCTTAAAAAAATGAACTGATCAAAATATAAAACACAACCATTTAAATTTATGGAAAGCAGGGCACCTGGGTGGCTCAGTCAGTTAAGCGTCTGACTCTTAATTTTGGCTCTGGCCATGATCTCACAGTTCATGCATTTGAGCCCCACGTAGAGCTCTGCACTGGCAGCTTGGAGCCTGGTTGACTCTCTCACTCTCTCTCTGCCCCTCCCCTGCTCACACTATTTTTCTCACCCTCTCTCTCTCAAAATAAATAAACATTTAAAAATGTTTTAAACTTCTAGAAAGCAAATGATCTAAGATAACACAGCAAATTGAGAATTTATTCAAGAAAATCTAATAAATAAAGTCTAATAAATTTGGAACAGCAGGAGTCTGTGGCATTTGCACCAGAATCCGCTTTCCTACCTCCACTTTAAACTCTCCCTGCCAGCTCCATGTTACAGAAGCTCTAACTCCTAGAAAGTGTAGCCAAGAAGATGGGGGCTCCCTTTATCTACCACTCCCAGTTTTAGTGTTATAGTTTCACCCCAAGAAGGGTTGGTCACAGGCTTCCACCACCACCCATCAGCTCTGTATTATAGAAGCTCTATTCCATGGCAGAGAAGATGAGGGCTTCCTTCCCCTCCCACTTCCACTCAGTGATGAGGGATCAGAATGTGAGCTGACACCCCACAAACCCTCTCCCTATCCCAGGAGGATTATATGGGATGTTTCTCAGGCATTTCCAGCTGCCCAAGAACAAAGGAGATGGAAAAACCAATGGCTAACTGGTAGAGATCACAGTCATGCAGGACAGGAGTCTCCATCAGTTTACAAATGTCTTTGTAAATTACAAGAAAAAGACAATCTCACCAATAGCCTAATCTCTAGGAACCTATAGACTATTTCCTGGAGCCCCACCATTACCCTCCCCTCCATAGGGATATAAAGAACAAAGGCAAGAAGGAAATGGTAGGTAAAATTAAATTTTCTTGGAGCACCTGGGTGGCTCAGTCTGTTGGGTGACCGACCAACTCTTGATCTTGGCTCAGGTCATGATCTCACAGTTCATGGGATCAAGCCCTACACTGGACTCTGCACTGACAGAGAGGAGCCTGCTTGGCATTCTGTCTTTCCCTCTTGTCTTCTCCCACCACTCATGCTAATGCTCTCCCTCTCTCTCAAAATTAATAAATAAACTTAAAAAAAAATCTCTGGGTGCCTGGGTGTCTCAGTCAGTTAAGCACCCGACTTTGGCTCAGGTCATAATCTCATGGTTCTTGAGATCAAGCCCCACATCAGGTTCTGTGCTGACAGCTCAGAGCCTGCAGCCTGCATCAGATTCTGTGTCTCCCTCTCTCTCTGTCCCTGTCCCACTTGTTCATTCTCTCTCTCTCTCTCAAAAATAAATAAACATTAAAAATAATTTAAAAATTCAATTTCCCTATAACCTGCAGCCCATTGGCAAATACTTAAGGCAAATACAGACCATAACATTTCCCCCAGGAACCCCCTACTGTCTTAATGTAAATGCCTTACCGGAGGAAAAACAACCTTAGCTTGACAATAGCAAGGCCTCCAATATCTTATGAGTCCTCCTTATTATATGGAAGTCTTTCTGGAAGCCTCCTTCTTGCCTTTACCTCACCCAACTCCCTAGAATATAACCAGTCACTCTTCATAACTCCAGTCCAGCTCTTTATGCTCTGTCCCCGTGCTTTAATAAAATCACATTTATGCACAAAAGACGTCTTCAAGAATGCTTTCTTAGCCTTCAGCTATGGATTCTCACCACTCCAAAACCCCACTAATAGTGTAGAGGAGGCTGTACACCAAGCAAGGCGATACTGGAGCTCCAATAGCAACTCCAATCCTCAGATCCTACTCATAGTAATGGGATTTGGGGGTAATGGTGAGGTTCAGGGAGTTCAGAGCTGATGGCCAAGAAAGCATTCTTGAAGATGTCTTTGGTGCAAAAAGGTGATTTTATTAAAGCTCGGGGACAGAACACATGGGCAGAAAGACCGGCACCAGGGTTGTGAGGAGTGGCTAGTTATATACCCTAAGGTGGGGAGGGGTTTAGGGATAGAGTAAGTCTCTAAAGAATTTTGGAAGCAAGGTTTCTAGGACCTTGAGGGGCTAACTGTTGTTAGGAAAACAAGTCATTTATTACCATTTAGTAAAACCTAGGCCATGAGACCCTTCAGATGTATACCAGAGGGCCATAAGCTTGGAATATAATTGCCAGCATATACCTTGGGAGATCCGAGATAAAAGAAGTTTCCAAAGGAATTTTTATATGTTAAAGTAGACTTACAGGATCCCAGAGGTTGGGATAATGTTAAGCCAAGATTCCTTTTTGCCCCTAGCAAAGTGTCATCTCCGAGGCAGCCAAGCTCCTAGAGGGAGGTCACTGCCAGTTTCAAGGACTTGTCAATGGGCTGTAGGCAGTAAGGGAATTTAATTTTTCATTTGCCTTAGTTTCCCACATCACCATGGCAAGCACATAAACCCCTTTCCTTTGTTCTTGGGTGGCCAGGAATGTGCAAAGAAACATCACACATATTCCATCTGGTGGGGGGGGGGCGTGCCATTAGCCTGTACTTTGCCCTCAGCTTTCCTGTGCTCCCTCATCAATAGGGTGGTGGTTCTATGTGGAGAGAGGCAAACAGAAAAGATAGGAGCTACAGACCCTTTCACCTTCCACTGCACAGGTGTCACTCCAGGAGAAGCAGGCCACCATCCCTGTTCCCAGCCCTATCTTCAGTATAAGAGCACAGAATAGAGGACTGATAACTCCACAGCGCTACTGAGGGGCTGATTTTACTTAGAACAGAGTTTGAAGCATAGGAGACTAGAAAATCTGCCCCAAAATATGCCTTTTAGTATATTTGGTATGTATATTTTGAGCTGATTATTTTGAGAAACTGCAGACACATGGACATGGAAGGTCTGGAAACAGAGTAGAAGTTACCCTTTCGTGAGGGACATTTACATTTATAAAGGAAATCTCTATTTGTAAGTCTCTCTCTCCTTCTCTCCCTCTCTCTCTCTCTCTCTCTCTCTCTCTCTCTCTCTCTCTCTCTGTATTATGAAGAGAAGGATGACTCTAAATCACAAGAGACTCTCATCAGTGGAGAAGGCACTGGCTTAAATCTGCATAATGAACCATATCCTTGTTTACCATGATTTTCCTGGCCTCCTTACACCTTTCTTTAATTGAGGATTTAATTGAAGATGGTATTTAGGCCTAAATTCTAAGCCGTATCTGGGAGTTACTCAATTTTCCCTGGGTATCTCCAAGGTATTCCTGAGGTACACATGTTAATAAATTTTATTTGTTTTTTTTTCTTGTTTATCTGTCTTTTGTTTTAATGTTTATTTATTTTTGAGAGAGACACACACAGTGCAAGTGGGGGAGGGGCAGAGAGATAGAAAAACACAGAATCAGAAGCAGGCTTCAGGCTCTGAGCTTTCAGCACAGAGCTTGATGTGGGGCTTGAACTCACAAACCATGAGATCATGACCTGAGCCAAAGTCCAATGCTCAACCGACTGACCCACCCAGGTGCCCCTTGGGGGCCTTAACCAAGATTTTAAGGGGGGAGGATGAAAATACTTTCCTCTCCAACAGGTGTAACTCCTGTCTTAAGGTATAGTCAAAAACAATAACAATAATACTGTCAGACAATTAATAAAAGGCTAATAGTTTCATGAAACTAGTACCAAAAGACAAAACAGCAAATCACCCAGAAGTTTAACAGTGAGAATGAGGGAAATAGACAGCTCAAAAGTACTCTGTTAAGACCATACTTCTCCCTGGAGGTCAGGAGGCTGTGTACATTTGGCAGGCTGCATCCACTAAAAAGCAACTTCAGCATGCACTTGAGAGCTACTAGTCTCTACTAGAACACGTGGCAGAAACCATCTTTCATATCACTCACAGATCCATCAGCAAAGAGGAAGAAAAAGTTTTCCTCAATCTTCTTAGAGTCCCTGGAGGGATCTGAAAATTAGACAGACAAAGACAAATTAACAGGAGAAACACATACAAATGTACTTAGTATAAGATTTACATGACACGGGGGCCTTCATAAGGAAATGAAAATCTAAATTATTAAACCTGAGTACTTTTATGCAAACTACTTGATGAAAAGAGATGAAAAGTGGAGAGCACAGAAGAACATGGTACGTCAAGGAGTATGGGGTAAGTGCAGTAAACTGGGGGAAAATTAGTGTTATAGGATGTTTTACCTCCATACCTGGGATTCTTTGTCTCACTGCTTTGAAGAATGAAGAGGTAGACACAGAATAAATAGCAGGCAAAAGTTTATTAGAGCATAAGATTAGAAAGGAAGAATAGTAGGCAAGCTCTCTTTACACAGAGGGGATATTGGAAAGTGAATGTCCAAGACTATACGCAAGGGTCCTTGTTTTATAAGGTTCTGATTAGCCTTCCTACTTCCCTTTTCCCGTGTTCCTTCTCAAGTCCTACCCTTATTGGCTTGATAGCTCTAGGTGCTGGGTTGTCCATTCCTGGCTGGCTCCTTTCCATTATATGAGGGATGGTCTATGGTCATACTGTTCCTTGTGGGTTTGATGGTCTACTAATTTTTAGTCAGGTCTTTGGTCAAATTCCTGAAAGGAACCTGAAGGGGAGCAGGTAGTGGAACCTTATGCCCAAGGGGCTTTGCTATGGTCAGAGGCTCCCAGCATTGTTTCAAAATATGTGTTTTCCCCACCCAGGCACCTCACATCCTAACCCTTCCCTCTCTGCCTATTTTATCCTATCTTTTCCCTATCATATTATCAAGGCCTGTTCTTTCAGATTTTTCTCAACATCCCTTTCTCTTCAGAGATAAGAATGCTACTTTACTCTGAGTATAGGGCAGGCACCTCTCATGAGAGTCTTGTGACCTGCTTCAGGGGAAAAATATACATAGAAGGTCAGAGTGACCTTCCTGCTCTGCCATTGTCTCAAACTCCTTCAATTTAAAATATTCAACATGCCAAGGTGCCACATGCCACAAGGTGCCCTGATCCCCATCACTGGTTCAAGGAATATAAGCACAACCCCTAAATAATCATTGATTGAATATTAAGCTACGATGACGTGGAGTAACCTCTGGGAAGCTATACTTGAAAATAAAAACAACGGGAAAAACTGAGCAATGACATGAGAGACTGCACACTGTAAGGAAAATATATTTTATACAATTAGCCCAGACAATACATTAAACAAATAAGCTAAAAGAAAACAGCACCATCAAAAACCCTCAGAGAGAATGTCGCACTCATTAGAACCCATAGTTGTTATGATAGGTTATCTGAAATGCCTACTGCTCAACAGAAAGTTATCAGACATGCAAAGAAACAGGAGAGTTTGATTCTTATACAGTTTTTTTTAAATAACAGGCAGCAGAAGCAAGTTAAGGGACCCAGGATGTGGGAGTTAGCAGACAAAGACTGTGAAGTAGCTATTATAAACATGTTCACAGGGGTGCCTGGGTGGCTCAGTCAGTTGAGCTTCTGACTCTTGATTTCAGCTCAGGTCATGATCTCATGATTCATGACCTTGAGCCCTGCATCTTCATCAAATAAAGAACATCAACTAAGAGAGAAATTACTAAGAAAAATTGAAATTCTAGAGGTGAAAAAGCATAATAACTGAAATTTTTAAAAAATCACTCGAGGGGCTCAAAGTAGATTTGAGCAGGCAGTAAAAAGAATTAGTGAGGATAGATCATTTAAGATTATATAATCTGAAAAACAGGAAGGATAAAAGAATGAGGGAAAATGAGCATAGCTCACAGACCTATGAGACACAATGAAGTACACCAACATATACATAATGGGGGTACTAGAAGGAGAGGAGAGGGAGAAATGAACAGAAAAGCTATTTGAAGAAATAACCACTGGGGACACCTGGGTGGCTCAGTTGGCTGAACATCTGACTCTTGGTTTCAGCTACGATCATGGTCCCTGGGTGATGGGATCGAGCCCTGCATCAGGCTATGCACTGAACATGGAGCCTGCTTGAAGTACTCTCTCTCTCTCTCTCTCTCTCTCTCTCTCTCTCTCTCTCTCCCTCCCTCTCTCTCTCTCACCCCATCTCCCTCTCTCTCTCTCACCCCGTCTCCCTCTCTCTCTCTCTCTCCTTCTCTCTCTCTCACCCCGTCTCCCTCTCTCTCTCTCTCTCTCACTCCCTCTGCCCCTCTCCCCAGCTTGTACACAACCTCTTTCTCTAAAATTAAAAAAAATTAAAAACAAAGCAATAACGGACTTCTGACAGCAACCTGAGCCTTTTCCCCGTGCTGTCCAGTGCTTTGATGCTTGGGGGCGCGTGGGAGTGGGGCAGGGCCAGTGCACCGGTGGGGAAGTGGAAGCAGTGGCCACACACCTCTGGAAGCTGGTGTGGGGGTGGAGCCAGGGACCTCACCTTGGATGTCAGTAGTTGCCCTTTCTTCTCGAGTGTGCATGGCACCTTCTCCAAGATTGATCACATACTGGCTCATAAAACATCCCTCCATAAATACAAATGAATTGAGATTATACCATGCACACTTTCAGATCACAATGCTATGAAACTTGAAATCAACCACAGGAAAAAGTCTGGAAAACCTCCAAAAATGTGGAGGTTAAAAACCACACTATTGAAGAATGATTGGGCGAACCACGCAATTAGAGAGGAAATTAAAAATATATGGAAACAAATGAAAACGAAAATCCAACAATCCAAGTGCTGTGGGACGCAGCAAAGGCAGTCCTAAGAGGAAAGTACATTGCAATCCAGGCCTATTTCAACAAACTAGAAAAGGCTCAAACTCAAAATCTAACAGAGCACCTAAGGAAACTAGAAAGGGAGCAGCAAGAACACCTCAAACCCAGCAGAAGAAGAGAAATAATAAAGATCATGGCAGAAATAAACAATATAGAATCCAAAAAATCAGTTGAAAAAAATCAATGAAACCAAGAGTTGGCTTTTTGAAAACATAAACAAAATTGATAAACCTCTAGCTAGGCTCCTCTGAAAGAAAAGAGAGAACATCCAAATAGACAAAATCATGAAGGAAAATGGATCTATTACAGCTGATCCTTCAGAAATACAAGCAATCATCAGAGATTACTATGAAAATTATATGCCAACAAACTGGACAATCTAGAAGAAATGGGCAAATTCCTAAACACACATGCACTACCAAAATTCAAACGAGAAGAGACAGAAAATTTGAACAGACCCATAATCAGTGAAGATATCGAATCAGTTATCAAAAATCTTCCAATGAATAAAAGCCCAGGGCTGGATGGATTCCCAGGGGAGTTCTACCAGACATTTAAAGCAGAGTTAACATCCATCCTTCTCAAGTTATTCCAAAAAACAGAAATGGAAGGAAGACTCCCAGACTCATTCTACGAAGCAAATATCACCTTGATTCCTAAACCCGATAGAGACCCAACAACAACAAAAAAGACAACTACAGGCCAATATCCTTAATGAATACAAATGGAAAAATACTCAACAAGATACTAGCAAATTGAATTCAGCAGCACATAAAAAGAATTATCCATCATGATCAAGTGGGATTCATTCCTAGGTTACAGAGCTTGCTCAATATTCACAAATCCATCAATTTGATACATCACATTAACAAAAGAAAAGATAAAAACCATATGATCCTGTTGATAGATGCAGAAAAAGCATTTCACAAAATACAACATCCTTTTTTAATAAAAACCCTCGAGAAAGTCAGGATAGAAGGAACTTACTTAAACATCATAAATGCCATTTATGAAAGGCCCACAGCAAATGTTATCCTCAATGGGGAAAAACTGAGAGCTTTCCCCCTGAAATCAGGGACACGACAGGGATGTCCACTCTCACCACTGTTGTTTATGATAGTGCTGGAAGTCCTAGCATCAGCAATCAGACAACAAAAGGAAATAAGAGGCATCAGAATTGGCAAAGATGAAGTCAAACTTTCACTTTTCACAGACGACATGATCCTCTACATGGAAAAACCAATAGATTCCACCAGAAAACTTCTAGAACTGATCCATGAATTCAGCAAAGTCTCAGGATACAAAATCAATGTACAGAAATCGGTTGCATTTTTATACACCAAAAATGAAGCAACAGAAAGAGAAATTAAAAAACTGATCCCATTCACGATTGCACGAAAAAACATAAAATACCTAGGAATAAACCTAACCAAAGATGTAAAAGATCTGTATGATGAAAACTACAGAAACTTATAAAGGAAATGGAAGAAGATACAAAGAAAAGGAAAAACATTCCATGCTCATGGATCAGAATAATAAATGGTGTTAAAGTATCAATACTACCCAAAGCAATCTACACATTCAATGCAATCCCCATCAAAATTGCACCAGCATTCTTCTCAAAGCTAGAACAAACTATCCTAAAATTCGTATGGAACCACAAAAGACCCCGAATAGCCAAAATAATATTGAAGAAGAAAACCAAAATAGGAGGCATCACAATCCCAGACTTTAGCCTCCACTACAAAGCTATAATCATCAAGACTTATGGTATTGGCACAAAAACAGACGCATAGACCAATGGAATAGAATAGAAAACCCAGAATTGAACCCACAAACATATGGCCAATTAATCTTTGACAAAGCAGGAAAGAGTACCCAATGGAACAAAGACAGCTTCTTTAACAGGCGGTGCTGGGAGAACCGGACAGCAACATGCAGAAGAATGAAACTAGAACACTTTCTTATACCACACACAAAAATAAACTGAAAATGGATGAAGAACCTGAATGTGAGACAGGAGACCATCAAAACCCTCGAGGAGAAAGCAGGAAACAGCCCTCCTTGACCTAAACTGCAGCAATTTCCTACTAGACACATCCACAAAGACAAGGGGATCAAGAGCAAAAATGAACTATTGGGACCTCATCAAGATAAAAACTTCTGCACTGCAAAGGACACAATCAAGAAAACTAATAGGCAACCAAGGAAATGTGAAAAGATAGTTTCAAATGACGTATTGGGTAAAGGGCTAGTATCCAAAATCTATAAGGAACTCACCAAACTCCACACCCAAAAACCAAATAACCCAGTGAAGAAATGGGCAGAAGACATGAACAGACACTTCTCCAAAGAGGACATCCAGATGGCCAACAGACACATGAAACAATGCTCAGCGTCACTCGTCATCAGAAAAATACAAATCAAAACCACACTGAGATGCCAGTTCATGCCAGTCAGAGTGGCTAAAATGAACAAATCAGGAGACTATAGATGCCGGCGAGGTTGTAGAGAAATGGGCACCTCCGACACTGTTGGGAATGTAAACTGGTAAAGCCGCTCTGGAAAACACTGTGGAGGTTCCTCAAAAAATTAACAGTAGAACTCCCTTATGACCCAGCAATAGCACTGCTAGGGATTTACCCAAAGGATACAGAAGTGCTGATGCATAGGAGCACATGCACCCCAATGTTCATAGCAGCATTTTCAACAATAGGCAAATCATGCAAAGAGCCAAAATGTCCATCAACTGATGAATGGACCAAGATGATGTGGTTTACGTATACAATGGAATACTACATGGCAATGAGAAAGAATGAAATTTGGCCATTCGTGGCAATCTGGATGGAACTCGAGGGTGTCATGCTAAGTGAAATAAGGCAGAGTAGGACAGATACCATATGTTTTCACTCAAAAGTCTAACAGGAGAAACTTAACAGAGGACCATGGTGAGGGGAAGGTGGGGGAAAGAGTTAGGGAGAGGGAGGGAGGCAAATCATGAGAGACTCTTGAATACTGAAAACAAACTGAGGGTTAAAGGGGAAGGAAGGAAAAGAGAAGGGAGGCTATGGACATGGTGAAGGCACTTGTGGGGAAGAGCTCTGGGTGTTATATGGAAACCAACTTGACAATAAACTATTTAAAAAAAAAACAAAGAAATAATCACTGAAAATTTCCTAAATATGGAATGAACCATTAATCTACAAATCCAAAAACCTCAACAGACTGGATGTATCAAAAAATGCAAAGAAATCCCTACCTAGACATAGCATAATAAAAATATTAACAGGCAAAGCTAAAGAGAAAATCTTGAAAGCAGCAAAAGAAAAAATAAATGTACTCCATCCTCTTGACACTGCATTGTTTCTCACTCATCTCAATTCATCCAGTCTTGGGTAGCTCTGAAGTTGGGGCTCCAAAGTAGCTGAAACATATGAACTTACTCCTGGATTGCATTTTGTAGTCCCTTCTGAGATGGC
This sequence comes from Suricata suricatta, assembly GCF_006229205.1. NCBI lineage: Eukaryota > Metazoa > Chordata > Mammalia > Carnivora > Herpestidae > Suricata > Suricata suricatta. The sequence continues at coordinate 40,687,707 of NC_043717.1, read as the reverse complement.
ATCTGCTACGGACATACTAGAGTTTTGCTGCAACCCTTCCAGCAATTGCCACCATATATCAATTATGTAACTTGGGGCAAGTTACTTATTAGCCTCTCTGAGCTCACTTTCTGAATCTCTAAATGGACCTCACATACCTACCTTGTTTTATTATTTTAAGAATTAGAAACAATATATGTGCTGTATCCTGACTATGAGAGTTACTGCAGAAAAGATGCTAGCTGATCTTGGAAAAGAGTGGTTAATATGTAGTCAAGTTTGGTGTGATGTTCCAGGAGATGAATGCCAACAGAAAAAAATGCTAACCTTAGGAAGCACAGGAGGACAGAAGTGCAAACCACCAACTGAGTGAACACCACACATGCATGGCCTCCAAAGGCATAGCAGCACCTAGTGGCATGGGTTGTGATAATTTATTTATAACATTGGCCTTTGGCACTGTTTTGCTCTGGCCCAGGCACTATCCTTAGGTCCTCCATTTGTGTAAATAAGCCATCTCCATGTCTACTTAATAAACCTAGCTGATAGGTATAATGATGCCTGTTTTACAAGTAAAAAAGACACTGAAGTTCAGAGGCATGAATTAACCTAAATAAAGTCGCATAAGCTATAATAAGCAAAGCTAGAGTTTAAGTCTAGCTGCCCCTTGGAATCATTCATTTATTCTGTATATACTGAATATCCCCTGGATGCCAAACACTTGGGCTATCAGGACTAGATTCTGCATTTATTTGGACATTTCCATACACCATTGGGCTTTGGCTTTAGCTAGGTATTATGTATGTTGATTTTTCTCTTGGTTCAGTTTGGGCTATACCCCTAGAAATAATCAGTACACAATCTTCTAAGGAGCAGAGCTCTGATGGGTTCTTGGTTGTCTGGGACCTACTCCTGAGTCAACCTCCCAAGATGCCAGAGCTTCCAGTATTAAGTGGTGGTTTAAGTTCTCAGAGCAGTCTTTCACATGGATTGAACCCAAAGACTATATTGTGGGGTGGTAGTCAGGGTTTCAGAGTGGTTCTGTGCTCCTCCAAAGGGTGAGTTGTCCCATTTTTGGTAGGTGCTTTTCATAATTCAGCAAAGAAAAATATGTGAGACACACAGGACAGCCCTTAGGTAAATACTGGCTCCCATCTAGATTCATTCTTGCTTTACTAGATGCAAGCCCTTAAAGAGTTCAGAGACTTCACATCCTTATCAAAGATACCCAAATCCCTCAACTTAAACATTAGGACAGACCATAAAAGAGTTTAGAGACATCATACCTTGAAAACAGACTTGGAAGATATCAGATTCAAAACTTGGGATAGACACTTAAAGAATTCAAAGATCTCATGCCAATAATACAGACTCCCGACTACCTAAGATTCAACCCTGAGGACGCAAACCCTCAATCAATTCACAGACCTCACACCCTAAGCACAAGCACCTACATATCTCAGAGTAAAGTACTGGGAAACAGAACACTACAGAGTGCAGAGACATCAGACCTTGAAAACTGACCCCCAAGTAACTCAGACTCAAACCTTGGAACAAACTATCAAAAGATTTAGAAATACCATACCTTGAACAAGACCCCAAATATCTCAGACTCAAAATTTAAGATTCACACTCTCAAGGGGTTTGAAGACCTCAGACCTTGAACACCATCTCCAAATCTCAAATTAATATTGAAAAAAAGCCAATGAAAGAGTTCAAAGACCTCACATTCTGAACTCAGGTCCCAAATAGTTCAAACCCAACTTGAGACACAGAACCTCTAGAAGTTCAGAGATCTCACACCTCATACTCAAATATTGAAACAAAGATCACCAAAGCATTTAGGGAACGCAAACCCTGAATTCAGACTTCCAAATATATCACACTCAAGGACAAACATGCTCAGAGTTCAGAGATTTTACTAAGCGAAGAACCTGAAATATTTCAGACTCAAAACAACAGAAAGTTCTAGACCTCACACCAAGAACATGAACTTCCAAACACCTCAGACTCAATACTGGGGACACAGACCCTCAGAGTTCAGAGACCTCGCATCCTAAACAAACAAACAAACAAACAAACAAACAAAAAACCCCAAACGTTGAGTGACCAATCCTCAAGATCGGATATCTCAAACCCTGAACATAGACTGCAAACACCTCAGACTAAAACCATAGGACACAGACCAACAATGCATTCAGAAATCTTACATCAGCAACAAATAGGACTCCAAATACTTCAGACTTAAACATTGAGAAACACAGTCACTGATTTCAGAGACCCTGCATTAACCCATGTCTTTTATTTTCTGTATTTTTATGATTTAACATCTGGGACCTTGCTGACTTGGAGAGACTGCCTCTCTCAGGGTTAGTCAAGTCCAAGAAACAGTAAACAACTTGCCCGAGAGCACTTTTCAAATACAAACGAACCAATCCACAGCCCACACCCCAAACACCTCATTCCTCTATCAGGTTCTCACACTGCAGACCACTATTTCTCTACCCTAATCACTCAGGGCCAGGTACCAGACAACCAGAGAGAGCCCCTATACATAAAGTCCACTGAAACTATTCAAATTAGCCAAATCCTAAATTAATTACCCTGCCTAGCCCATTCCTTCCAGTGAAAACCACAATAAGGACTCTTGCTCACAATTTCCTCATCTCTCTGCCTCCTGACTAACCCTGGTGCTTCCCCATAAGCACTGCATGGTTTGGCATTCCATCTTCTCTTGGGATCTGTGAGTTTAACAAATTATCTTCTCAATAACAGTCATTTCCTGATCAATTGGCCTTACTATACCTAAATAATAATAAAATCTGTATTAAAACAGAACTCATACCCCAACCAGATTACACCAAATACATAAACCTCAAAACCTGATTCACAGACCTCCAAAGAGTTCAGAGAATTGTAACTCTAATTTTTTAATCTTTATTTATTTTTGAGAGAGACAGAGCACAAGCAGGGGAGGAACAGAGAGAGAAGGAGATACAATCCAAAGCAGGCTCCAGGCTCTGAGCTGTCAACACAGAACCAAATGCGGGGCTCCAACTCACAAACCAGGAGATCATGACCTGAGCTGAAGTCAGATGCCCAACTGACTGAGCCACTCAGGTGCCCCAGAGAATTCTAACTCTAAATATGGAACCTGAAATATCCTTGACTCAAACCATAGGATGGACCCTGGAAGACCTCACATTTGAACACAGTTCCCAAATATCTCTGAATCAAGCCCTTGAAGAGTTCAGAAAATTAAAACCCTGGATTCATACTCAAGATACCTCAGACTCAAAACTTAGAAAATAGACTCTCAAAATACTCTTAAATACAGAGAACAAACTGAGGGTTGATGGGGAGAGGGGCAGGGGAGATGGGAAAATGGGTGATGGGCATTGAGGAAGGCACTTGTTGGGATGAGCACTGGGTGTTGTATGTAAGCAATGAATCACAGGAATCTACCCCCAAAACCAAGAGCACACTGTATACACTGTATGTTAGCCAATTTGACAATAAATTATATTTAAAAAAACAAAATAGACTCTTAAGTACTTTAGAGAACCCATATCCTCAACCTGAACCTCCAAATGCCTCAGATGCAAACCTTGGAACAGATCCTTAAGGAGTTTATTTACCATGTACTATGAATTAAGACCCTCCTGTTAACTAAGTTTCAAACCTTGGAACACATATCATCAAAAAATTTAGGGAGCTCAAACCCTGAACATAGATATCTAAATATCTTATAGTTAAACCTTGGAACACAGACTATCAAAGCATTTAGAAACCTTGAAACCTGAAAAAAGTAAATAAATACCTCAGATTCAAACCTTGGGAGAAAGCCTCAAAGAGTTCAGAGACTTCAGCCCTGAACATAGACCCCCAGATGCCTCAGACTCAAACCTTGGAACACAAAACCTTACGCAGTTCAGGGACTTCACATCTAGAACAGAAACCTCAAATATATCAGACTCAAACCTTGGAAGAGAGCTTCTAAGATTTTAGAGAACTCACTCCCTGAAAGCAGACCCCAAATACCTCAAATTCACACTTGGAACACAGACCTCAGGGCACCTGAGTGGCTCAGTCAGTTGAACTTCTGCTCAGGTCATAATCTCATGGTTCATGGTTCATGAGTTCAAGCTCCAGAGCCCAGAGCCTGCTTCAGAATGTCTCTCTCTTCCTCTCTCTTCCTCTCTCTCTCTCTCTCTTTCTGCCCCTCACCTGCTTGTGCTCTCCTCCCTCTCAAAAAATAAATGAGATCAAACAAAATAACACAACATAACATAACATAACATAACATTTTCAGAGACCTCACACCTTGAATACAGACCCACAGATACCTCAGACCCAAACTTTGTGACACAAACTCAAATATTCAAAGACTTCACACAATGAACACAAGTGCTCAAATACCTGAACCCCTACAATGGAACAGAGCCTCAAGAATTTGGAGACAGGAGTCTCTAAACACAAATTCTCAATTGCCTCAGACTCATATCTTGAAACACAGACCTTCAAAGACTTCAGACAGTGCACAACCTGAACACAAACCTCACATACCTCAGATTCAAACTTTGGAGCATAGATACTAGGTGAGTTCAAGGACCACACACTCTGACTTCAGACACCAAATACCTCAGAATCAAATTTGTACAGACTCTCTAAAAGTTCTAAGACTTCAGGGGTGCTTAGGTGGCTTTGTCAGTTAAGCATCTGACTTCAGCTCAGGTCATGATCTTATGGTTTGTGGGTTCAACCCCCGCATCGGGCTCAATGCTGACAGCCCAGAGCCTGGAGCCTGCTGCTTCAGATTCTGTGCCTCCCTCTCTTTCTGCCCCTCCCCTGCTCTCTCTCTCTCTCTCTCTCTGAAAAATAAATAAACATTAAAAAGAATAGTTTTAATAAAAAATAAAAGTTCTAAGACTTCAGACTCTGAACCCAGACCTCCCAAATAAATCAGCCATAACTCATGGAACACTGACTGAAGAATTTCAGTGACCACATACACTGAATACAAAACCTAATCACCTGATTCAAACCTTGGAACACAGACAATGAAAGCATTTAAAAACCTTACATCCTGAAAAAGATTCCAAATACCTCAGAGTTATACCTTGTGACACAAATCCTCAAAGATTTAAGAGACTCCACACCTGAATACAGACCAAAAATACATAATACACAAACCTTGCAATAGAGACCGTATGAAAGTGCTGTCTAGCAGCATTACTCACAAGAGCCAAGAGGTAGTAGCAAGCCAAGTGTCCACCAAGAATGAGTGGAGAAACAAAATATAGTAGATACATACAATGGAATAGCAGTCAGCCTTAGAAGGAAAAGTCTGACACATGTTACAACACAGATGAATCTTGAGGACATTATGTTAAGTGTAATAAGCCAGTCACAAAAAGATAAATACTATATTATTCCATTTACATGAGGCACTTAGAGTAGTCGAATTCATAGAAAGAAAGTATAGTGGTGGTTTTCACAGGCTGAGGAAGGAGTAAACCAGTAATTAGTGTTCAATGGGTATAAAGTTTCAGTTTGTGAAGATGGAAAAGTTTTGGAGACCTGTTGCTCAACAATATGAATATCCTTAATGAACTGTACACTTTAAAATGGGTGAGGGGTGCCTAGGTGCCTCAGTCAATTAAGTGTGCAACTTCAGCTCGGGTCTTGATCCCATGGCTCATGAGTTCAAGCCCTGCATTGGGCTCTGTGCTGACAGCTCGGAGCCTGGAGCCTGCTTTGGATTTTGTGTCTCCCTCTTTCTCTGGTTCTCTCCTTCTAATGCTCTGTCTCTCTTTCCTTTAAAAATAAAAATTAAATTTTTTTGTTAAATAGTTGAGATGATGAATCCTATGTTATGTGTATTTTACCACAATTTAAAATATATGGATTGGGGATATTAACTGGATTATCCATCTGTGTAGAATCTGCTCAATTGTTTACATTGGACCAACCTGTAGCTTCTCTTGAGTACACTGTCAAATTGCTTAGCTACCATTGCTCTCATTGCCCATGGAACGAGAGTTAGAAATTGCAAGGACACTAGTGTGACTGTGGAAGATCATCTGTGTTACTGTCCCCTTCCTTAAAGGTAAAGAATAGTGACAATGAGTAGGCAGAGATGCAAGATTAAGAATTTGTAGAAAAGAGAGGATCTTAAATGATAGGATCTCTCCAGTTTAACAAGAAGAGCCATGGGAAAATATCATTTCTAACACTTCTTCAATTGAACTCAAATTCCCTTCTGTATATGATCAAAATATATTAAGCTAGATTTACAAATACTCAGAAATAATTGCCATAATTATTGTAATTATAATATTAATTACCATTGGATTTCACATATATATAGTACTTTACAATATTCAAAGCATTTTTGTGTGGCTTCAGTTCATTTAATTCTTGCAGCTCTAACAAGAAGTAAAGACTGAACCGAACAACCTCTGGCTTAGGATCAGTGTTCATGTGGACATATCTGGCTCCTGGGGTCATCAGCTCTGCCTTGTGACCTCCAAAACATTGACCTCTGGTAACTGCCTGATCTGCCCTAATCTTCTATCTGCTCTTCTTGACACAGACCCCTTATAGATTTGATTTATGCTAATGAGTCCTATAATATATAATCCATCACAAGGTTTTGCAAAATTTACTTTAATGATCCATCTGGAGTCCATCTACTACCCTCAGGCCTGTATCATCTTTCCTTGTACCACTATAATATCTTCCCAATAGTCTCTTTATCTCCATTTTAGTCCCTTGAATTAGCTTCATGGCAATAAAAAAGATGGTTCAAAGTGTTTAAATAGTCAAGCAGAGAAGGACAGATACCATATGTTGTCACTCATAGGTCTAACAGGAGAAACCTAATAGGAGACCATGGGAAGGGAAAAGAGGGGGGAAAAGAGTTGGGAGAGGGAGTGAGGCAAATCATGAGAGACTTTTGAATACTGAGCACAAACTGAGGGCTGGAGAGGAGGGGAGAAGGGGAGGGGGTGATGGTCATGGAGGAGGAGCACTTGTGGGGAAAAACACTGGGTGTTATATGGAAACCAACTTGGTAATAAACTATATAAAAATATTTAAAAAATTTTAAAAAGAAAGACTTAAATTAATGGACCATTAAAACCTTTAAACTTTAAACCTTTAAATTCAGTTGAAGGTTTTAACAGAGTCAAAGGAAGTTAAGGGTGCTGAGACACCTGGGGAGTAGCAACAGGGAGAAGCCATTACCATCCCTTGTTGTGAAGGGGCATGGGGAAGAAGTCTTACTGGAATCCAGTGAGAACTAGAGCAGAAGAGGTGCCAGCAGACAGGAGCTATGGCTGCAGTAGAAAACCAGAGTCATTGACAGATGCAGCCAGGCAGGGAGGGAGTTACGGGGTGCAGAATGGACAGATAAATACACACAAACTCTCTCTCTAGCCACGCTCTGAACCATCTTTTTTATTGGCATGAAGCTAATTCTCTATGAGGAAGGACAGAAGTTAATCACCAGAGATAACTCTAGACTTAACAGCCCAGAGAGAGCATCATTAAAATCTATATAACAAACATTTCTAACTAGCTCTTATCTTCCATTAGTTCTTCCATATATTTACCTACTCATAATTTGCCACCCTTACAAACTCAAAGTCCTTTTCCTTTATCTTTTCACATCTCTAAAAAATGTGTTGTTCTCTTGTTAAGATGCCATATAAGCCCAAGTTCAAACCACCCTTCTAAGTTAATCATCAATGAGTATTCTACCATGTGTATTACAAATGTACACATTAATAAACTTCTAATTGTTCTTCTCTTGTTAATATGTATTTTGTCAGTCTAATTTGCAGAACCCCACCCAATGAACCTAGGATGGGTAGAAGAAACAGATCTTGTTTTCCTCTCCTATAACAGATTTTCAAGAGTAAAAACAGATTTTTATTCCTGTTTGTACATCACAGAAAAAATATGACTTAAGGAGGCATTTAAAATTTGGAGTTTACATACCATTTAATAGGAGAAGGGATAGAGGATAAGGGTACTTACAGGAAAACAAATGACTTTTTGAAAAGATAAATAGACACTTAGGAGAACAGATAGGGGATATGGTAGTTTTATGACAGTCTGTTCAGGCATCCTGTGGAGACTTCTCATCTCCAGTGACAAGAGCCAGTCATCCCTGGTTGTTCCCAGGAAGGGGATTTATGAGAGTTGAGCTCTTTTGGGAGGCTCTGCTTTTAGGCAGATAAGAGATTTCAGGAACTCATATGCCTTCCTCCCAAAATAATTTTTATACCACAGTAGCTTATTCTGGACCCCTTAAAGTGTGTCAAAACTATCACCATAGAAGAGAGACATTGGGCTCAACTCCAAATATAACAAGGACAAGTGGAGATTTATAAACAATGAGCAGAATAAGGGGTCAGTGCATGGAAAATTACTCAAAGGAAACATGATGGGTAGGGAGATTCTTGTGAAACTAACTCAACAGGATTCTTACTGAAGGCAGGCCATAATGATAAGACATCAAGAGTGGGGATTCTCAGGGCACTCAGCTGGCTCAGTTGGTAGAGCATGCAATTCTTGATCTCAGGGTTGTAAGTTCAAACCTCATGATGGGTATAGAGATTACTTAAAAATAAAATCTTAAAACAAAGAGTAAGGATTCTCTCTAAACTAACTTAGCAGGATTCTTGTTGCAACTGGACTAGGAAACTGAAGAAATGGCCCAAGGACAAGGCCTAGTTTAAAAGAGGTCTCAGAGGAGACTGACTAAAGTTTGGTCAAGGACAGAGTCTTTGTGAGCTCAAACTGAAACTGACCATAGTATTTATTGGGCATCATCTGAACACCAACAGTACCATGTGACCATTTCCTAAATAAAGCCAAAGACACAAATGTGGCTTTTGAGCCTTCTAGCTTTATATTTGAGTTTCATGTTGCTTTTCCTGCTCTACACACACAAAAAAAGGAGAAATGTCATCTAACCAAAAATGACCCAGGTAACCTAAGATATGGGAGAAAATACTTATAACCCATATATCTCATAAGAGATTAATATCCAAAAATATATATATAAAGAACTCCTACAACTTAATAACAAAACCCAAACAATCCAATGTAAAAATGGACAGAAGAACAGAACAAATGTTTTTTCAAGGAAGACATCCAAATGGCCAACAGGTACATGCAAAGATGTGCAACATCAGTCATTAGGGAAATGCAGATCAAAACCACAATGACCTATCACCTCACAGCTGTTAGAATGGCTATCATCTGCTGGTGAGGGTGTGGAGAGATGGGCACCCTCCTACACTGCTGCTGGGAATGTAAACTGGGGAAGCCGCTCTGGAAAACAGTGTGGAGGTTCCTCAAAAAACTATCCGTAGAACTCCCTTATGACCCAGCAATAGCACTGCTAGGGATTTACCCAGGGGATACAGAAATGCTGATGCATAGGAGCACATGTACCCCAATGTTCATAGCAGCAAGGTCAACAATAGCCGAAACATGGAAAGAGCCTAAATGTCCATCACCTGATGAATGGATCAAGAAGATGTGGTATATATACACAATGGAGTACTACATGGCAATGAGAAGGAATGAAATCTGGCCATTTGTAGGAAAGTGGATGGACCTCGAGGGTGTCATGCTAAGCGAAATAAGTCAGGCAGAGAAGGACAGATACCATATGTTTGCACTCATAATTCTAACAGGAGAACAGGAGAAACCTAATGGAGGACCAGGAGGTGGGGAAGAGGGAAAGAGAATTGGGGAGAGAGAGGGATGCAAAACTTGAGAGACTATTGAATACTGAAAATGAACTGAGGGTTGGGGGGGAGGGGGGAGGGGGGAAGAGAGGTGGTGGTGATGGAGGAGGGCACTTGTGGGGAAGACCACTGGGTGTTGTATGGAAACCAATTTGACAATAAACTATTTTTTAAAAAAAGAATGGCTATCATCAAGATGAGATAACAAATGTTGGCAAAGATGTGGCAGAAAGGGAACACTTATGCACTATTAGTTGGAATGTAAATTGGTACAGCCACTGTGAAAAATAGTATGGACGTTCCTCAGAAAACTAAAAATAGATTTACCATGGGGCACCTGGGTGGCTCAGTCAGCTAAGTGTCCAATGCCGGCTAGGTCATGATCTTGCAGTTCATGAGTTCAAGCCCCACGTTGGGCTCTGTGCTGACAGCTCAGAGCCTAGAGCCTGCTTCAGATTCCATGCCTCCCTTTTTCTCTGCCCCTCCCCTGCTTGCACTGTGTCTCTCTCTCTCAAAAATAAATAAACATTAAAAAAATAGAACTACTATATGATCCAGCAATCCCACTCCTAGGTATATATCTGAAGGAAATGAAAACAGGATCTTGAGGGACACCTGGGTAGTTCAGTGGGTTGAGAGTCCGACTTCGGCTCAGGTCATGATCTCAGGGTTCATGAGTTCAAGCCCCGTGTCTGGCTCTGTGCTGACAGTTCTGAATTATGTGCTTCAGTGTTCAATGTGTGACATCCCTAAAATTCTGAAGGTCTGTGTTGTAAGATCTGAATCTGGGATACTTGGACTTTTTGATTAAGTTGTGAGTTCTCTGAAATTTTAGAGGATCTCTGTTCCAAATTTGGGTCTGAGGTATTTGAGTCTGGATTCAAGAAGTGAGGCCCTCTCAAAAAAATATTAAAAAAAATTTTAAATAGGGTGCCTGGGTAGCTCAGTCAGTTGAGCATCTGACTTCAGCTCAGATCATGATCTCATGGTTAGTGAGTTCGAGCCCCGCACCAGGCTCTGTGCTGACAGCTCAGAACCTGGAGCCTGCTTCGGGTTCTGTGTCTCCCTCTCTCTCTGCCCCTCCTCTGCTTGCTTGCTGTCACTCTCTGGCTCTCAAAAATAAATGTGTTAAAAAAATTTTTTTAAAAGAAAACAGGATCTTGAAAAGATATCTGCACCTCCATATTCATTGCAACATTATTCATAATAAGCAATAGATGGAAACAACCCAACTGTCCATCAACAGATAAATGGATAACAAAGATATATTCTACATATACAATGGAATATCAAGTACTCTATGATCTCAGTTATATGTGTTATCTAAAAAAGCTGAACTCATAGGAACAGAGAGTAGAATGGTGGTTACTGGGGCTAGGGTTGGGGGGAAGTGAGGAGAAATTGGTCAAAGTGTACAATGCTGCAATTATGTAGGATAAGTAAGTTCTGGAGATCTAATGTACAGTATAGTGATTATAGTCAACAATACTGTATTATATGCTTCAAATTGCCAAGAGGCTGGATCTTAAATGTTGCCACCACAAAAAAATGATAATTACATGACATGATAGAGGTATTAGCTAATGCTATGATGGTAATCACATTGCAATATATGAATGTACCAAAACAACACATTGCACACTTTAACAAATAATTACATGTTGATTATATCTCATTTAAAAATGACTCAATGAGTATTCATAAATATTCCTCCAAATACCATAAAACATAACGTTTCTGTGGGAATTCTATTATAGAAGGAAATATAAAGATAATTTTATAATAAAAAATATTTTTCATGAAAAAGGGAATAAAGATTCTTAGCTATGATGGGAATCAGGACACAGAACCCCAAAATATGGTACCTTGGCATATTGAATATTACAAGCTGAAGGAGTTTGAAAAAAATAGCAAAAGCACCTTCCCTTGTCCTTTTCCCCAAAAACAGGTCATCAGACTATTATGTGAGAGGTGTCCACCCTATACCCAGGGGAAAGGAGCATCCTTATATCTGAAGACAAAAGGATGCTGAGAAGAATCTGAAAGAATAGGCCTTGCTAAGTTTCTCTCAGTGTGCTAACACTTAACTTCATACTCCTTCCCTATCCTATTCCTCTACAACAGTCTACTTCTTATCAAACCTAGCATAAAAATATTTGGGTCTCTTAGGTCAGGCCTCATAAAGGCTCCCAGGCCACATAAACATATATCAAACAGATTTGTATGCTTTTCTCCTGTTAATCTGACTTTGTCCATTTAATGATCAGACCTAGCCAGAAACCCTAAGAGGGTAATGGAAAACTTTTTCCTCCCTTATAGCCGCATCCAAAAATGTTTTGAGCAAAACGTTCTAGCTGGAATAGAATTTTGTCTCCCATTTCCTGACTAAACCATTTGTCATGGTAAGACTTCCTAGCTCTCTTGTATTTTATGTCTCTCCCACATTCCCTGCCCCTCACCATGCGTATCTGTATCCCCATTTCTCTTCTCACCTTACTATCCCCCCAGGGGTCCCTACTACATAATTTTGTCCCTCTACTCTAGCAGGAGGTGGTTCATGAAGTTCTGACCATTCCTTTGGCCTCACCAGACAAAGGTGCAGCCATTAAAATGATGAGGGGAAAAAATGTGCATAGGAAAAACTGTTTTGAGGGAAAACTTTACAAGGAGTATAGAGTTATTTTAAAAATAAAAGCAGGGTCACTTGGGTGACTCAGTTGGTTAAGCATCTGACTTCAGCTCAGGTCATGATCTCATGGTTCGTGGGTTCGGACCTGACATCAGGCTCTGTGCTGACAGCTCAGAGTCTGGAGCCTGCTTTGGATTCTGTGCCTCCCAAGCTGTCTATCCCTCCCCAGCTCACACTCTCTCTCCATCCCCCCCTCAAAAAGTAAACATTACAAATAAAAGCCAACACAGAAATAAACCAAATCTCTCATTATCTTTCTCTCCCCACCCCACCCATACAGCTCAAAGCTATCTAAATGTTTTCAAAACCCTCATAAAGAACAATGTCAGAGAAGACATGGCTCATTGAAAAGGTCTGTAGCCACAAGAACTAGAAGCAGCTAGCACCAGCCATAGGAATCCTAAAGCCATTAGGATCAATTATGCAGACACAGGATCTCCACACATTAAAGATTTAGAGAATTTGAAATGAAACCTTCTCTTTCACCCTGAAAAAACCTCTGCATCTCCTGCTGATCATATTGCAAGTCCAACCAAACAGATTAACCTTTAATGACTTTCTTACTCTTCCTAAATTCCTTCTCTTTTAATTTGTCTGCTCCTAACCCCTCCATTCACCTTGCTCAAGCTCCTTATAGAGAAATATTTGTGTTTCAATGGAAAACTCTGTATCACCTAGAGAATGCCCTTCAGGGTTATCAGATTCTAGCCCTAGTCCTTGTCTTTGAGCTACTTTCCAATTCTTTGTAAACTGTAGGTAACTGATAGATATAGAAATTCTGTCCTTTTTGGCATTAATTGTAATTAACTTCCTCCTTTCTGTGGCAAAACAATTTTTTTGGACCTTTGCAACTTGTCTCAATGTTCCTTTACTTCATATAAATGTGTACAGTTTTGGTTCTTGCTTTGAACCAATTATAAAATCTGCCTGGTTCTCTCATGACAGAAGTGACAAAGACTCTCCTTAACCAAACTTTGGTCAAGTTTCCCTGAGCCCTCTTCTCAGCTAGGCCTTGACATCCTTGGGGGACCTGCATAGTCCAGTTGTAGCAAGAATCATAAACCATTTTAGCAACAATTTCTCCAGGCTTGATATCGTGTCCTCTTGGCCTGCTTTCAGTAAGAATCCTATTAGCTCAATTTAGTAAGACTCTCCCTACCCTTTGATGTCTCCCTTTTCCATCCACTGATCCCCTCATTCTGCTCCTAGGCTATAAATCTCAGCTGCCTTTGTTGTATTTAGAATTGAGCTAACTTCTATACTGAGGTCTCTTTTTCCCTAATCTAATAGTTCTTGAATAAATTCTATTTTTACTGCTTTAACTACTATAAGGTTCTGGTTCCTTTTAATAGGAGTAAAATTAATTCCTCAACATGTGTTGACTTTTATATCTGTATGAGAGTCATGATTTTACCTTTCTCTGAAAATTATATTTCAACAGCTCTCACCAAAGCATATGAAAGAGTGATTTTGCCACCCCAAAATATTCTCTCTGGAATAAAGATTATTTTAATTTAAAGGCAATCAAAACTCAGCAGATTCAGGAAAAGCTCTTTACCTCCTCCTCAACTGCCTAAATTTACATGGATAGTTGGCCTGTACTAGAAAGAGAGCTATTACCAGAGATACTTTTTACCTAAGAAACCTATCTACATAACAGGACAACTTTTATTCTCCAACCATCTTCTCTCACCCTCCTGTGAAAGGCTTTTTTCTCCTTTGTATCCACAGATGCCTGCCTCTTTCCTTAACTCAAAATGTTACATAAGCTTCAATGATCTGGTGGCACTTTGGGTCTCGTATCTTTATCGGGTTCCTATACTTACGAAATTTGGCTTTTTGCTATTAATCTGTCTTCTGTCAACATAATCATTAGTCTAGGCAAAGGACCTAGAATAAGGAGAAATTTTTCCTCACCTACATATATCTGTCACTCTTTCAAAAGAAAATTGATTCCACCCATATCTCTTCCAGGAAATCTTCATAATGTGCTCCTTCAGTATCGAACTACTTCATATGTGATGAATGTGTGATGTGTTGCCTTGTTCTTAGGGGGACTCACTATCCCAAATTAGACTGAGAGTCATGTGTTTCTTTGATATTCCCAGACAAGGACCTTGCACAAGACTGGTGGAAGTAAGGTTTGCGGTGATGTCCTCCTAAGGTGTCAATCTGACAGCCACCTCCACCAAAGTGGAAAGCAGGAATTACTGCAAGCAAAATAGTGGATCTCAGAAATATCTATTAACACAGCCCATGCTCCAAAGCTGAACTGTTTCATTCCCCTGGGCCCTCATTCAGATTTGGAGTTCCTCCCCTCACACACCACCTACTAACAAGCTTATATGTCTATCTAGTTCTTTCCTACAGCATATTTGAAGCAATGACCTGAAAGTGAGATCTTAGAAACAGGCGTGATGACAGAAAGGTCAGAACAGCTACAGTGTAACTGAGGAAAGAGATTTTGAAAAGGGGTAAATCAAATCAAATGAACCACTATATTGCTGGCCAGTTTCTAAAAAAAAGAGATGTCTGGGGTGCCTGGGTGGCTCAGCTGGTTAAGTGTCTGACTTCTGCTCGGGTCATGATCTCACAGGTCGTGGGTTTGAGCCCCGCATCAAGCTCTGTGCTCACAGCTCAGAGCCTGGAGCCTGCTTCAGATTCCGGGTCTCCCACTCTCTCTGCCCCTCCCTCACTCATGCTCTGTCTCTCTTTCAAAAATAAACATTAAAAAATTTTTTTAATTAAAAAAGAAATGTCTATAGAAAAGACTTTGGAACTGTGCAAAACATTTTCTGCTAACTGTAGAGCAAGGTATAATGTTGGTAGATGTAGTTTATATATGTGAAGTGTTTGTATATATGGCATCTCCTCCATTTTCAAGGATGCTTGGTAGATTTGCTATTACTGAAAAACAAAGAATACAACCAAATTATTGTTTGATTAATATTATCATGATATAGGGGCACTTGGGTGGCTCAGTCAGTTAAGTGTCCAACTTGGTCTCAGGTCATGATCTCGTGGTTCATGGGTTCAGGCCCTACATCAGGCTCCAATGCCGCACAGCTCAGAGCCTGAAGCCTGCTTCTAATTCTCTGTCTCCCTCTCTCTCACCGCCCCTCCCATGCTTGTGTGCATTCTCTCTCTCTCTCAAAAATAAACATTTAAAAAATTACATATTATCATGATATCAATACCTGCCAATTTACCTGCATTTGATTCTAATGATTAGAACACTGGAAGGAACACTGCTCTTTAGAAAAAATACAGGTGCTGAAGACTTATCTTGCATTCAGATACTATTGCTAGACCTCAACCACTTATGAGTTGTCTGACCCGAATATGAATATGGGGTTCATATTGTGTAGAGGCCCTCCCTAAGGAATGTGGTGGAGGCCTTCTCAGAACAAAGGAAGGCAATGTGTAACATGACTCAATCAACTTCTATACACTTATGCATAGCTCTGACTCAACTCTGTAACTTTGACTATGTCCAATCAGACTATATGTATCACCTTATATGGGAGACAAAAAAGTAGAAATTGCATAAAAAGCTACACCCCACTGCACTCAGGGCTCAGCTTTTTGGAGGTCTTAGCCCAATGAACCTATGCCAGCACAAATAAAGTTGCTTCCTGGACAAAGAAAGCCTGGGTGTCCCATCTCTCTGTGAAAGAATCCTGCTATACTATGACAGTAGACCTTTTCTTCCTCTGAGCAGGCCTTGCAGCAAGCTCAACTTTGGACCTTCTTAACTGGTCTAAATTCCTTACATAAAAAGCAAACCTGCTCAACAATCAGGGGTTTATCATAAGACTATCATAAGGTGTAAGCATGTTTTCTACTTATGCCTGCGCAACCTTGTAAGCAGAAAAAGAAATTTCTAGAAAAAAAGATAAGATACAGCTTTTGTGATGCAAGAGAAGTCATTTGGGACCCGCAACTATTTTCCATGATCTATGCCCTACTTGTCCAAGTACACTTCTTGCAGAACTTCCTAGGAGGTATCAGAATTACAAAGATATGCAAAACCTCAGTAGTTAAGGATTTTAAGGGAATAAAGAGAATGCAAATCTTATAAGTCTCTAGCCTAACCATATCAGAGACCAAATCAGTGGTAAAAACTCCTAGTACTGTTTCAAAAGTAAGCAAGACCCGGCATTCCTTACCTGAGATAAGGAGCCCAAGACACCATCCGGTTTATACTGGCTCTCAAAGCTTGGAAATGTGTGCATAAGGTTGCACAGGCATAAAAAGAAAACATGCTTACACCTGCATCCTATGTTATGTTTAAGAAGCTTATGCTACTCCTAAAGCAAAGTTTTTAAATATTATAATGATAAAAAGGGGGTGGCATCTGGGTGGCTCAGTCAGTTAAGCGTCCAACTGGGCTCAGGTCATGATCTCACAGTTCGTGGGTTCAAGCCCCATGTCGGGCTCTGTGCTGACAGCTCAGAGCCTGGAGCTGCTTCTGATTCTGTGTCTCCCTCTCTCTCTGACCCTCCCCTGCTCACGCTGTCCCTCCCTCCCTCCCTCCCTCCCTCCCTCCCTCTCTCTCTCTCTCTCTCTCTCTCTCTCAAAAATAAATAAAATATAAATATTATAATGAAGCAGAGATAACAGTCTGACAGGGAGAAGGGGCTTGCTCAATGTGATTTCATGAATACTGAAACTCTCATTCAAATATGATAATCTTTCCCCTCAGAAGAAAAGAAATAGTGGCCATCTCAAAACTGCTACCTGTACAACTGTTACAGGATAGTACAGCATACCGGTTAAGATTCTTGAGATGCTTTGCCGTGCAACTTAGTAAGCTTATTTAAGTAACATGGAGACAGAACCAATAGGCAGAAAGAGCTACACTTTTGCTGTATGAAGCTGGTGGTTATATGCTTCATGCTCAAGGCGGAGAGAACATGCAGAGAGTATTAAATTATAAAGGTTTTCTTTGAACTTCTACTCATAAAACTACTTTTGCAATATTTCTTTGCTGCTTATCATTCAGTTTGATGTTAACTATCAGTAAGATTTACAGGCAGTCATGAGACCCTTTAGGAATGCAGCAACCAGCGCATATTTCATCCTTATCACAACAACGCAGACCATAGGTCAGTTTTCCAGACTAAAAGTGAACATTTTTCTGCTTCTATACCTCATCACAATGATGGGCATTGATGTTGCCAATATGGCTAGTTAATGTTTCCAGACACCATCTCCAGACATTTAATGTTTTCTCAGTGAAATTATTCACAATAGTAAGGATAAAGTAGTTCAAATTTTATAAAAATATTGGTGAGGAAATTTTACTCCAGAAAGGTGCCCAAGCCATTATCATAACCAAGGAAAAGCTATAAAGAAAAGAAAAGCTCAGAACCCTGCCTTAAAAACCATTTGAACATTAGCAAATGGGTTTTACTCAATTGCTCTATAGGAGAGGAAAAATAATTTTCCCTCTGCCCTTCTAGATTCTTGGCTGAGACCTCCTTATAATAAAAGACAGACTAATAAGAGAAAAACACACAGAAGTTTAATAATATGTATACCTCACATATACATCTGAGATACCCAGAAAAACAGTAAAACTCCCAGAAGTGGCCCAAGGCCACCAGCTTAAATACCATCTTCAGCTAATGACAAAAGAAAGGTGCTGGGGGGAGCAGTTATGGAAGGTTACCAAGAAAAATACCATAAGGAAGTTATACAGATTAAAGTCAGGCATAGTCTCTATTGATGAGAGTTTCTTAAAATGTAGTCCTCCTTTTCTTCCTGGTATAAAGAGGTAGACACCTTTACAAATGGAGATTTCCTTTCAAGTGTAAACTTCCTTTACAGAAAAGTAACTTCAACTCTGTTTTCAGAGATTCTTCTGTGTCTTTTTATTTTAAAAAATCAGCTCAAAAATAATCTGCAAGCCAAAGAGGCATATTTTAGGGTGGCATATTCTGCTACCCTTCAGCCCCAAAACAAAATTTTGAACAACAATGAAGGCAGTTAGAATATGCCACCCCAAAATCTGCCACTTTGGCATAAAAATTATTTTGAGCTGAAGGCAATGAGAATCAACAGATGTAGAAAGAAGTTCTCACAGAGCTTCTGTTATCTGACTCAAAGCAGCAACTTCTTGGAAATGAGGCTGCCATAAATTCCCTCTTTAGATTTCTTCCCAGGAGAGAAACCAAGAACAAACCTAGCAAAAATCCCCTTTCCAAAGAAGTTTCATGGCCATGAAGAAGAGGGAAAGACCATAAACAGACATCACAAACTGCATAAACAGACATCACAAACTTTCTTATCTCCCATTTATTCTCCTAACACCCATTTGTCTTTCCTAAAGAAAACTATTTGTTCTTATCATAAGAGCCTTTCCCCCCTCCTTTCCCTACTAAGTTAGATATATAAGCCTCCCAAGTCTAACCACCCTTCTGAGTTACTTACCACTAAGAACTTCTGCATGTATGCACACTGCACATACAAAAAAAAATACACTGGTTCCTCTCTTGCTAATCTGTCCTTTGTCAGCTTAATTCACATGCCACATTCAATGAACAGAATAGGATAGAGGCAAAGTTTTCCATCCCTGCAACACTTTAGTAATGGTTTGTTAGTTTATGCTTGGATTGAAGTCTTCCCCTGCTAAAAGGCTAATTCTATGTTGCCAAAACAAACAAACAAACAATAATAGATAGATTTTGGTTTTCCCACCTGGATAGTAAATTCATTAGTCACCAGTGATAATCTCACTTTATAGGTGAAATATTTAAGAAACTGTGTAAGGTACTTCCATTAAAATAAAAACTTCCTTGTCCATACTGACCTGTAAAACTTTGGCAGAATTGAATGAACGAATGGTCTTTCAAAAATCAAAATCATCAAAGCATCTGGGTGGTTCAGTCAGTTGAGCGTCCGACTTCAGCTCAGGTCATGATCTCATGGTTTGTGAGTTCGAGCCCCGCATTGGGCTTTGTGCTGACAGCTCAGAGCCTAGAGTCTGCTTTGGATTCTGTGTGTGTGTGTGTGTGTGTGTGTGTGTGTGTGAGTGTGTCTCTCTACCCTTCCCCATCTCATGCTTTCTCTCTGGCTCTCAAAATAAATAAACATTAAAAAAATTTTTAAAAAATCAAAATCATCAAAATTTCCACAAAAGTCTAATTTCCCCTGATTTAAAATCTAACCATTAGCTATAATGATAATGAGATCTTTATCTCAAAATCCTCAGAGGCCTTTGTATGAAATGATTCCAGGAGGACCTGTACGCTTATCAAATATTGCCAAAAATGACATTATATGCTCAACAGGTGCAAGCTTCACTCTCAAAGAGAATGCCCAACATAAATCCTTACATTATTGGGTTTTGCGAGACTAGGGTTACTGGGAAGAGACACCAGTGAAACTCTATCTTAGAACTGAATTGGAAAGGACCCTTTCAGGTCCTTTTAACTGTAAACACTGCATTTAAACTCCAGGATATGCACTCATGAGTACATGAAAGGTAGTATCAGTGATACCATAAATAATACATTTGTGCCTCTTCATTGTGCACCCCTGGGATGTTCTTTTGGTGTAATCAGATGGATTTCCTATGCTTGCCACATTAAAATATGGAATACACTTTGGGTATACTCATTCAGTCTTTCCAAGCATTCAAAAGTGAACCTCCCTGTGCTCCCATTTTATTTATATTTTGATATATTCCCTTACCAGGAGGTATCCAAGACACTATTTCACTGATTAGTGCAAGGATTTATACTCTGGCTAGGAGTTCCTGAACTAGATCATGTTATACATAATTTATACCAGACTCTGGGTCAAACAGCAAAAGTAATAGCTCAAGCATTAGAAGTATAATAGATGAGCATAAATTTATCAGACAGAAGTTTTATTTGCTTGCCAGCCTAAGTGGAGTCTGGGAAATAGGTAACACATCTTATTGTACCAAGTAAATGCCTTAGGAGAAGTGGAACAAGCAATTAAGTAAAAAGCCACTTGCTTAGCTAATATTGACCACATTAATCCTTGTAATTGCTCTCCTGGTTGGGTTTAGGCAAACAGAAATTGAACATGCAGTGGATTCCAATATTACTTATTACGATGATTGTCCTTAGTTTTTTTCTCTCTCCCTCAGCATCTAACATCCAGGTTCTTAAATGTTGCTGCATAGTCGTGATCCCAAAGCAACAGTTAACTCATGACCAGCATCAGAAGGAACCTGCAGCACTTATGGTCAACCTGGCTGGGTGCTGAGTGACTGAGAGGGGTAGTTGAAGAAGACAGCAACAGATGTAGCACAGACACAACCTATCACACATTGCTCAGAGTTAAATTCCCAAGGTCATCTGGGAATCCATAAACATCTAAGCTCGTTTTCCTTAAGGATCCAGTCTGCTGCCCAAGGGCCAATTGACCATTTGCTGGTTGCCAGCTTACCCAGAAAGAGGAAAGCAATGTTCATCATTTCCAAATATGGCTGTGGTTTTTCTTCTTTCCTCTCTCACCTTTCTTGTAGATAAATCCATAGCTGGGTAAAATCAATCTATTATTTTTGTTTTGCATTCAAGAAAATCAGTGTGACAGTAAATAGCAATATATCTTTGGGATATCCTTTTGTTGTCAGGTGGATGGGGGAGACCCCTGGGCCCTGAGGCCTTCACCCAGCTCATTCCTGGGATGTCACCAAAGGCTCTTGGTCTTGTCGCAAGAATTCAAGGAAAGATCAGACACAATAGTTGCGTGGTGCAAGTGGGAAAGTTTATTAAAATGAATTAAGGAGGGGCACCTGGGTGGCTCAGTCGGTTGAGTGTCCGGCTTTGGCTCAGGTCATGATCTCACGGTTCGTGGGTTTGAGTCCCGCATCAGGCTCTGTGCTGACAGCTAGCTTGGAGCCTGGAGCTTGTCTTCAGATTCTGTGTCTCCTTCTCTCTCTGATCCTCCCTTACTCACTGTCTTTCTCGCTCTTGAAAATAAATAAAACATTAAAAAATTTAAAAAGTAAAATAAAATGAATTAAAGAAAGAAGACCTAAGATGGCAAAGCAGTAGGGGGACCCCCTATGCTTGCCTCATCCCTTGATCACAGATAAATATCAAATCATTCTGAACACCCAAGAAATCAGTCTGAATGTTGAGATAACAAACTGAAGAACTAGAGGGAGAAAAGAAGACACATTGTGGAAGTCAGGAGGTGCTAAGACATGATTTTGGAGAGAAAAGAACTGTGGGTGCTGTGGAGGGGAGGGAGCTTTGATCTCAGTGAGAGTAGAGAGAGAGAGAGAGAGAGACACAGAGAAAGCATTTCACAGGGGATTGCACAAGAGAACATTTCCCCCCAAAACCACTGATTGGGAAAACTAAAGTGGCTGATAATCATTTTTACAAGCAGCAGAACTCAAAGTCTGAAGATTTAGAAGTCTGCACCACGGCTGGGTGGAGCCTAGGGGGCATAGTAGTGCTATGGTGAGAAAGCAGGGTGGAGGCCCGGGAGCAGACAGCATGGTTTGAGGATCCCCTGGGTGGCACTGGGAGAGACAGTTCCCCTTCTTGGAATGCATTTGGGAGAGGTGGCACAGCCTCTCAGTGGGGGGAGGGGGAGGAGCAGGCAGGCACCAATGTGATGCCCCCTTCATTAGCATAGGAACTCAGAAACCCACTAAGAGCAGCAAACCTTGGTGCCAGCTTTTTGATGGGCTTTATCATATATTCAAAGACCCTGCACAGCTTTTCTGGGACAAACCAGCAGCATGGTGAGACCCTCCCCCTATAGCTGCCCATGACTTCCCCTTTGCCAGCCTCCAGGGATCCTGTTAAAACTTAACTCTAGCACTTTGACATGTTACCTAATCTCTATCAACCTCAGTTTATCTTGAAAAATGGGGACATACATTTCACACCTAGAGAAAATTGAGTGAGATCACCAAAGTTCCAGTACCCAGCACTGCATCCTGCACAGATGCAGATATTCTGCCTTCCCAGGTGATGTTGATGATGAAGGTGTTCAAATCAGGCACTCAAGTGTTACAAGTAGAAAGGAAGTTACATGAAATGCTTAGTGGAATCCTAATCAATTAATTAACCACTGTGTGTGTTAAGCTCCCTGCTCTGGGGAAGACACAAAAGGACAGACAGGATCCCTTCCTTTAGGGGCGCCTGAGTGGCTCAGTTGGTTAAGTGTCTGGCTTCACCTCAGGGTATGATCTCATGGTTCGTGGGTTCAAGCCCGGCATCAGGCTCTGTGCTGACAGCTAGCTCAGAGCCTGGAGCCTGGAGCCTGGAGCCTGCTTCAGATTCTGTGTCTCCCTCTCTCTGACCCTTCCCTGCTCGTGCTGTCTCTCTCTGTCTCTCAAAGATAAATAAAAAACATTTAAAAATTTTTTTTAAATCCCTTCCTTTAAGGAAACAATATGAGTTGTGGAGATATAATACACATATGAACCAATACTTCAAGAATATGGCCATGGTGGAGCTTAATAATATGAATAAACTGCAGAAGGGCAAAGGAGGGTGAGGATACTTAATGCAAGAAGGTGTGGAGGAGAAGAGTCAGACTGACCAATCAGAACCCTCCATCTTAGCTCCTTCTGGAGCCCAACAGAGTTCCTCAAGATGGTGTTACAGGTCAATACCCTAGGTTGAAACCTTTAATGATATAAACTCTTTGTGCCTCAATTTCCTCACCTATAAAATAAGAATTACAATACTCACTTCAGATAGTTATGTACTTTTATGTGATAATTGGTGAGAAGCAGTTAGCAAATCCAAAGCAGGAAATTTATAGTAGTTGTTATTTCAGTTCACTATAGTTGACATTGCCTTTCTATTCTTCATTCTCTCATATCCCCTCTTGCAACCATGCTGCAAAATATCCACTTTGCTCCCAGTTTTATAAACATTTCTTGCTCTTCCTGGCTTCTCCTTTTATTTAGTCTGAATGTACCCTATTTCCCTCCCTATCCCCACCCCCACCCCCATCCCCAAACACACACAGAACTCATCTGCCACTGCCTTTCTCAGCTTTCAGGGTATAGATTAAATCAGGAAAGTATTTCCAGAGTCATTCAATGCACATTTTTTGGCTTTATACAGCACTCTTCACAGACAGCAGTGTGTCATAATTGCTTTTGTAGGCAAAAGTCTCTAATTGGCTTATGAGACAAGCACACTATTAGCCTTTGAGTTTCCTAAGGCCAGCCAAAACAAGGCACAGAGTAGTCTAGCTAGACCCCCCCAAATCAGGAATTCCTGATTTGGTTTCTCTAGAATAAAGACCAAGTAGCTTCCCCTGCTGTTCCAGAGTCCACTGGCTTCTGCACTGCATGTGTAGGCCATAAAAGGAACAGATCTAGGAATGAGAACCAGGCATCAGACCATCTGTTAATTGTGAGTCCTGAAGCATTTTGAATAATAAACATTTTTGGTGGCTGAAACCCCTGACAATAGTAATTCATAATTCCTGGATTATATGTGGTCTGGTGTGCATGTGCACACACACGAGTGTAAGTTTAAATGTCACAAATCTGGGGCGCCTGGGTGGATCAGTCGTTAAGCATCTGACTTTGACTCAGGTCATGATATCACAGTTGGTGAGTTTGAGTCCCACATCGGTTGAGCAGGAGCCCCACTTCTGGTGAGCTCCAGCCCTGCTTTGGGTAAAAAAAAAACAAGCCCTGAGTGAGGCCTGCTTCCTTTCTCTCTCTCTCCCTTCCAATGGCTATCTCTGCCCCCTCGCTCACTAACGCCCTCTCTCGCTCTCTCTCTCTCTCTCTAAATAAAATAACATAAAATAAAAGATGAATGCCACCAATCTTGTATTGGGTGGCTTCCTGCACGTTTTTCAAGTTTCAAAACTTGAACTAACCAGAGATATTCAGCTTTATCCTGCACTGATGTAAGAGAGCATTCATTGTATGGGAATATATGGAAATTATTTTTTAATAAAAGCCTAGTGTTCCCTTTGGATGAATTCCTTAATCTCAGAGTGAAATATTCCATGTGTCACTTTGGATTTATTGGTTCCTTAAACATCACACCTACCTTCTCACGTTTATTAGTTTCATTAAAGATGGTCTGCTTATCTTTTTCATGCCCACCTCCTTAAAGGTGAAGTCAGGCCTCTGGTGCCCCCTTTAGAGTCCCCTCTCCCAAACCCTGTCAGCTGCTGCCCTTCCACTTTTGCTATGGAGTTTATGAAAACATGTATTAAATCTAACAACTTTGGTTACGGTGTCTAGGCAGCAGTGGTGGTGAATAGCGTATGTGGCTGACAAATGTGCTTCCTAAAGATCGACCTTTACCTTGGGCACTGGGAAAGAAAAACAGGATAATCCAAAAGACTCCTGCACAGTCACAGGAACCTGGAGCCATCTGGTCAGGACAAAAATAAATCAGCAATGAAGGCTGCGTGATCCTCCAGGGACCTGGGCAACCAAAATGAGATTATTTGCACTGAAAAGCAGAGGAGACAGTCAGCAGAGACTGTGGAAACAACTCTAATTAACACACATGGAGCAAAGGGCTTCTAGAAGAAAATGCCTTTTATTGTCTGAGGCTGAAACCCTGACAGTAACTTGAAAGTCTCCCAGCTTGATAAAGGCAAATCAAAGCATGTACTGATTGGAGGATAAGCTCTTTTCTGGTACAGAAACACAACAAAACAAAACAGAAATGTCATTTAATTGGCATGTAACAAACCAGAGGGCTCCACCGAGCAAAAATTATTCAGCTGCATGGTGTTAAGATGCTCCTCTCTGAGAATTCTGTGTGGAGTCACATTTTTACATATGCTTAGGGTTCTAGATTTAGCAAATCACAGTTATGCAATATTTGGGACATAGTTATGCTAAAAATTGTTTGTTGTTTATCTGAAATTCAAATTTCACAGGGCATCCTATATTTTAGCTGGCAACCCTACTGTGAAACTAAATGAAAACCACCCAAATAAGAACAAAAACAGGCGATTTATTCAGAGCTCGCTGTAGCGAGGGAGTCTGCCATCATCAGTTCTGTTTTTCAGAGATTCAGGCAGGGGAATGGGAAAATTTTGAGTTTTGTAGCAAAAAAAAAGGAAAGATCAGGTATGCCCTGTGGGAATAAATGAAGACAGACCAAATCAGAAAAGCAAAGGCCATTTATTCTGAGCTTGTGATAGCAAGGGTGTCAGACACTGTCACTTTGGCAGAGACTCAAAGGCAGACAGAGAGGGAAATCTTTAAAGAAAGGGAAGGCTTCAGGTGTGCCCTGACTAGAGGGCATTGGCATGGTGAGTCAGGCTAACTAGAAGTGGGGCATCCTGAGTAACTGGTTAGAGGAACAGATTTAGCTTTCTCCCATGGGTCCCAATTTGGAAGTGGATAGACCTTGAGGGTGTCATGCTGAGCGAAGTAAGCCAGGCAGAGAAAGACAGAAACCATATGTTTGCACTCATAGGTCTAACAGGAAAACAGGAAAGACCTAATGGAGAACCAGGGGGAGCGGAGGAGGGAGAGAGAGTTGGGGAGAGAGAGGGATGCAAAACTTGAGAGACTATTGAATGCTGAAAATGAACTGAGAGTTGAAGGGGAAGGGGGAGGGGGGAAAAGAGGTGGTGGTGATGGTGGAGGGCATTTAAGGGGAAGAGCACTGGGTGTTGTATGGAAACCAATTTGACAATAAACTATTAAAAAAAAAGTGGTCTCTCTAAATGTCCATCACCTGACGAATGGATCAAGAAGACGTGGTATATTTTCACGATGGAGTACTACATGGCCATGAGAGGGAATGACATATGGCCCTTTGTAGGAAAGTGGATGGACCTTGAGGGTGTCATGCTAAGCAAAATAAGTCAGGCAGAGAAGGACAGAAAACATATGTTTGCACTCATAGGTCTAACAGGAGAACAGGACCAGGGGGAGGGGAAGAGGGAAAGAGAGTTGGGGAGAGAGAGGGACACAAAACTTGAGAGACTATTGAATGCTGAGAATGAACTGAGAGTTGAAGGGGAAGGGGGACAGGGGAAAAGCGGTGGTGGTGATGGTGGAGGGCACTTGAGGGGAAGAGCACTGGGTGTTGTATGGAAAACAATTTGACAATAAAATATTTAAAAAAAAAATGAAGGTGGATTGGGTGCCTGGGTGGCTCAGTTGGTTAAGCGTCTGACTTCAGCTCAGATCATGATCTCCTGGTTCGAAAGTTTAAGCCCCGCATCGGGAGCTTGGAGCATGGAGCCCACTTCAGATTTTCTGTCTCCCTCTCTCTCTGTCCCTCCACCGATCATGCTCTATCAAAAATAAATTAACATTTTTTAAAAATGAAGGATACTTGTCAGTTATTAATCAAGTCCTGGCCATTTGGAGCTGGCTGTTAACAGAAGTTATTGTTTAATATCCTGGATTGTCACTAGAGACAGCGAACTGACTTCCTGCAAATCTGATTTATAGCAGGCTGGCTTCCTGGGTTGTTTATTGTTGATAAAAGTTTGGTGTCCTAGGCAGGTTGCCAGAGGTTGTGGGGCAAAGTTCTATTTTTATATATGGTCTGATCATTACCATTTGCATATTCAGTCTCGGGTCTGATTAGAGGCTGTTGGTGGGAAAAGCTGAAGGTGGGCTAATAAGAAGCAGGGCATCTTGTTAAAGTTTATTTATTTTGAGAGAGAGACAGAGAGAGTGAGTAAGGAGGAGCAGAGAGAGAAGAGACAAAGAACCCCAAGCAGGCTCTACAGTGTCAGCACAGTGCCCGATGTGCGGCTTGAACTCACAAACCGTGAGATCATGACCTGAGCCAAAACCAAGAGTCAGACGCTCAACTGACTGAGCCACCCAGGTGCCCCCAAGAAGCAGGGCATCTTATGTGATTGGTTTGGGAAGCAGATTTAGCTTTCTCTGGTAAGTGGTGAGTTGAAAGCTGGAGTCAAAAATAGGGAAGCTGGGAGTCATTGATGAAATCATGATGGTTTGGAATCAATTGCAGCAGAACTTGTGGTTTGACCTGCCCAGCAGGTTGCAACAGAGATGGTCATTTGGCAAAGGACCTGCATAGACATTGCTCTAAAGAAGATACACAAATGACCAATAAGCACATGAAGAGGTGCCCTGCCAGAGTCTTGCTCTGACTGGTCCAGGGGTACCCCGAAGGAGGGCTGGCGTCGGCTCAGGTGAACCAATCTGGACAGTTTATTGATTTTTTAACAAGCTTATATATGCTTTTACTGCCTATATGTTTGTATCAAGTTTTTGTTTTTATTCTTAGCATGTTCTCAGGGAATTTATCTGTGAGAAAACTTTCTGGTTATTTACTTCCTCTTTTACTTCAAAGAATTAATCTTTTATGTTACTATTTCTATACCTGACAAGGTAGAGGGCTAGTTATTTTTTATATTTATTGTTCCAATTGTTATAGCTGAAACAAGTAGAACCTATTCTTTAGAGAAATTGGAGCATGACTGCTCTCTTAGTATCTACCCTTACTGTAACCTTGTATAGGGGCATGTTTTCTTTAAAGTGCCTTTAATGATTAACTGACTGCTAAGTTATAGTATGAAAAATAAGCTGTTTGAATAAGCTGATTGATTAGCAGAAGGGATATCCATAGCTTCTCTTCCAGAGAACCACTTTGCGGTCTTCTCTTGTCAACCCCCTGGGCTGTGCCATCAAGTGGGTGATGAAGTTCAGCCCCTTGGCAGTGCCCAACATCCTTAGTAATCAGGGGATATGCAAATCAAAACCACGATGAGATATCACTTCATAGCCACTAGGATGGCAGTAATTTAAAAGACAGATAATAACAAGTGTTGACAAAAGAGGTAGAGAAAAGGGAATCCTCACAAATTGCTGGTGGTAATGTAAAATGGTGCATCTGGGGGCACCTGGGTAGCTCAGTCAGTTAAGCCTCCAACTTTGGCTCAGGTCATGATCTCACGTTCGTAGGTTTGATCTGTCAGCACAGAGCCTGGAGCCTGCTTTCGATTCTGTGTCTCCCTCACTTTCTGCCCCTCCCCCTCTCATGCTCTGTCTCTCTCTGTATCAAAAGATAAATAAAACATTTAAAAAATAAAATAAATAAAATAAAATGGTGCATCTGTAGTATAAAACAGTTTAGAAGAGCAGTTCAACAACTGATTGCAGAACTGCCATTTGTCCCAGCATGCCACTCCCTGGTATACACCCAGGAGAAATGAAAACATATATCTGCACAAAAGACTTGTACGCGAATGTTCACAGCAGCATTATTTACAGTCACCAAAAATGGAAATAGCCTAAATGTCCATCAGCCGATTAATGGACAAACAATACGTGGTATATCAATGCAATGAAATATTATTCAGCCTTAATGAAGTACTAATGTATGGTACAACATGGTTGAACCTTGAAAATGTTATGCAAAGTGAAGGAAGCCAGACACAAAAGGCTACATCATGTACAATCCTGTTTATATGACATGATAAAAAGAAGCAAGTCCATAGAGACAGAAAATATGTTAGTGGCTACCAGGGCCTGGGGGGATATGAGAATAGGGAATGACTGCTAATGGGCACACAGTTTCTTTGGGAGGTGATGAAAATATTTTAGAATTAGTTAGCAGTGATGGTTGTACAACTCTGTGAATATACTAAAAAACACTTAATTGTATAGTTTTAAAAATCCTTTGAGTCTAAATTTAGGAGGTACATTTTCTTCTGCTTTTATTCTCTCTCTGGACTTAGCAAATATAAATTGTCATAGCCTCTTGTTAGTTTTAATCACATGAGTAGACCTGCAAGTCCCTAAACTGCAATTCTAATGCCCGTTAGCTATCTGTATTTCACCATCTACAAAAATTTAGCCTGTGTTTTATTTCTGTCAAGCAGAGCCTTCCACAAGTGTCTGGTCCACCAATATCCAATAAGCTGGTTGACTTTAAGATGGTAAGAGCTTCATGTTTTACCTTTCTCACTGCCACTGACATTTTTCCAAAGGTCTACTGATAATATATATTCTAAACAAGGCATCCCCCAACCCCAGATACACATTCAAATCACCTGGGAAATAAGTTTTGAATGTTGATGCCTGAAGCCCAGACCCAGCTGGATTGGTATAAGGTAGACCTGAAAATTGATATTTTGAAAAGTTCTCCTAGAAAATCCCAATGGGCTGACAGAGTTGATGAAAACTGCACTAAAAAATAATTATTTTTAAAATTTAGATTTACTAATTATATTTTTATCAAGCAATACAGTTATATAAAGTTATAAATGTCTAGTGATACTTTCTAAGGCTTTTAAAAATGCAATTTTGGGGCGCCTGGGTGGCTCAGTCGGTTAAGCCTCCGACTTCGGCTCAGGTCAGATCTCACGTTCGTGGGTTCGAGCCCCGCGTTGGGCTCTGGGCTGACAGCTAGCTCAGAGCCTGGAGCCTGCTTCCAGTTCTGTGTCTCCTTCTCTCTCTGCCCCTCCCCCTCTCATGCTCTGTCTCTGTCTGTATCAAAAATAAATTTAAAAAAAACAAAAAATAAATAAATAAAAATGCAATTTTTTTGTCCTACCCTTACACATCCCTCATTCTCATTCCCCAGAAGTAATCACATTCAACCTTTTAACTATTTCCTTAAATTATTTACCTCTATTTATCAGTGGTATTATTATACTGATATTTCATATTTTCTTATTTTTAATTTTTTAATGTTTATTTAAAAGTTTTTTAATGTTTTATTTATTTGTGAGAGAGAGAGAGAGAGAGAGAGAGAGAGGGACAGACAGACAGACAGACAACGTGAGCAGGGAGAGAGGGAGACACAGAATCTGAAGACAGGCTCCAGGCTCTGACCCAGCTGTCAGCATAGAGCCCAACGTGGGCTCGAACTGTGAGATCATGACCTGAGCCAAAGTCAGACACTTAACCAACTGAACCACCTAGGTGCCCCTGTTTATTTATTTTTGAGAGAGAGAGCAAGCATGAGCTGGGGAGAGGCAGACAGAGACATAGACAGAATCTGAAGCCAGCTTCAGGCTCTGAGCTGTCAGCACAGAGACAAACGTGGGGCTTTAACTCATGAGCTGTGAGGTCATTACCTGAACAGAAGTTAGATGCTAAACTGACAGCCACCCAGGCATCCCCATCTGGGTTTTTTTTTAATGTTTATTTATTTTTGAGAAAGTGAGGGTGAGAAGGGGAGGAGCAGAGAGAGAGGGAGACAGAGGATCCAAAGCAGGCTCCACTCAGACAGCAGTGAGCCCCACACAGGGCTCAAATCCACAAACTGTGAGATCATGACCTGAGCCAAGTTGAACACTCAATCAACTGAGCCACCCAGGTGCTCCTATACCCAGCTGGTTTTTGACAAAGATGCAAAAACAATCCAATGGAGGAAGGGTAGCCTTTTCAAAAAATGGTGCTGGAGCAATTGGATCTCCATAAGCAAAAAAAAAAAAAAAAAAAAAAAAAAAGAACCTTGATCTAAACTTCAAATCTTGTACAATTAACTGAAAATGGATCATGGAGTGAATATAAAATGTGAAACTGGTTTTAGAAACAAAACATAGGATGGACACCTGAGTGGCTCAGTCGGTTGAGCATCTGACTTCAGCTCACGTCATGATCTCTCATTTGGTGAGTTTGAATCCCATACTGGGCTCTGTGCTGACAGCTCAGACCCTGGAGCCTGCCTTGGATTCTGTGTCTCCCTCTGGCTCTGCCTCTCCCCTGCTCATCCTCTGTCTCTCTCTCTCTAAAATAAATAAATATTAAAAAAATTTTTTAAAGAAACAAAACATAGGGGGAAAAAACTTTAGGATCTAGGACTCAGTAAAGACTTCTTAGGCTTGACAACCAAAGCACAATCCTTGAAAGGGAAAACTGATGAACTGGACTTTATCAAAATTTAAGACATTCGTTCCATTTAAAGACACTGTCAAAAAGATTAAAAGACAAGTTACAGACTGGTAGAAAATATTTGCCAGCGCCATATCTGACAAAGGCCTTATATCTAGTATACACAAAAAACTCTCAGAGCACAAGAGTAAAAAAATCAAACAATCCAACTAGAAAGTAGGCAAAACACATGAGCATACATTTCACCAAAAAGGAGATATGGATGGCAAATAAGTCTCTGAAAAGATGGTCAATAAGACTGGCCATTACAATGAGAAAGAATGAAATATGGCCATTTGTAGGAAAGTGGATGGACCTTGAGGGTGTCATGCTAAGCAAAATGAGTCAGGCAGAGAAGGACAGAAACCATATGTTTGCACTCATAGGTCTGGCAGGAAAGCAGGAGAAACCTGATGGAGGACCAGAGGGAAGGGGAGGGGGAAAGAGAGTTGGGGAGAAAGAGGGATACAAAACTTGAGAGACTGTTGAATGCTGAAAATGAACTGAGGGTTGAAGGGGAAGGGGGAGGGGGGAAAAGAGGTGGTGGTGATGGAGGAGGGCACTTATGGGGAAGAGCACTGGGTGTTGTATGGAAACCAATTTGACAATAAACTATTAAAAAAAATTTTTTAATAATAAATTTTAAAAAAGACTGGCCATTAGAGAAATGTAAATTATGACTACAATGTGATATCACTAGGCACCTATTAGACAGCTGAAATAAAAAAAACAGTGATAAATACCAAATGCTGGTGAGGATGCAGAGAAATGGGATCTCTATACATTGCTGGTGTGAATGTAGGAGGGGACAGCCAGTCTGAAGAAGAGTTGGTGGTAAAGTGAATACAAAGAGGTAACATGAGGATGTTCTTTGGTGGTAATGGACCAGCTTGATTGCGGTACTGGCATAAAACTACACACACACACACACACACACACACACACACACACACACACACACAGTTTTTTTTTAACAGTAACCACTGAACGAGATCTGTAGTCTAATTAACAGTACTGCATCAGTGTCCATTTCCTAGTTTTGATATTATACTACAGCTATATAAGATGTCATCACTGGGTAAGGATCAAGGTGTACTATTTTTTTAATTTTTAATGTTTATTTATTAGTGAGAGACAGAGAGAGAGAGAGCATGAGCATGGGAGGGGCAGAGAGGGGGAGACACAGAATCCAAAGCAGGCTCCAGGCTCTGAGCTGTCAGCACAGAGCCTGATGCAGGGCTCAAACTCATGAACCATGAGATCATGACCTGAGCCAAAGTCGGACGCCTAATCGACTGAGCCACCCAAGCACCCCGAAGTTGTACTATTTTTGCAATTTCCTGTGAGTTTATAATTATTTCAAAACAAAAAAATTAAGAAGTATATCCCCCAAAAGAAGCCTGTTCCTTCTACCAGTTGGCTGGGGCTCCTGTGACCTAAGCTGGCCAATCTGCATCAACCTCCCTCTTAGGGATAATATTTGGATAAAAGGAAGTCATGTTACACAAATCAGCCAATCAGAGTCCTTCTTGGGATCTTTTATTGCCTACCAAGAAAGAAAACATGGGGGAACCCTTATAATGCTATTTGAATTCCTAAATCCAGCCGTGCCTCAAAGCATAGAACCTGCATTTCCTAATTGTTCAAGCCAACAAATTCCTCTAAAAACAC
Source organism: Suricata suricatta (assembly GCF_006229205.1). NCBI lineage: Eukaryota > Metazoa > Chordata > Mammalia > Carnivora > Herpestidae > Suricata > Suricata suricatta. The sequence goes on along the minus strand of NC_043717.1, from coordinate 40,654,790 downwards.
TGATGTATGATAGGGAGAATCCAAAAGGCCAGCAGTCAAAATAATTACTAACTATAGTTTTTACCTTGTTTCTATTTCCTTCTATCTAAGTCTCTCTGAGTCTTTGAAAATACAGGGTAAAAAATGAGCTACATCCATTGAGGAGCTTAGACGGAAATAACGATGGTGCAGTTAACATCAATGTAATGTTTGGATACAGAAATTTTCTGTAACCACCTGAAATTATGCCATAAAAGAATCTACCTTCCCTGTGCAGATATATGGCCCTTTTGCCAATGAAATTCATTTCTGTTTAAGTTGAATGAAATAAGCATATAACACGAGGAGGCAAATATGGAAGATCATAGTCAGAAGTTAAGTCAACTTGCAGATATGAATCAATCATAAAGTGTCTCACTAAAGTATCCATATGGATGATTATTATCTCATGACAACAAGGCAGCCTCAGTTGCCTAGGTGACTCCCACAGGAAGATGTTAGCCATGTGGCTTTCTTTATAACCTGGCAGGATAGGCTATTATCTCCAGATAATCTCCATCTTTCTCCAGAAGCTCCAGATAAATGGGTCCTTGTTTGTCATCTTCCAGGACATGGCAACATAAGTTCAAATGAGACAAGCCAGAGCCTAGAAGTACACTCACTAAACCCTTTTCACAAAGGAGCTGGCTCATCTTCAGATGTCCAGGCAGGATGGATATAATGCCCAGGAGCTGTGGGAGCAAATGACAGAGAGCAGTCCAGATCAGTAGTTAGATGAGTTGGGTGAGGTGGCAGAAGTAGATCCAGTTTAAGTACCAAGAATTATGGCTAGTTCTCGGGGTATGGTGGTAGAGTATCAAAGAACAAGCTACATATAGATGGTGATTCTTGGAAGCCTAAGCAAGTTGTCAGTCAGCCTCAGGGGCATCTTACAATGGGGGGCAAAACTATGTGCGCTGGACTGGCTATGAAAGACAAAACTTGATTCCATGGGTAGTCAGTGGGGAAAGGTATTAGGACATGCTGGAAAGAGATAAGCACAGAGCTCTAATCTGGGATTATCCAGGGGAGGGTATACAACATTGTGGCAGATACCCAAGCTGAAGAAACAAGACAGAAGCCCGGTTCTGTGAAATGGGCTATAAAGACCCAGAAATCAATTGAGAAGCAAGCAGAGCCCAATGTTGAGCCACAGAATGTTAAAACAGAGCTCCTGAAATTTCCACTGAGAACAGACAAAATTTGTAGAGAATGAGACAAGATTCAACCTCTAGGTGGAAACTGAGGAGTCCATTTAGAAAAAAAAGAAAAAAAAAAAAGGATAATAGTGACTGGGAACCCAGCTGGAAATGTCATTGCTACCATCGTGAAACCTCCCTCAGTTCTATGTATGCCACATTTTTAAATAATAGTTTATTGTCAAATTGGTTTCCATATAACACCCAGTGCCACTTTTAGAGCTGGATTTTGTTTTTTGCAAAGGGTTATTCCATTCCTTCTAAGGAAATTTTCTAGGGGCGCCTGGGTGGCTCAGTTAAGCAGCCAACTTTGGCTTTTTGTGAGTTTGAGCCCCGTGTCGGGCTTTGTGCTGACAGCTCAGAGTCTGGAGCCTGATTCAGATTCTGTGTATCCCTCTCTCTGCCCTTCCCCTGCTCGCTCTCTTTCTCTCTCTCTCTCTCTCTCTCTCTCTCTCTCTCTCTCTCTCACTCTCTCTCTCAAAAATAAACACTAAAAAAGAAAATTTTCTATATATACGTCATAATTTAAATGGTTATCAGCCATTTATACCTTAGCATGAATTTGCTTACATTTTTCCTTCCTGAGAGCAGGTTTGATGGAAATTGGAAGAAATTATAGCAGTCTTACTGAGAGGCTAAGAGCCAGCCACTGTGCTATGCACTAGGGATATAAAGATAAGGCAAAGCACATGTGCTTCATCTCTGAAGAATTTTACAATCTTCCATACTAACAGTGGGAAGGAAGCCACTAAAGGGATAAAAATTAGGTGCAAGAGGAAAGTTGGGTTGATTATAATGAACAAATATCTTCTTATTTTCTGGTGTTTCCAAATAGGACTCATCTTTCCATGGAAATCCCACAAATGATCCTTGCCATCTTTCCACAGCTCTTAGCCCAACAACCTAATTCTTCAAATAGCATCAGAGTTTCTTGGTCCATGCTTACAATCAGGAGGAGAGATGCTGGAAGATCATTTTGTTCCATATACTTTGATTTATTGACAAGGAAATCCCAGCCCAAAGAGATAAAGCAACTGGAAGAAATCATGAAAAGAGTTCATGACGGAAGATCGTGGATTCCCCAAAGCCTCACATCAAAACCCTCTCAACTGCATCACAGCATCTCCTAACAATAGGTAAGAAAAACTACAAATAGCAGAGAAACCCCATGTCACTTGTTTTCCAACGTCCACTACATAAACTTCAAACCCCTGGGCCTGGCTTTCAAAGCCTCCACTCTCATTGGTCTACATAACTGCACTACTTGATCATTCATTACTCATATACATAACTCATTTGACTCTTATATTACCTGTACTGCTTTCCTATTTCCATACCCTTGTTCATACCATCCTCTCCACCAGATGCCCTACTACCGCCATCTCCATATAAAGAATTCCTACCAGTTCTTCAGTGCTGTCCCATTCACAAAGTCATCTACAATCTCACCCACCAGAAAAGATCTCTAACTATTTTTTGTGCTTGTGCCATTTCAATGGCTCTTACCACATGCTACTGTAACTGTCTTATCTGCCCAAATGAAAGACAGGGACTCTCATGCATATCTGGAACTCCCCTGGTATTCCCAGCACAGTAAATTCTGGGCATCAAAAATAAACAAATAAAAGAATAGAATAGAATAGAATAGAATAGAATAGAATAGAATAGAATAGAATAGAATAGAATAAGAGAGTAGAATTAACTTGAATTCATGTTGTTGACCAAAAGGTGGAGACCAAATCACAGCAATGCTGTTCCAAAGCTTAGCCTGGCTGGGGCACACTAGATAGGCCAAAGAAGGAGAAACTAGAAGGAGACTGCAGAGGGACCAGTTAAGGGACCTGTGATTATTACAGTGTGAGGAGATAAAAGTAGAGATCCAGATGGTAGAACTGGACCTGGACAGGAAAGAGCAAACTGGAAACACATTGCAAGCTAAGACATGGGGCCTGCAGGAGATAAAGAATAAAGCTTTAATAAGGGAGACTAAATATGGAGGTACCCTAGATACAAATAAACACACAGTGATTGCCAAACTATTGTGCTTTTTTAAAAATAGTTTTATGGTTTTATTAACACAAATATGACATGCACATAAGCTGTATGTTCATTTTTTAACTCTTTAAAGTGTTATTTATTTTTGAGAGAGAGAGAGAACAAGAGACAGAGTGTGAGCGGGGGAGGGGCTGCAAGAGAAGGAGGCACAGAATCTGAAGGAGGCTCCAGACTCTGAGCTGTCAGTGCAGGGCCTGATGCAGGGCTCGAACTCAGGAGCTGTGAGATCATGACCTGACCTGAAGTTGGACACTTAACCAACTGAGCCACCCAGGTGCCCCCTGTCTTTCTATTCATTTTCTTTGCTGCACAGCCTGGGCTCAGTGACTCTGATGGCCAGGTGGGCTGCTCTTTGCCTCTTCTTGGAGGAGATACTGTGAGCAGTCTCAGCACATTAACATATGTTACACATGGGCAGCACTTCAAGCTCCTTGATACTGTGGACTAGAAACTTCCAGAAGCCACTGGACAACATGTGCTTTGTTTTCTTATTGGTCCCATAACCAATATTAGGCATCAGATCTGGCCCTTGAATCTTCTGCACACCCTATTGTCAAGGCCTCTGGTTTCTGCCAGTTACACTTCATCTTGACATATTGGTCTGACTGATGCTGAATGAAATTCTTGGTTCTCTTTTTAATGCTCTTGGGCTTCACAAGGGTTCTGAGGGCAGCCATGATGCTGAGTAGGAGATAGCGGCCACTTCCACAGGCAACACGGAGAAAGAGACTGCTTTTCTCCTTTTTTTTTTTTAAAGCGTATTTACATTTATTTTGAGAGAGAGAGGAGGGGAGGAGCAGAGAGAGAGGAAGAGAGAGAGAATCCCAAGCAGGCTCCACACTGCCAGCACAGAGCCCGATTCAGGGTTGAACTCACAAACTGTGAGATGGTAACCTGAGCCAAAACCAAGAGTAAGACACTTAACCAAGTGAACCACCCAGACACTCCTGCTTTTCTTCTTCTTGTAGAAAGTTGTGAGCATAGTTACTAATCATTCATTTTCTAAAAATTTGGTGGAAGGTCTTGGCAGTCTCTGAAGCACAGAAATGTGGGATATATCCCCAGGAACCCTGCCCTGCACCTCCTCTATCCCCCGCACCCATGCTCTGTGGCAGCCCAGGCAGGGTTGTGGAGCTCCAGCTAACCTCCTTTCAAGGACTGCATTTCAATTTATCTTGTATTTTGGGTTTGCCTTAAGATATATCTTGAAAAAAAGAATTTACTGTTTTAAAGGTGTTTTATGTGACCCAGTAATTCCATCCCTTTCATTCAAGAGAAATGAAAATTAATGTCCACGCAAAACTCTGTGCATACATGTGCAGAGCGGCACCGTTAGTCAGAGCCAAAAGGTAGACGCAAGTAAAACGTCCATCAGCTGATGAATGGATAAACGAAATGTGGTTTACCAGTGCAATGGAATATTATTCAGCCTTAAAAAGCAATGAAGTACTGATACATGCTAAAAAGCAGGTGAACCTTGAAGGCATTATGCTACTTGAGAGAAACCAATCACAAAAATCACATATTGTATGATTCCACTTATATGAAATGTCCAGAATAGACAAATCCATAGAGACAGAAAGTAGTTTTGTGGTTGCCTGGGGTGGTGGGGAATAAGGACTGACTTTTAACGGGCATGAGGTTTCTTTAACGGGGGTCAAAACTATTCTAAAATTAGATTGTGGTAATGGCTACTGGACCTTATAAATACATTTAAAAACCACTTTTATATTTTTTAATGTTTTATTAATTTTTGAGAGAAAGAGACAGAGCATGAGCAGGGGAGGAGCAGCAAGAGAGGGAGACACAGAATCCGAAGCAGGCTCCAGGCTCCAAGCTAGCTCAGAGGCTGACATGGGGCTCGAACTCAGGGACCAAGAGATCATGACCCAAGCCAAAGTCAGACATTTAACCGACGAATCACCCAAGCCCCCCTAAAAAACAATTCTAAAAGGTGAACTGTGTGATCTATGAATCACATCTCAATAAAGCTGTCTTTTTTATCTTCAAATTTAAAATTTTAGAATCCTTCACTCTAAGGCAGTGGTTCTTTTTTTTTTTTAATAGTTTATTGTCAAATTGGTTTCCATATAACACCCAGTGCTTCTCCCCACAAGTGCCCCCCACCATGACCATCACCCCCTCCCCCTCCCCCTTCAGTCCATGGTTCATCTTCAGTATTCAGTAGTCTCCCTTGATCTGTGTCCCTCACTCTTCCCCTCTCTCTTTCCCCCTACCTCTCCCCCTGGTCCTCTGCCAGGTCTCTCCTGTCAGACCTATGAATGCAAACATATGGTATCTATCCTTCTCTGCCTGACTTATTTTGCTTAGCATGACACCCTCAAGGTCCATCTACTTTGCTACAAATGGCCATATTTCATTATTCCTCATTGTCATATAATACTCCATTGTATATATATATACCACATCGTCTTGATCCATTCATCAGTTGATGGACATTTAGGCTCTTTCCATGATTTGGCTATTGTAGAAGGTGCCACTATGAGCATTGGGGTACATGTGCTCCTATGCATCAGCATTTCTGTATCCCTTGGGTAAATCTCTAGCAGTGGTATTGCTGGGTCGTAGGGGAGTTCTATGGATAGTTTTTTGAGGAGCCTCCACACTGTTTTCCAGAGTGGATGCACCAGTTTACATTCCCACCAACAGTAAATTCGTATTGAACCACAAAAGACCCTGAATAGCCAAAGTAATATTGAAGAAGAAAACCAAAATGGGATGCATCATAATCGCAGACTTTAGCCTCTACTACAAAGCTGTCATCATCAAGACAGTATGGTATTGGCACAAAAACAGACACATGGACCAATGGAATAGAATAGAAAACCCAGAACTGGACCCACAAGTATATGGCCAATTAATCTTTGACAAAGCAGGGAAGAGTATCCAATGGAAAAAAGACAGCCTCTTCAACAGGTGGTGTTGGGAAAGCTGGACAGCAACATGTAGAAACATGAAATTAGACTACTTTCTGACACCATTCACAAAAATAAACTCAAAATGGATAAAGGATCTGAATGTGAGACAGGAAACCATAAAAACCCTTGAGGAAAAAGCAGGAAATAGCCTCCTAGACCTCAATGGCAGCAATTTCTTCCTCAACACATCCCCAGAGGCAAGGGAATCAAGAACAAAAATGAACTACTGGGACCTCATCAAGATAAAAAGCTTCGCAA
>NC_043717.1:40645107-40648221 GCF_006229205.1 Suricata suricatta | reverse complement strand
AAAACCCTTGAGGAAAAAGCAGGAAATAGCCTCCTAGACCTCAATGGCAGCAATTTCTTCCTCAACACATCCCCAGAGGCAAGGGAATCAAGAACAAAAATGAACTACTGGGACCTCATCAAGATAAAAAGCTTCGCAAGGGAAAGGAAACAACCAAAAAAAAACTAATAGGCAACCCACAGAATGGGAAAATATAGTGGCAAATGGCATATCAGATAAAGGGCTAGTATCCAAAATATACAAGGAGCTCACTAAACTCCATACACGAAAAATGAATGATCTAGTGAAGAAATGGACAGAAGACCTGAATAGACACTTCTCCAAAGAGGACATCCAGATGGCCAACAGGCACATGAAACGATGCTCAGCGTCACTCATCATCAGGGAAATACAAATCAAAACCACACTGAGATACCACCTCACACTGGTCAGAGTCGCTAAAATGAACAAATCAAGAGACTATAGATGCTGGCAAGGATGTGAAGGCAGTGGTTTTTAACGGACAGCAAGGGGGCAAGGCTGTCCCTCAGGGGACATTCAGCAATATCTAGAATTATTTTTGACTGTCACAACCAGGGAGGTGCTACTGGTATCTAGTGGGTAGAGATCAGGGATGCTACTAAACCCCGCAAGGCACAGGACAGGCCCCACCACAAAGAAAAATCTGGCCCAATATGTTAACAGAACCTTGGCTAAGTCACCCTGATCAAGGGTATAAGTGCTTTAAAATAAAAGTGAGGAGGGACACCTGGGTGGCTCAGTTGGGTGAGCATCTGACTTGATTTTGGCTCAGGTCATGATCCCAGAGTCGTGGAATGGAGCCCTGTGTCAGGCTCTGTGCTAGGCGTAAAATCTGCTTGGGATTCTCTCTCTCTATGCCCCTCTCCCCCACTTGCTCGCTCGCTTGCTCGCTCTCTCTCTCTCTCTCTCTCTCAAATAAAATAAAATAAAAAAATAAAATAAAATAAATAAAATATAAAATAAATTAAATGACTGTTCTAATACTCTCATTGAGGTTTGTTGTTGCTCATTTATGGCATTGGCTACCCTCACCCCCATATACCCATGGGACTGAGGAGTTGCTTCACATCTTTTGTAACTGGCCTCTCAGGGATAAAGTGGCCGCTAGGATGCATGAATTCGTGTTTATAGCAGTGATAAGCTCCTCCCTCTCATAATGCTTAGAAACTACTTCAGGATTACAGTGAAAATATTTATGCAACAATTTTTCAAGATAGTTATGGTACTACAAAATGGACAGCGGCTATCATAACATTGTAAATAAAGTGGCTAAAGTGAACAAATCAGGAGACGATAGATGCTGGCAAGGGTGTGGAGAAATGGGAAGCCTCTTGCACTGTTGGTGGGAATGCAAACTGGTGCAGCTGCTCTGGAAAATAGTGTGGTTTCTTAAAAAATTAAAAATAGAACCTCGCTATGACCCAGCAATAGCACTACTAGGAATTTACCCACGGTAACAGAAGTGCTGATGCATAGGAGCACTGTCAACAATACCCAAATCATGGAAAGAGCCTAAATGTCCATCAACTGATGAAGGGATCAAGAAGATGTGGTTTATATGTACAATGGAATACTACATGGCAATGAGAAAGAATGAAATCTGCCCATTTGCAGCAACATGGATGGAACTGGAGAGTATTATGCTAAGTGAAATAAGTCAGTCAGAGAAAGACAGATGCCATATGTTCTCACTCATATGTGGATCCTGAGAAACATAAAAGACCATGGGGGAGGAGAATGGGGAAAAAAGTTACAGACAGGAAGGGAGGCAAACCATAAGTGACTCATAAATACCGAGAACATCTTCTAAATCCTTACTCCTTATTTTCTTTTCTTTCTCCCTCTTTATTTTTTTTCACCTTCTTGCAATCCACATATATTCTCCTATATCCCATTCTTACCTCTACCCTCAACTGGTCATACACTTTTAGACTGTCCACTGTCCTTTGTTTTCTCTGACCCCCTTTTATTTATTTTTTTTCTTTTCTTTTTCTTTTCTCTTCTTCTCTTTTCATCTCTTTCCTTTCCATTTTCTTTCTTTTCTTTCCCCCTTTTAATGTGTTTCTTTGTTTGATTTGTCTGTGTGTCTGTGTGCTTCTGTTACCTCTGTGTTTGTCTGTTTTCCTTCATAGGACTACACCAAGAAATAAGCCAAAGTGTGCATGATGGCGAGTCCCAAATATTGCTGAGTAGGGAAATAAAATACTCACAGGCACAACAAGAGAAACCGAGAGACACCATTAAGAGAATATTTCCTGAAATGACAGGCCCTGGACCGTCAATAAGCCTCCTTTAACAGAGAAAAATTAATAGGTGCACAGCGCACAACGAGCTTTCTAAAGGTGACAAGAGACAGAAAACTAGCAAAATGACAAAACGAAGGAACTCTCCCGTGAAGAACCTCCAGAAGGAAGTCACAGCCACAGAACTGCTCAAGGCAGATCTAGACAACATACCAGATCAAGAATTTAAAAAACTTTTCATAAAATTAATCGCTGGAGTTGAGAAAAGCATCAAAGAATCAACTGAGACAATTACCAAGCACTTCGAAAATAGGTGTGATGAGTTAAAAAAGGCTATAGGATGAGGTGAATAACAAACTGGAGGCAGCCACCTCGAGGACTGTTGAGGCAGAGAGAAAAATAGGTGAATTAGAAGATATAGTTATAGCAAAAGAGGAAGCTGAAAAAAAGAGAGAAAAATTAATCCAGGAGCAGGAAAGGAGAATTCGAGATCTGAGTGATACAATCAAATGGAACAACATCCGTCTCATAGGAATTCCTGAAGAGGAAGACAGAGAGACAGGGCCTGAAGGGATACTTGACCAAATTATAACTGAGAATTTTCCAAATCTGGGAAAAGAAATAGACATTCAAATTCAAGAGGCACAAAGAACCCCCTTAAGACGTAATTTGAATCAGCCATCAGCACGACATATCATAGTGAAACTGGCAAAATATATAGATAAAGAGAGAATTCTGAAAGCAGCTAGGGAGAAAAGGGCCCTCACATACAAAAGGAAACCTATCAGAGTGGTTACAGACCTATCTAATGAAACTTTGCAGGCCAGGAAGGAATGGCAGGAAATCTTCA
>NC_043717.1:40643507-40645007 GCF_006229205.1 Suricata suricatta | reverse complement strand
GATAATAACCATGAATGTAAATGGACTGAGTGCTCCAACCATATGACACAGGGTAGCAGAATGGATAAAAAAAACAAAACCCATCTATTTGCTGTCTATGGGAAACGCATTTTTGACCGGAAGACACCTTCAGGTTGAAAGTAATGGGATGGAGAAATATCTATCAGGCAACTGGAAGCCAAAAGAAAGCTGGAGTAGCCATACTTATATCAGACAAACTGGACTTTAAAGTAAAGGCAGTAACAAGAAATGAAGAAGGACATTATGTAATAATTACAGGATCTCTCCATCAGGAAGAGCTAACAATTGTAAATATCTATGCGCCAAATTCGGGAGCACCCAAATACAGAAAATAATTAATCACAGAAAGAAACAATCTTATTGACAAAAATGTGCTAATTGCAGGGGACTTTAATACTCCACTGACAGCAATGGATAGATCAACCAGACAGAAAATCACTAAGGAAACAATGGACCTGAACGACACATTGGAACAGATGGAATTGATAGATATATTTAGAACTCTGCATCCTGAAGTTAGGAAATTCACCTTCTTTTCGAGTGCACGTGGCACATTCTCCAATTTGATCACATACTGGGGCATAAAGCAGCCCTCCATAAGTATAAACGAATAGAGATCATACCATGCACACTTACAGATCACAATGCTATGAAACTTGAAATGAACCACAGGAAAAAGTCTGGAAAGCCTCCAAAAACTGGAGGTTAAAAACCACCCTACTAAAGAACGATTGGGTTAATCAGGCAATTAACGAAGAAATTAAAAAATATATCGAAACCAACGAAAACGAAAATACAACAATCCAAAATCTCTGGGACACAGCATAGGCAGTCCTAAGAGAAAAGTATATTGCAATCCAGGCCAATCTCAACAAACTAGAAAGAGTGCAAATTCAAAATTTAACAGAGCACCTACTAGAACTAGAAAGGAAGCAGCAAGAGCACCCCAAACCCAGCAGAGGAAAAGAAATAATAAAGATCAGGGGAGAAATAAACAATATATAATCCAAAAGAACAGTCGAGCAGATCAATGAAACCAAGAGTTGGTTCTTTGAAAACATAAACAAAATCTATAAACCTATTGCCAGGCTCCTCAGAAAAAAAAGGGAGAGCACTCAGATAGACAAAATCATGAATGAAGAAGAATCTATTACAACCAATCCTTTAGAAATACAAGTAATCATCAGAGATTACTATGAAAAACTATATGCCAACAAACTGGACAACACAGAAGAAATGGACAAATTCCTAAATACACATGGACTACCAAAATTCAAACGGGAAGAGATAGAAAGCATGAGTAGACCGATAACCAGTGAAGAAATCGAATCCTTTATCAAAAGTCTCCTAAGGAATAAGAGCCCAGGGCCAGATGGCTTCCCAGGGGAATTCTACCAGACATTTAAAGCAGAGTTCATACCCATTCTTCTCAAACTATTCCCAAAAATAAAAATAGAAGGAATGCTTCCAAACTCATTC
>NC_043717.1:40619208-40643407 GCF_006229205.1 Suricata suricatta | reverse complement strand
AAGGACAGATACCATATGTTTGCACTCATAGTTCTAAAAGGAAAACAGGAGAAACCTAATGGAGAACCAGGGGGAGCAGAGGAGGGAGAGAGAGTTGGGGAGAAAGAGGGATGCAAAACTTGAGAGACTATTGAATGCTGAAAATGAACTGAGAGTTGAAGGGGAAGGGGGAGGGGGGAAAAGCGGTGGTGGTGATGGTGGAGGGCACTTGTGGGGAAGAGCACTGGGTGTTGTATGGAAAACAATTTGACAATAAAATTAAATAAATAAATAAATAAATAAATAAACCACCAAATAAATAAATAAATAAATACCAAGAACAAACTGAGGATTGATGAGGGTGGGAGAGAGGGGAAAGTGGGTGATGGGCATTGAGGAGGGCACTTGTTGGGATGAACACTGGGTGTTGTACGGAAACCAATTTGACAATAAATTATATTTTTTTAAGTGTACCTAATTTAGAAGGTAAAGAAACATCCATATTTTATAGTCTGGAAAATTTAAATCCATACTTTAAAAAGAAACCTTACATGAAAAGCGTACATTAGTCAGCAAGTTTATTTATCAGTATATATTTATGCAAAAGATGCATTATAAAGCTAGGGGATCTTGTAAGGCTGGGCAAGTTTTCATAGCCCAGAACCAGATGAGGGCAAGTGCCTATGGAAAAATTTTGTGACAGGCAGGTTGAAATTAATTGAGTAAATCCCTGCATGGACCCAGCTCTCTCTACAGGCATACCTTGTTTTATTGCACTTCCCTTTATTATGCTTCGTAGATACATACAATTTTGGGAGGCTAGCAACGTTTGTTTTCAGGAGTCAGAGCCTCTCTTGCCTGCTTTTTTGGCTTCCCTCAGGGACACCTCTCATATGCTAGAACACTTATTCTTTTCACCTTACCCCTATCAGACCTCTAACAAAACCAGTTCTCTGAAAAAGGTTCTGACAAGATCTTCACCTGGATTGTTGATAATGCCTAAATTTTACCTTTCTCAAGGGTGTGTATATTATAAATGTTATCAAAGGCTTCAGCCAAAGGAATTAGACTGGAAAATTGGAAACTTAAGACTTGCTAGTTGGGGCTATGAAATTAGCACATCAAAGCAACAACACGGATAAATCTAAAAGTAATTATGCTGAGTGAGTGAAGCCAGATGAGAAAAATATATACAGTATGATTCCATTTATATAAAACTCTAGAAAATACAAACAGAAAGCAGAGATGGGATGGTTGGTGGAAAGGGTGGGAGGGAGGGATTCCCAAGGGGCAGCAGGAACCTGTTGGGAGTGATGCATATGTTCACTGCCTGGATCTTGGGGATGGTTTTGAAGGTGTACGGATATGCCAAAACTCATTAAATCACCTACACTTTAAATATGTGCAATTTACTGAATGTCAATCATAATGCAAGTGGTTCAAAGTTTAAGCTTACAATATGTTTTTTAAGAGCAGTGTGCAATTTCGAAAGGGAAGTTAAACTTGCAACTTACAGGAATGGTAAAGCAATATTATGTCCTAAAAATACATTGTTCTAAAGTTTAACATAACTGGAAAAACAACATTTAACATGTTGTTTATATGGCATGTATTTACATGGCAAGAGTGAGACCTAGTAGACATTGCTATGGCCTAATAAAACTGAAGTAAACCTTGAGTTGAGGCTTGGGTTAATTTCCCCTTTTCAGTTCACATTCAGTTCAGTGAGTTCACATTACTCTCTTCTGAACCCCAAATCTGTTCCCAATCCCCTCCCCCTCCAGTCTACTCAGTACCCTGTCCCCAGATCCCTAGTAATCAAGGCATTAGAAGAGAGTCATGAAGAGCTGGATGAAGTGGGTAACTGAACAGTAAACACAGTATCCAAGGCACACCTAGAAGTCCATCTCTCACTTGAATGACCTAGATAACAAACAGCCCAGATGTCGTAAAACTGAGCTTCAGAGGTGCCTGAGTGGCTCAGTCCGTTGAGCATCTATATTGGGCTCAAGTAATGATCTTGCTATCGAGGGTTCAAGCCCTTCATCGGGCTCTGTGCTAACAACGCAGAGCCTGGAGCCTGCTTCAGATTCTGAGTCTCCCTCTCTCTCTGCCCTCCCCCCATTCACACTGTCTCTCTCTCTCTCTGTCTCTCTCTCTCTCTCTGTCTCTCTCTCTGTCTCTCAAAAAATTAATAAATATTAAAGAAAAGACCCAAGCAGGGAATAGCTCCGCGACTTCGGGTGCTGTGGGTCCTGTGTGGCTGTGGGTCTACCTGCCAGTGGGATTCATTTGTGATCGGCCTCGCAGGGCTGGGCTCGTGACGTCATAAAAGTGAAGGTAGCTGAATCCAGGCCAGAACTAACATTTGCTCAAGATTGGGTCCCAAAAAGGAGGAGGAGCCAAGATGGCGGAGAGGAAGGAAGCTCTGTAAACTTCGTCTGCCCCATCTATGAACTGAGAAGGACACTACTCTCATTTGCATGAGCAGAAGTAGAAAATACAGACTCTACTTGATCTTAGCCAAAAGGCTGAGAAGCGATGAAAATACAGACTCCAGAAAGAAGACAACCTCAAAGATGCCCAAGGCTACCCCAAGAAACAAGCCAAAGTGTGCATGATGGCGAGTCCCAAATATCGCTGAGTAGGGAAATAAAATATTCAAAGGTACAACAAGAGAAACTGAGAGACACCATTATAAGAACATCTCCTGAAACAACAGGCCCTGGACAGTCAATAAGCTGCCTTTAACAGAGCAATATTAACAGGTGCACAGTGCACAACAAGCTTTTTAAAGCAAAACCTTTTTTGTGGGGTTCCTTTCCTTGGGAACATGTGGAGGCATGTGTAGAGAGAGAAAGCTACTGAGAGAATGTAAAGGAAAGAGAAGGCCTCAGTAACATTGTAAAACACCTGGTGCTCCTTCAGAGTCTTCCCTTCTCCCTTTTGGCACCTACCCCCATGCACCCTCCACCTCCTCCTCCATTAACCAAGTGAACTCCCATGGTGACCTGAGTCCCCAGCAAACCTCCAGGACCTTTTCCCCTTCAAACTCCCCTGCCAACCAAAAATGACCCATTCGTCATTGCCCCTTTGGGCCATGTCCCGTCCATTAGACTCGTGTAAAGTAAATGACTCATTAATCCGATAAACCAGGCTATGAACAGTTGCTAACAGCAATGTAAACAGTCCCATTCTTATGCATTCTCCAGAAAAGGAGTATAATGTGGGGACTCTAGAGCCAATAGAGCAGAGAGTCATAAGTGAGGCAATTACACAAATAATGGCTTTTCAGCAGTCACTTTGATAGAGATCAGAGTGGGATTCTAAGAAACAGCAAACACTTAAGTTCACAAGTGCTCATGACAAGCACCACACTGGGGTATTGGCCCTCAGCAGCTAGGGGATACTTGGACCTTGGATACTCCAGGAGCTGGAATGGTGAGGGGACCTGAGTGGAGAGTAAGTCTGCTCCAACTACCCTCTTACCAAGTTCTTCAAGTTCTGACTCTTGTATTCCAAGGCACTTTCTGACAAGAAACTGACTTAAAGACTATATTTCCAGTCTGCCCTTGTCCTAGAAAAATTGGCTTCAGGTAAACGACAGCATCCTGATCAAAACAAACAGGAAGCATTCAGAAATCTTGACAGAAAGAAAAATTAAATATTGAAGCTTGGGCTGTGTGATGACCCATATTAACACAGCCAGAGAAAGTTATCAGGAAGAATATTTTCTCCATGGGTTATCAGTTTGATAAGAGTTAGGTTCATTTGTGGATGACTGCATTCGGTTTTAGGGTTTACTTTTATTTTTTGACTATGTAGCTTCCCCCATTTTACAATACATCACAAAAGGAAATGTTGGAGACGTAAGTTGTGAACACAAGTGTTTGCTGTTGCCTTTAGATGAAGATTTATGCCGCATTCTAAAATTAGATTGCTGTGTGGTTCAAGATAAACCTGGCTCCGGGTCCTTAACACTTTTCTGGAATTAACAGCCAAAAGAAATCGCACTTGAGAAAATATCTGATCGCAAAAGCGCCACCTGCTGGGAGACTGGGCTCATCTAAGGAGCCCTGTTCTGTAGTCCTGAGGTCAGGGGCCGTCCACCATGCAGGATTTCTACTTAAGTGATTACTGTGAAATTTCCCTAAATCCCAAACCCGACGATTTAATTTTACCAGTAGAGAGAATGAATGGATGGATGCAGTGCAAGAATAACTGCGAGGAGACAGGGGCATCTGCTGCGCTTGCTGCGCTTGTGACTAAGTTTAGGATGAAAGAAGCACGCACAAGAGGTCAGCCCCCAACGCCGGGGCACTAGGAGGCAGAACATGCCTACGAGCCAGCGATCTGTCAATTTTACTACAGGAGTACCATCTTCAGCCCCTCTGACAAGTTAACACTGAGTCCCAGAGACCGAATTCAAACCTGTTCACATCCTGAAAGCCTCCTCGCCACATCCCGGAACTCTAACCAAACAACCATTGCGCCTGCGCCAAAGCAGAGACCAATAGGAGGTCGGCGCGTGACTGGGAACGGAGCTCACGCCCCTTCTGCACACAGGAAAAGTCTGGGATTGATGAGAGCTCGCATTGACCAATCAGATCCCAAAACAAGCCTTGGGCCCGTTCCCTTCTCCCCTGATCCAATCGTTTGGCCCTGCCCCTGCAAGCCACTGATTTAAAGTCAAAGAACCAAAAGGGCGGAGCTGAAGAAGCTGTGATTGAAACCCGGGAAAGGTGGGGTCCTCGGTCGTATAGTAGGTGCTTACCTGGGACTTGGATAGGGACCGGGAGGATGGGCAGGGGCTGCGGACGGTGAAGCTAGTGCCACTCCTGCCTCCATCGGGGGCTTCGGAAGAAACCCCTTGCACGGGGGAGGTAGCAGCGCTTACGGCCTCTGCGACCCACACAATGGTTTGTCCCAAAATAGACGCCCCTTCCCCAGTGGTATCTCCCAGAGCCGACTGTTCCATCTCTACCTCTTGATAGGGTATATCTTGGGAAGACAGCCTTATCCTGAATGATTCATCTTTATCTCCTGTAAGCCCCCCAGTGGTGTGACCAAGGAGGCTTCTATGGAAATACCTTGTAAACCATTTCTTCTACTCCTCTTCCCACTCCCCAGTGGACCCTTCCACCCACCCACCCCTGTCTCCTCTCTTTCCAACACACACTCCACCCAGACGTCCCCAAATGGACCATCCCAGGCCCTAACCCGGAAGATCTTGCAGAGAGCAAAGGCCAAAGAACCTCTACGCATGCCTCAAAGCTCCCACTTCAGTAGTGGGCCGAGGATGTCGGTAATTGGACCGCATTGTGGCAACATCTGTGAAGATAAATACTGTAAACCTCCTCCACTGCAATGTCAGCTCCACCAAAGCAGTAACAGGTGACTTTTAGTTCCTTGGTGTCTCCCCAGTGCCTAGAGCAGCGTCCATCATTTATTAGGCACTCTTCAGGTGTTTGTTCAATGAATGACACCTTTAACTTAGCAATTCCACTTGTAAGATTATGTGCTAAAGAAACACATATGCACATAGTTGTGTGCACAAGGATCGTACAAACAAACTGCCGGGGGTCGGGGGGGGCGCTCTAAATGGCCGTTTATAACCAGTGATTTGCAGAGTAAAATTAATGACTGGGGTTCATGTTATATCACAGACCTGGACATGATACAAAATGAGTGATACCTGTATGTTCCCTTGTAATACCCAAGTTTCCAATATCGCCCCCCAAAACCAGAAACCGCCAGGGAGACCGAGTCATGCATGCAAAAACAAAGGGCTTTATTATTACACGCTTAGGCTGGCCTTAGGCTCGGGCTCACAGACTTTTCTGGCGCAGTAGATCCAAGCTGAGAGCGAGCCCCGAACATGGCGGGGCAAGGGCTCTTTTAGGGAGAGGGCGTTACAGGAAATGGCGACACAGGCACAGTGACCCAATCCCTACCCCCCCATCAATACTGGCAGTAACTTTAACCATACATCGACACCCCCACTGGGAGCCAATCACATTTAGAGTATTGACCAATCACAGAGTGGGCCCAGGACCCTCACGTAGGGCGTGACTAGTCTTAACCTACATCTTTAGGCCTGCCCTTAGAAATGTTAATGTTGTTAGCTGGCCTTCAAGGTCAGAGGGGAAGCTTGAATCAGACAGGCGTCCTTACAACCTCAGGGGCGAGTAGGAGCGCCTTCTACAGGAAAAAATAGGTAGAATGTGCACTTGGGCAGAGAAAAGGACGCAACTCCAAGGGACTAGTGCCTGATCCCTGTGGAAGGAATGGGGCCTGGGCTTTGCTTAACTGGTTCTGACTCCACATCTCTCTCAGGGCTATCCCAGAGGACTGGTCTTAGGACTGGCTCTGGCCTGGGAGAGAATGAGTCATCACTTTTAGCTTTAGTCATTCATTTACATATGCAATGGGCTGACATTCAATTTAATGATTTGGATGAAGCTACATTGAAAGGCTCGTCCAGAATGACACTGAGATGGCAAGAATCCCCCCCCCCCCCCCGCATCCTAAGATCCTCATAGTTCGGTGGGGTCAGGGTTCATGGGGCCCAGAGTGAGGTCCTGACATTCAGCTGGCCTTTGCATGGCAGGGAAAGGGGGTTCCATGCCAGTTTGGGAAGAGCCCCTTGGGAGCCACAGGGAAATCTTGGAGCCTGGGGCCACATTAACAGGAGTGGCATCCCCAAATGGAGGAAGGGGAAGTTTTCCTGTAAAAGGATGAGGACTTAGCCCTAGGACCAAACTTTTAAGAAAGATTAAAGGAAATAATGTACAATAAACTTTGGAGAGTAGTGCTGTTACCATCTTTGCTTTACCATTATGTCTTCTTCCCCTGTGTCGCTTCTTGAACTTCCATGGGCTGTACTTGTAATTCAATGCTTAAGACTTTTTTCCCTAGCAAGCCTTTATTGAACATTTATTATATGTCAGGACTAGTTCTAAATTCTTTACAAATAAAGGGGCACCTGGGTGGCTCAGTCAGTTAAGCATCTGACTTCAGCTTGGGTCATACTCTCATAGCTTGTGGGTTCGAGCCCGTGTCGGGCTCTGTATTGACAGCTCAGAGCCTGGAGCCTGCTTCAGATTCTGAGTGTGTCTCTCTCAGCCCCTCCCCTGTTTATGCTCTGTTTCTCTCTCTCTCTCTCTCTCTCTCTCTCTCTCTCTCTCTCTCTCTCTCTTTCTCTCTCTCTCAATGAGATAGAGTTGTTTTCTCCATTTTATAAATTAGGCACCTGAGAAACAGGTTTAGTAACCTGCCAGAGGTCACACAGCTGGGAAATCATGGAGCCAGGATTCAAATGAAAGCCATCTGGATCCAGAGTTCCATTCTTCTAGCCACATACTGTGATGCCTATCCATTTCTTTTTGTTATGCTTGTATGTATGTGTCAGCCTCCTGCACCAGACTGTGTGACCCCTGATGGTTTGTGTGATGCCTGTGGGACTGCCAGGTTCCCAGCAATCAGGATGTACTTGACATTGTGCTGGCATCCTAGAGCAGATACTCAATTGGTGGCCAACCCTTCTCCTTCCATTTTGAAGCAGGAATCCACAGTACCTTCAGTGTGGGCACCAAAAAGGAGTGAGCCTCTGTGCACCTGACCCCAGAAAGATCCTTCTGGGCAGCTGGGAGAGGCTAAAGGGCGAGGACCCTATTCAGACTAATACAGTCATCTCAAATAATTTCAAATCACTCTTGTTCTTCAATGAAGTATCTTGAAAAGAAAACATTCTATCACTACACAACATTAAAAACAATATACTGCCACAATGATAACTATAAAAATAAACCGTGGAAAATACCATATTTTATCAAATCTAAAATGCCTTCTTTTCACACTTCAACATACCAAAAATCAGGACTTCATCTTACAGTCACTGAGATGAGAAGGCATTGGGTCATAGTTAATTAGCAGCATAACTTTCTTTTAGGTAATCATAGATTTATTTGAGTTGTTTTAAGCACTTCTTTTTCTCAGCTTTACTATGATATAATTGGCATATAACATCATATAAGTTTAAGGTATACACATCATGATTTGATATAGGTATATATTCCTAAATGATCACCACAGTAAGTTTTGTTAACATACATCACTTCATATAGCTATAATTTTTCTTGTGATGAGAATTTTAAGATCTAATCTCTTTTTTTTTTAATGTTTGTTTATTTTTGAGAGAGAGAGACTGTGTGTATGAACAGGGGAGGAGCAGAGAGAGAAAGAGAAACAGAATCTTAAGCAGGCTCCAGGCTCTGAAACATCAGCACAGAGCCCGATGCAGGGCTCAAACTCACAAACTGAAAGAACATGACCTGAGCCAAATTTAGATGCCTGACTGAGCCACCCAGACACCCTAAGATCTAAATTCTTAACTTTCTTTATTTTTTTTTCAATGTTTAGTTTATTTTTGAGAGAGGAAGACAGAGCATGAGTGGGGGAGGGGAAGAAAGAGCGAGAGACACAGAGTCCAAAGAAGGTTCCAGGGTCTGAGCTGTTAGCACAGAACCAGATGCAGGACTCAAACCCATGAACCATGAAATCATAACCTGAGCTAAGGTCAGACGCCTAACCAACTGAGCCACCCAGGTGCCCAACAACTTTCTTTTTATTTATTTTATTTTATTCTATTTTTTATAGTTTATTGTGAAGTTGGTTTCCATATAACACCCAGTGCTCTTCCCAACAAGTGCCCTCCTCCATGTCCATCACCCCCCTTCCCCTTCCCCTTCTCCCTCCCTCTTCAGCCCTCAGTTTGTTTTCAGTATTCAAGGGTCTCTCATGATTTGCCTCCATCCCCCTCCCTAACTCTTTTTTTCCCCTTCCCCTCCCCATGGTCCTCTGTTAAGTTTCTCCTGTTAGATTATGAGTGAAAACATATGGTATCTGTCCTTCTCTGCCTGACTTATTTCACTTAGCATGACACCCACGAGTTCCATCCACATTGCCAATAATGACCAGATTTCATTCTTTCTTATTGCCATGTAGTATTCCATTGTATACATAAACCACATCATCTTGATCCATTCAACAGTTGATGGACAGGCTCTTTCCATGATTTGACTATTGTTGAAAATGCTGCTGTGAACATTGGGGTACATGTGCCCCTATCCATCAGCACTCCTGTATCCCTTGGGTAAATCCCTAACAGTGCTATTGCTGGGTCATAGGGGAGTTCTATTGTTAATTTTTTGAGGAAACGTCACACTGTTTTCCAGAGCAGCTGTACCAGATGACATTGCCACCAACAGTGTAGGAGGGTGCCCGTTTCTCTACATCCTCGCCAGCATTTATAGTCTCATAATTTGTTCATTTTAGCCACTCTGACTGGCATGAGGTGGTATCTCAGTGTGGTTTTGATTTATATTTCCCTGATAATGAGTGACGCTGAATGTTGTTTCATGTGTCTGTTGGCCATCTGGATGTCCTCTTTGGAGAAGTGTCTATTCATGTCTTCTGCCCATTTCTTCACTGGATTATTTGTTTTCCCAGTCTGGAGTTTGGTGAGTTCCTTGTAGATTTTGGATATTAGCCCTTTACCCAATAAGTCACTTGCAACTATCTTTTCCCATTCTGTCAGTTGCCTATTTGTTTTCTTGATTGTTTTCTTTGCAGTGCCAAAGATTTTTATCTCGATGAGGTCCCAGTAGTTCAATTTTGCTCTTGATTTCCTTGCATTTGGGGATGTGTCGAGTAGGAAATTGCTATGGTTGAGGTCAAGGAGGCTTTTTCCTGCTTTCTCCTCTAGGGTTTTGATGGTTTCCTGTCTCACATTCAGGTCCTTGAGCCATTTTGAGTTGATTTTTGTGTATGGTGTAAGAAAGTGGTCTAGTTTCATTCTTCTGCATGTTGCTGTCCAGTTCTCCCAGCAACACCTGTTAAAGAGGCAGTCTTTTTTCCACTGGATACTCTTTCCTGCTGTGTCAAAGATTAATTGGCAATACATTTGTGGGTCCCATTCTGGGTTCTCTATTCTGTTCCATTGGTCTATGTGTCTGTTTTTGTGCCAATACCATACTGTCTTGATGATGACAGCTTTATAGTAGAGGCTAAAGTCTGGGATTGCAATGCCTCCCATTTTGGTTTTCTTCTTCAATATTACTTTGGCTATTCGGGGTTTTTTTGTGGTTCCATATGGATTTTGGGATAGTTTCTTCTAGCTTTGAGAAGAATGCTGGTGCAATTTTGATTGGGATGGCATTGAATGTGTAGATTGCTTTGGGTAATAATGACATTTTCACAATGTTTATTCTTCCAATCCATGAGAATGGAATGTTTTTCCATTTCTTTGCATCTTCTTCAATTTCCTTCATAAGTTTTCTATAGTTTTCATTGTACAGGTCTTTTATATCTTTTGTTAGGTTTATTTCTAGGTATTTGATGGTTTTTCATGCAATTGTGAATGGGATCCGTTTCTTAATTTCTCTTTCTGTTGCTTCATTATTGGTGTATAAAAATGCAACCGATTTCTGTACGTTGATTCTGTACCCTGCACCTTTGCTGAATTCATGGATCAGTTCTAGAATGCTTCTGGTGGAGTTGTTTGGGTTTTTCATGTAGAGTATCATGTCATCTGCAGAAAGTGAAAGTTTGACTTAATCTTTGCCAATTCTGATACCGTTTATTTCCTTTTGTTGTCTTATTGCTCATGTTAGGACTTACAGCACTTATGTTAAACAACAGTGGTGAGAGTGGACATTCCTGTCATGCTCCTGATCTCAGGGGGGAAGCTCTCAGTTTTTCCCATTGGGGATGATATTAGCTGTGGGCTTCTCATAAATGGCTTTTATGGTGTTTAAATAACTTCCTTCTATCCCGACTTTCTCAAGGGTTTTTATTAAGAAAGGATGCTGTATTTTGTCAAATGCCTTTTCTGCATGTATCAACAGGATCATATGGATTTTATTTTTTCTTTTGTTTACATGATGTAGCATATTGATTTATTTGTGAATATTGAACAAGCCCTGTAACCCAGGAATTAGTCCCACTTGATCATGGTGGATAATTCTTTTTATATGCTATTGAACTCGATTTGCTAGTATCTTGTTGAGGATTTTTGCATCTGTATTCATTAAGGATATTGGCCTGTGGTTTTCTTTTTTTTTTTTTTTTTTTTTTTTGTTGGGTCTCTATCTGGTTTGGGAATCAAAGTGATGCTGGGTTTGCAGAATGAGTCCAGAAATTTTCCTTCTTTTTCTGTTTTTTTGGAATAGCTTGAGAAGAATGGGTATTAACTCTGCTTAAATGTCTGGTAGAATTCTCCAGGAAAGGCATCTGGCCCCAGGCTCTTATTTGTTGGGAGATTTTTGATAACCGATTCGATTTCTTCACTGGTTATGGGTCTGTTCAGATTTTCTATCTCTTCCCGTTTTAATTTTGGTAGTGCATGTGCATTTAGGAATTTGTCCATTTCTTCTAGGTTGTTCAGTTTGTTGGTATATAATTTTTCATAGTATTCCCTGATGATTGCTTGTATTTCTGAGGGATTGGTTGTAACAGATCCATTATCATTTGTGATTTTGTCTATTTGAGTGTTCTCTAATTTCTTTCTAAGGAGCCATTTTCTCAAAAAACCACCTCGTGGTTTCATTGATCTGTTTAACTGTTGGTTTTTTTTTTTTTGATTCTATATTGTTTATTTCTGCCCTGAACTTTATTATCTCTCTTCTTCTTCTGGGTTTGGGGTGCTTTTGCTGCTCCCCTTCTAGTTCCTTTAGGTGCTCTGTTAGATTTTGAATTTGAACTTTTTTAGTTTCTTGAAATAGGCCTGCCTTAGCTGCATCCCAGAGAGTTTGGATTGTTGTATTTTCATTTTCATTTGTTTCCATATATTTTTAAAATTCTTCTGTAATTGCCTGATTAGCCCAATCATTCTTTAGTAGGATAGTCTTTAACTTCCATGTTTTTGGAGTTTTTCCAGACTTTTTCCTGTGATTGATTCAAGTTTCATAGCATTATGAGCTGAAAGTGTGCATGGTGTGATCTCAATTCGTTTATATTTATTGAGGGATGCTTTATGACCCAGTATGTGGTCTATCTTGGAATATGTGCCATGTGCACTCGAGAAGAAAGTGAATTCCATAGCCTCGGGATGTAGAGTTCTAAATATATCTGTCAAATCCATCTGTTCCAATGCGTCATTCAGGTCCATTGTTTCTTTAGTGATTTTCTGTCTAGTTGATCTATCCATTGCTGTGAGTATTAAAATCCCCTACAATTAGTACATTCTTCTCAATAAGCTTGTTTCTGTTTGTGATTAATAGTTTTATGTATTTGGGTGCTCCCAAATTCATCGCATAGATGTTCATAATTGTTAGCTCTTCCTGATGGAGAGACCCTGTCATTATTACATAATGTCCTTCTTCATCTTTTGTTACTGCCTTTACTTTGAAGTCCAGTTTGTCCTATATAAGCATGGCTACTCTGGCTTTCTTTTGACTTCCAGTCGCATGGTAGATATTTCTCCGTCCCCTCATGTTCAATCTGCTGGCCTGTTTAGGTCTAAAGTGAGTCTCTTGTAGACAGCAAATAGATGGATTTTGGTTTGTTTTTTTTAATTTTTTTGTTTTATTTATTTTTGATACTGAGAGAGACAGAGCATGAGAGGGGGAGGGGCAGAGAGAGAAGGAGACACAGAACTGGAAGCAGGCTCCAGGCTCTGAGCTAGCTGTCAGCACAGAGCCCGATGCGGGGCTCGAACACACGAACGTGAGATCTGACCTGAGCCGAAGCTGGAGGCTTAACCGACTGAGCCACCCAGGCGCCCCTGGGTTTTTTTTTAATCCATTCTGCTACCCTTTGTCATTTGATTGGAGCATTTAGTCCATTTACACTCAGTGTTTTTATTGAAAAATATGGGTTTAGATTCATCGTGTTCTCTGTAGAGTTCATGCTTGTAGTGGTGTCTCTGGTACCTTGTATTGCTTGCAACATTTCCCTCTAGAGCCCCTCTTAGGATTTCTTGTAGGGCTGGTTTGGTGGTGATGAATTCTCTCAATTTTTGTTTATATGCGAAAAAATTATCTCTCCTATTTTGAATAATAGGCTTGCTAGAGAAAGGATTCTAGGCCGCATCTTTTTTCTGTTCATAACATTGAAGATTTCCTGCCATTCCTTTTTGGACTGCCAAGTTTCATTAGATAGGTCTATAACCACTCTGATAGGTTTCCATTTGTATGTTAGGGCCCTTTTATCCCTAGCTGCTTTTGGAATTCTCTCTTTATCCTTATATTTTTCCAGTTTAACTATGTTATGTCTTGCTGAAGGTCGATTCAAGTTACATCTGAGGGGAGCTCTCTGTGCCTCTTGGATTTCAATGTCTATTTTCTTCCCCAGATTGGGGAAGTTCTCTGCTATAGTGTGATTAAGCACCCCTTCAGGACCTTTTTCTCCTTCTTCTTCTGGAATTCCCATGATTCAGATATTTTTCCATTTGATTGTATCACTTAGTTCTTGAATTCTCCTTTTGTGCTCCTGCATCAATTTCTCTTTCTTTTTTCTTTGACTTCCTCTTTTGCTATAACTGTGTCTTCTAATTCACCTATTCTCCTCTCTGCCTCTTCAATCCGTGCCGTGGCCACCTCCATTTTATTATGCACCTCATTTATAGCATTTTTTTAATTCGCCACAACTATTTTGAAAGTCCCTAGTCTTTATATCAATAGCTTCTCTGATGATTTCCATGTTTTCTTCTAGCCCAGCGATTATTTTATGACAATTGTTCTAAGTTCTTGTTCTGTTATGCTGCTTATATCTGTTTTGAGCAGTTCTGTGGCTGTGACTTCTTTCTGGAATTTCTTTAGAGGAGAGTTCTTCGGTTTTGTCATTTTGGCTAGCTTCTGTCTCTTGTCAGTTTTAAAAGCTCGTTATGCACTCTGCACCTGTGAGTATTGCTATATTAAAGGAGGCTCATTGACTGTCCAGGGCCTGTTTGTTCAGGAAGTGTTCTTTTAATGGTGTCTCTTGGTTTCTCTTGTGCCTTTGGTTATTTTATTTCCCTACTCAGTGATATTTGGGACTCTCCACCATGTGTACTTCGGCTTGTTTCTTTAGGTAGCCCTATGAGACTGTCTCTTTGTGGACTCTGTGTCTTTTCCTCCCACTCTTGCAGATCAGAGTATTGTGGCTTCACCCCCTCTTAATTTGATAGATGCTGGCAGGCGAAATTTACAGAGCTACCTTCTTCTCTGCCATCTTTCCCCTACCACCCAACAACTTTCTTTTTTTTAATGTTTATTTATTTGAGAGATAGAAAGAGAGTATGAAAGCTGGGAGGGGCAGAGAGAGACAGAGACAGAGAGGAATCCTCAAAGCAGGATACAGGATCTGAAGTGGGCTCTGTGCTGATAGCAGAGACCTGTGAGATCATGACCTGAGCTGACGTTAGACACTTAACTTACTGAGCCACCCAGGTGCTCCCCTTAACAACTTTCAAATACACAATACAGTAGTGTTAACGATAGTTACTATGCTTTACATTAGACCTCCAGAACTTATGTATCTTATAGCTGGAAGTTTGTACTTTTGATCCCCTTCATCCATTCTCCATCCCCCAACCTCCCACCACTGGTAACCACCAATTTGTTCTCTGTTTCTATGAGATTAGATTCCCCATAGAAGTGAGATCATACAGTATGGGTCTTCCTCTGTCTGACTTATTTGACTTAGCATAATGTCCTCCGGGGCCATCCATGTTATTGCAAATGGCAGGATTTCCCTCTTTTTTTTTTTATGGGTGATCCCAAGTACTTCACAGGCGCCATCTCACTTAATTCTTACTAGGCCCCCTTAAAAGAAAACCCTGTCATGGATGAGGTCACTTGGTTCCAGACAAGACAGATGACAGACTCAAGCTGTCCAGCTGCCTTGGGGCACAGCCGGCCAGAAGCCAAAGCCTATGAGGACAGCCACTGGAGCACTCCTGCGATCATGTCCCCTCAGAAACCCCAGGGTCCCTTCACAGACCCAACCCTGCACAGTGTCATCCCAACTCCTATGGGACAGTCACCCTAGTTCTTCCTCTCAGAAGACCTTCCCTTTACCCCCAGCCCTGGGGAATGACCCTGGACCCCTTGTCCAGGGCTAGAGTTTCACTTGGATCCTGGAGAATTTTCAGTCCCTCCTTAACAAGGACTTTATGCCAGGCCTTTGCATGGTGGCAGGATGACATTTGTCTTACATAATGTGCACTTGCAGGGAGCAGAAAAGGTCCAGGGTGGGTCCTCCTGGGGTGCTGGTTGACAGGACAAAAATGGGATATAACTGAGGCCCTGTGACTAGGGCTGAGGGAGGGGATTAAAGAGGCGTCTGGGAGGGGCAACTCTGTGGCTCTGTAACTTAAGTGTCTGACTTTGGTTCAGGTCATGATCTCACATTTTATGAGATTGAGCCCCCTGTCAGGCTCTATGCTGATTTCTTGGAGCTTGGAGCCTGTTTTGGTTCTGTATCTCCCTCTGACTCTGCCACTCCCCCACCTGCATTCATTCATTCTCTCTCTTTCTCTCTCTCTCTCTCTCTCTCTCTCAAAATTAAAAATAATGTAAAAGAATGAGGTTCCCAGGAGCACCTGGGTGACTCAGTTGGTTAGGCGTCTGACTTCAGCTCAGGTCATGATCTCATGGTTTGTGAGTTCAAGCACCGCATCAGGCTCTGTGCTGACAGCTCAGAGTCTGGAGCCTGCTTCAAATTCTGTGTCTCCCTCTCTGTCTCTGCTCCTCCCCCAGTCATGCTCGCCCTCTCTCTCTCTCTCTCTCTCTCTCTCTCTCTCTCTCTCTCTCTCTGAAAAATAAATAAACATTAAAAAAAATTTTAAAGAATCTTGTATGTAGTAGGATTCTTGTACAGAGTGATAGGACACCCAGGCTCTTCTTTACAGGAAGCAGATTTTTTCGTGCCAGCACAGGCTCAGCAGACTAAGATCCCAAAAAGTCTAAGCGCCGAGCACAGTGGGATATAGCCTTTAATGCAATTTCTACTTTTTTGTATCCCATATATAGTGACACATATAGTCTGATTGGACACAGTCCAAGTTGCAGAGTTGTGGTAGGGCTATACATATGTGTATAGGAGTTGATTGGGCCATGCTGCATGTCACCTTCCTTTGTTTTGAAAAGGCTTCCACCACATTCCTTAGGGAGGTGCTCTACCACACCTGGGAGGGGAAGGGGACACCTGGTGGTTTGCAAGTATTGGTTAGAGAACAGATGTGTTGAGGGTTGCATAAGTCCTGGTCCAGACACCTACCCATTCACACTCTGCTACTCACCCCCCACCCCAGATGCCCACAGAAAACTGTTGCTTTCCCTGGCTGCCTCCTGCTCACCCTCAAAACGTGAAGCTACTTTAATGAGGGAATAGGGCTATGGGCATTTCTACACTAGCTGTGGAGCTCTGTATAAGGCATCCCCCAAGTGTGTTGAGGGTTATAATCTCCTGATTTATGTAGATACATATCCCTGAGTTATATAGGTTAAGCCACAAAGATAAGACACTATGGCCTCTGTGTGTGTGTTTGTGTGCACACCCACATGTATGGGAGGGAGAGGAAGAGGGAGGAAAGAAGAAGAGAGAAAGAAAGGGTCAGAGGCACAGAGAGAGAGGTGGAGCCAAACACCCTTTGTAGATCCAGTAATGATAGTGATTTGGCCACTAGCAGACCGTGAAATCCATCCTACATCTTTAGATCCATAAAGGATCCACTTTAAGGGCACCCTCCCTGACCCCTCTAGGGGTCACGGTCATAACTTGAGGCAGCACCTAAAGGCACAGATTATAGAGAAAGCCTGATTTCTAACCCTGGCTCCTCCACTACTTCCCATCTGCATGACATTGAGCAAATCATATGACCTTGATGGGCCTCAGACTATCACTTGTAAAATGGGGGGGGGGTGGCACCTATAATCCATGCAAAGTACTGGCACATGGCAAGTCTACAGTAAATGGCAACTGTTATTATTATTATTATTATTTCTAGTGGCCATCGACTACTGCTGTACTTTTTCTTTGTGAAACGGAGACCTTGCTGCTCTCAGAGGTAGGCCAAATCTGTTCACCTCTGTGGACTAATGTTGAGACAGGGACAATCACCACAAGGGCTTAGGGGAATGAAAGGAGGTGTCGTAAACAGAATAATGACCCCCCCCTCCAAAAGATGCTCTCATCCTAATCACCAGAACCAGTCTCCTTACATGACAAAAGGAACTCTGCAGGTGTGACTAAATTAAGCATCGAAATAGTGAGATGAGCCTGGATTACTCAGTTATCCCCTGTGTACTCATGAGAATCTTTATAAATGAAAGAAAGAGGCAAGAGAGTAAGTGTTCGTTTGACCACATTCTGGGTTATAACAACATTGTAACAAATTTTAAAGAACCGAAATAATGCACAGGATGTTCTCTGGCTGTAATGGAGCTAAACTGGAAATCAATAACAGAAAACTACATGTAATATTCCCCAGATGTTTGAAAAGTAAAGACACATATACATAACCTACGGGCATATCAAAGAGTAAGTCACCAAGCAAATTAGAAATTATTTATCAGGGGCGTCTGGGTGGCTCAATCGGTTAATCATCTGACATCGGCTCAGGTCATGATCTCATGGTTTGTGGGTTTGAGCCCTGCGTTGGGTTCTGTGCTGACAGCTCAGAGCCCAGAGCGTTCTTTGGATTCTCTGTCTCCCTCGCTCTCTGCCCCTCCTCCATTCACTCTCTGTCTCTCTCAAAAATAAGTAATAAACATTAAAAAATTAAAAATAAATAAATAAACTTTTTTTAAAAATTTAAAGTAAATATGTATCAAAGGTGCCTGGGTGACTCTGTCAGTTGGGCATCTGACTCTTGATCTCAACTCAGTTCTTGACCTCAAGGTGATTGGTTCAAACCCAGCCTGGTATCCACATTGGATGTGAAGTCTACTTAAAAAAACATATTTTTCAATAAATGAAACTGATAACATAACAAAATTTGCCATATGCAGCTAAATCAGTGTGTAGAGGAAAACTTATGGTATTAAATGCTTATGTTCAAAAAGAAAATTTAACAGAGGAAAAAGTTTTCTTTGACCCTCTTAGGACCCTGGCTGGATCTGAAAATTGATAAAAAGCAGATGAACAGGACAAAAGCATACAAATCTATTAAATATAAGTTTTACATGACATGGAAGCCTTCATAAGAGAATGAAGAGCCAAATAAACATTTAGACATGAGTACTTTTATGCTAGGCTTGATGAAGAGTGGACAGCTATGAAAAATATGGTAGTTCAAGGAGTATCAGATAAGTACAGTAAACTGGAGGAAATATAGCAAGGCCTGATTCTTCCCAGGATCCCTTTGTCTTCAGAGATAAGGATTCTCCTATCCTCTGGACATAGGGAGGACACCTCTCAGATGAGAGTCTTATGACCTACTTCAGGGGGAAGGGCAGAGTGACCTTTCTGCTTCTGTTTTCTCAAACTCCTTTGGTTTAAAATATTCAGTATGCCAAGGTACCACATTTTGGAGTAGCGTGTCCTGATCCCCATTAAGGTTTCCTATCTATGATCTAAGCTTCTACATGATGAAATCAGAGAAAGACAAACAAACCTAAAGCAAGCTAAAGGAAGGAAATAATAAAGATAAGAAAATAAGTCAACAAAAATTGAAAACAGAATAACAATAGAAAAAAAATCAATGAAACCAAAAGCTGGTTCCTTGGAAAGATCAATAAAATTGACAAAACTAGCCAGACTGGCCAAAAACACAAACAAGCAAAAAACAAATAGAAGAAAAACTACCAGTATCACAAATGAGAGATAGAGGGAGAAATGAGGAGTTGGTGTTTACTGGGTATGGGGTTTCAGTTTTGTAAAGTAAAAGGAGTTCTGAAGACAGTAATGATGGTTAACAACAATGTAAATGGACTTAATGCCGCAGAACTGTACACCTAAAACATCATTAAAGTGGTAGAATGTATGCTATGTATATTTTGCCACAATTTTAAAATAAAGAAATAATTTTAAAAACTATACAGTGTTGAAAGAAGATTGTTTCAGTGAAAGCGGAGGTCCTCTACCCACAACTACTGTGAATATTCATCCTGCCAGTCCTGGAATTCCAGGTGCCCATGGCCCTGACTGACATGGGCTGGGCAACCTGGAGGAGATAGTGACACTTTTTTGGAATTCATTACACGGTTCTCAGATGCTTGACACCCAGCAGACACATCTAGCAGTCTCTGGTCCTCCTGAGGTCTTTGTCCCTATAACATAGAGCAATTTGTGCAATTATTTACGTTGCCTGGGACAATGATCACAGCAGCCTAGATAGATATCTCTTCTCCAAGGTGCCCAGGCTTAAGGGACTGACCAATCTTCAGTATGACTTCTGACCCAGGCACACAACTCCCGACAAAGATTTGTGATCCAAAGCTTGAGCAATAAAAAGATTTTCTCAACACTTTGAATGTATAGACTAGTATCCAAACAGACCAGATATCAGGGATTTATATTTTTCTGTAAGAAAAAAAATCTCCCCACCTTTTCTCATTGCCTGCACTTTCTGTTTTCCCTTTGAGTGCCTCATCACCCAAATTTCTGAATCAAAGACAGTCATCAGGTGACTTGGGAAACAGCAGACATAAGCCAGTTTTTCCTGGCTTTTGGCTTGCCCCATGTTGAGCTTAGCTCAAAGAAAACACAACTAAAGTCAATAGAATCTAGGGGCACCTGGGTGGCTCAGTCAGTTAAGCGTTCGACTTCAGCTCAGGTCATGATCTCATAGCCCATGGCTTCGAACCCTACATTATCATGCTATGTGCTTGACAGCTCGAAGTCTGCTTTGGATTCTGTTTCTTGCTCTCTTTCTGCCCCTCCCCCACTGTGCTCTATCTCTCTCTGTCTCTCAGAAACAAATAAACATTTAAATTTTTTTTAAAATAAAAGCCAATACAACCTAAGAATTCCTGCACCTAACCATCTTTTGTCTTTTCAGTAACATTTAGGTTATTGTCAAAGCTTAGGAATGCCAGGGCAACATACAACTCCAGTGCTCTGTACACCCTTACACTGAGAAGAGAACGATGAGTTTCCAATATTTTGTAGGAAGTTCCCATAATATTGGTATCAGAACCCAACAGGGAGAGCTGAATCAGGTAAGCTGTATGTTTATATTAGAAGCATTCATTTATTAAGAAAAAGTAAAAAAAAAGTTGATTCTTTTAGCTTTTTTATCTTTATAAAATTGTTACTGAAGTGAAGAAAAGTAGACTTTTTAAGAGAGACTACGAGTCGGGGATGGGCAGAAAAAGAGAGAGAGAGAGAGAGAGAGAATGTCAAGCAGGTTCCATGTCCAGTGTAGAAAGCCTGAGGCTAGGAGGTTCAGTCCTACAACAGTGAGATCATGACCTGAGCTGAAATCAGGAGTTGGATGTTTAACTGACTGAGCCATGTTCCTCAGAAAAGTGGACTTTTAACTATCTCTCGGAAATCCACAGCTAATAAAAAGCATTCAATGGAAGAAAAAAAAAAACCAACCTGAGAAAATCTTCCATAAAGTTGAACAGACAAAAGGAGTGAAACAATAAAATATAAAGTCTTAGGAGCACTTGGCTGGTTCACTTGGTAGAGTGTTGGAGTTGTAAATTAGAGATCCACATTGGGAGATTACTTTAAAAAATAAATAAAATCTTTAAAAATAAATAAATATAGTCTTAGTAAAGGTAATCTAGGATTCGATTAAGAAAATTTCCAAGGGCCCCTGGGTAGCTCAGTTGGTTAAGCATCCAACTTGATTTCAGCTCAGGTCATGATCTCACAGTTTGTGAGATCAAGCCCAGCATCAGGCTCTATGCTGACAGCACAGAGTCTCCTTAGGATTCTCTGTCTCTCTGTCGCTCTGTCTCTCTCTCTCTCAAAAATAAACACACATTAAAAAAAGAAAATGTCCAGATACTGAGAACAGAGAAAAATGAAGAAAAAAAATTATCAAAAAAATGAATGCTCCTTAAAAAATGAAAGGCATGAACCCTAACGTTTATAGCAGCAGTATCAACAATAGCCAAAGTATGTAAAGAGCCCAAAGGTCCATTGATGTATGAACGCATAAAGATGTAGTAGATGACAGATAGATAGATAGATAGATAGATAGATAGATATAGATATAGATATAGATATAGTATAGATAGATATATACATATAAAGGAGTATTACTCAGCAATCAAAAAGAATGAAATCTTAGAGTGGTGACTGGCTAAGGTTCCAAGAAGGAGGTGCCGGTGGCAAGACTGGATCTGGAAGATTCTTCTGCTGAGTCTCAACTTGACCTGCAAACATGGACCATTCCCACCATGCCAGGAGAGGCCATATGGCTGACAACGGTACCACAATGCCTTCTCACCACCACCACCACCACCCAACCACTTTGGCACACCAGTCTCATGGTGGAGGGATGGATGGCATGATGATGTCTATGACATTCTACTTTGGCGTCAAGAATGTGGAACTATTATTTTCTCGTTTGGTGATCAATACAGCCGGAGAAATGGCTGGAGCATTCGTGGCGGTATTTTTACTGGCGATGTTCTATGAAGGACTCAAGATAGCCCAGGAGAGCCTGCTGCGCAAGTCACAAGTCAGCATCCACTACAATTCCATGCCCATCCCGGGACCGAATGGAACCGTCCTTATGGAGACACACAAAACTGTTGAGCAGCAGATGCTGAGCTTTCCCCACCTGCTGCAGACAGTGCTGCACATCATCCAAGTGGTCATCAGATACTTCCTCATGTTCATCTTCATGACCTACAACGGGTACCTCTGCATTGCAGTAGCAGCAGGGGCTGGCACAGGATACTTCCTCTTCAGCTGGAAGAAGGCGGTGGTGGTGGACATCACAGAGCATTGCCATTAACCCTCAGCTCCATGGTGTGGCCTTATCGATTGCAGTGGGAAGCAGCTCAAGACTGAAGGACATGCTCCTTAATTCCTTACACACACATGCTCCTTAATTCCTTTCACACACACACACACACACACACACACACACACACACACCCCTGCTCAGCAGAGGTTTAGCTTTTAGTCTCTGAGCTAAGGTGATAACCTCCCTGGCTTTTTTCCTAACGATCTGAGATTCCCTCAGACAAGATTCCCACATGTTCTTGTCCAAACCAGGTAGCTTTTTATTGAAGGACCTGATCACCTACTTCCTTTTTTAGTCTTCTGTTTTTATTTGGTTAACAGTATGTGCATTTGGTGGGTTTCTCCTGGGTTGGTGATAGAAAGAGACTAGCTTCAGCTAGGATTGGTGGGAGCTGAGGGAAATTCTTGCCCAACTAAACCCCGAACCCACTCAATAAGTGTGAAATACATTGTGTCTTTCTGTAGGTGTGATGTGTTGCACCAAAATCGTTGTAGTGTGCAGAAGGGTGGTTTGTGACTAAATATGGGCTGGGCTTGCAAAAGTGTACATTCTTAGGTGGCTGACTCATGAACTTGTGTTCCTACTTCAGGTTTTCATTAGAATGAACTTGTCAATCAAAAAAAAAAAGATGACAATCAATTTAAGAAAATAGAAATAGATATTTTGAAATAAAACCATTGATACTTTACTTTGTCTTGATACCTTGGATTGTCACAACTGAAAGAAGCAAGAGTTTGAATCATTTTCTTTTGTTACTGTTTTCATGTGTTGGCCTCTAAACCAGTGATTTTCAAACCTGAGTATGCATCAGAATCACCTGGAGGGCTTGTTAAAACATTCGTTTCTGGGCCTTAACCCAGAGCCCCCAAATCGGCATTTCTAACAAGTTCCCAGGTGATGATGCTGCTGATGGTCAGGGGACCACATTTTGAAAATCTGGAATTTGAATTGCTGGTGATAGGTGGTATGTCCAAGCTTAACTCTGTATTAAAGCTGCTGGTCAATACTTAATCATTCCACAAACATCTATTCAGCTCCAGCTGTGTGTATGTCTGCCCAAGGGCTATCGCCAAAGTAACTTTTATCAGGATGTATGAAACCACTAGTCTTTATTTTTAAAGATCTGTGGTTTCTTAGAAGTAGCTTGTAGGTTGAGGAAGACCTTTGGTCTGCAGTATAATAATATCATCTAGTCATGGGTCAGAAGGGTAAAAGCCCAGCCCTTTCTTTGGAAAGGTTTAGGGTATGGTATACTGCTGATCAGATTTTCCTCAGCCCCCAACATCCATGGTCACATCAGGCAGGTCCTAATCTTCTCCATGAACATCTTCGTTACTCTTGGGGGTTTCGTTAGATCACATGTGACCAAAACCTTTTTCTCAACGAAGAGCCACATTGGATTTTTATGCTGTTCAGTTGTTAGTTTACACTGCAGTCTTGGTCCCAGTGCAAACTACCTGCATGAAGGGACTCTTCCTGTGCTAAGCTGTTAAACCTGCCCTCCTTGGTGCTAGATTCTAATCACGCCTCAGGGCAAAGGAGACAAAACGCAACTATTCTGTTGGCCTCTGTTGTGGTTTTGAAGTTTGTACTTTCTCTGTGGCTGTCAGTTAAATATTGGAGAGCAAGGAGTGTGTACGTCTATGGCTTTAAACCAAGAGAGGGTTATCAGCTTCCTGGGTAAAGGGTAAAATCTAAAAACCAAGATTATGTTTTGTGCTTTTCTCTCATTCCAACCCCTTGTAGTGCTGATATTAAGCAAGAGGAGAGTGAATGACAGGTAGCGACAGAGTCCAACAGGAAGGTGTAAATAGCCTGTTATCTCAGAAACCAAGGAACAATAAAACCATGAGAAAATAAGATTCATTGTTTAATAGTGACCCTGGTGCTCTCTGGAAATCGGGGCATGAGCTGCTATAAAATATCCTTTTCAGAGACAGGACCTTATCTGTAAGGTAAGAAAAATCAAGGCCAGTTAAGACAAAGTGCTGTGAGTTTGAAATTCAACAGAGAAACATCAGTTTGGGATAGGTCTTCAAGTATTCAAGATCGAGTGTCATGAAAAACCTGAATCCAGCAATTCTTAGATTAGTTTGCCAAGAAGCCAGTGAAGGAGAAAAAAATTTAAACCTTAAATTCCATCTTTCTTGAGCTCTTGGATTGTGTCTTGTATTGAATGATCTCATTGACTTTGATTTGTGTATCCCTGTCGAGGAATTTAGTGCCTGACTTTGTTCCTTTTGGATACAAACTTCTTTTCCTCCTTCCCTGTTCAACATCTCTTAGAAGTCTTCTCACCATTTCTCT
>NC_043717.1:40598399-40618708 GCF_006229205.1 Suricata suricatta | reverse complement strand
ATGAGGTCCAAGGGAAGATGGACTCTGACATCTGATGACAAAATGGACAGATCTTCTCCATCCCCCAAGAGGTGGGTGGCCCCATTTCATGGCTGGTGTCAGAAGACACAATAAACAACTCCAAAACGTGACTTCCACAGACAGGGCTGAGGGAGTCTCAGTAACCTCCATAACTAAATGCAAGATTCTGACCCCAGGGGAAGTTATGAAGGAAGTAGTCCACCTACACTTTGTGGTCTAAACAAGAAAACTGGGGTCGCTCAGAGCCCATGTAGAGGAGTCTCAGAGACTCACATCACTGCCACCACTCACTGCATTTTGTTTTAGTTGTAATTTTTTTTTTGCCTGAGAAATGTACATTTCAATGAATATTAATGAATTGTGCACCCATGAACAACCACCCAGGTCATGCTGTAGACCGGTATTGACATTCCAGAAGTCTCCTGGGTCCCTTCCCAATTACACCCCTCCCTCCTTCCCCCAGAAGTAAATATTATCATGACTTGTTGATACTCATTCTCTCACTTTTCTTTATAATGTTACCACCAGTTATGGATTCATTTTATCCGTTTTTCTGTTTGGCTTCTTTTGCTCAATGTCATGTCTGTGAGATTCATCCAGGCTTTTCTATGTAATTGTAGATTTCTAACTCTCATTATACAATATTCCATTCTGTGATATAAAATTTATTTATACACTGTTGGCATATCTGGTTTTTCTATTTGTAGTTTATATGTTCTCAGTTTGAGCTTTTCATCAGTTATATGTGTTTGAATTATCTTCTCTCAATTTGCTCCCAAGTTGTGGTTTTCACTCTCTTTATGGTGTTTTTTTGTTTGTTTCCTTTTTTTAATTTATTTGTTTATTTATTTTACAGAGAGAAAGAGCACAAACAGGGGAGAGGGGCAGAGGAAGAGAGAGAATCCCAAACAGGCTCCACACTCAATGCAGAGTCTGATGCAGGACTTGACCCCACGACCCTGGGATCATGACCTGGTCAGAAATCAAGAGCCAGATGCTCAACTGACTGAGCCACCCAGGCACCCAAATAGTGTTTTTTATCAACATTTTTTTTTTTGAGAAATAGAAAGAGACAGTGCGAGCAGGGGAGAGTCAGAAGGTCAGAGAGAGAGAGAGACCCACACTCATGGTAGAAAAGTTTTTCCTGTTTTTCTTTAAGCATTTATTCATTTTTGAGAGACAGAGAGCAACAGAGTGTGAGCGGGGAAGAGGCAGAGAGCAAGGGAGACACAGAATCTGAAGCAGGCTCCAGGCTCTGAGCTGTTAGCCCAGATCCCTATGTGGAGCTCGAACCCATGAACCGTGAGATTATGACCTGAGCCGAAGTCAGACGCTTAACCGACCAAGCCACCCCGGTGCCCCTCAACAAACATTCTTAATTTTAAAGTAATTGAATGTTTTATAATTGTCATTTATGGTTAGTGTTTTGTGTCTTGTTTAAGAAAAACTTTCAGGGGCGCCTGGGTGGCTCAGTTAGTTAAGTGTCCGACTTTGGCTCAAGTCATGATCTCACGGTTCATGGGTTCATGCAAGATCATGACCTGAGCCAAAGTCGGACACTTAACTGACTGAGCCACCCAGGCGCCCCTCAACTGATTTTTGAATACGGATTTTGTATCAGAAATTTTTAAGTTCTTAATAATTCTAATACTTTGTCCATGGATTATTTTGTATTTTCTATATACACAATGTGTCATCTACAAAAAATGACAATTCTGTTCTTCATTTCCAATCTTGAAATATTTTAAGTTTCTTTTCCTTGCCTTATTGTGCTCACTAGGCCCTCCAGGACAATGGTGAGTAGAAATGGTGATGGCTGACATTCTTGCCATGTTCCAAAAGTCAGAGCTCTTAAAATTCAGTTGAAGTATGTAGTTTACTGTATGTAAATCCTTATAGATAGATATCTTTTAAGAAAATTTATTCAACTAATTTGCTAAGGTTTTTAAAATCATGAATAGATGTCAAAGTTCAACCCTTTCTGTACATCTATTGAGATTATTGTGGTTTTTCTCCTTTAATATGCTAATGAGGTAACTTACACTGATTTAGTTCAGATGCTAAACCACATTACAGTTTTAGAATAAATCCAAATTGGCTATATTATACTTTCTAAATATATTGGACATAGGCAGTGCTATTATAGACTGAATGACCGTGTCCCCTCACAAGTCATATGTTGAAACCTAATCTCCAGAGTGATATTATTACGGGGGGTGTCTGTGGGAGGTGATTAGATCATGAAAGATGAAGCCCTCAGGAATGGGATGAGTGCCCTTATAAAAGAGACCCCAGAGGGCAACCTTGCCCCTTCATTATGTGAGGACACCACTAGAAGGCAGCCATCTATGAACCACAAAGTTGATCCTCACCATACACCAAATCTGCAGGTGCTTTGATCTTCAACTTCCCAGCCTCCAGACCTGTAATAAATGTTGTTTTCTAGCCACCTAGTCTATACTATGTTGTTACAGTTGCCTAAACAACTAAGATGGGCAGTTATTCAAGGTATGTGTATTTTTTCTTGAGATCTGCAATATTCTTTCACTCATCAAGTTTTAGTTTCAAGGTTGTATCAGCTTCATAAAATGTATTAGAAATGCTCCCTCTTTCTGCCCTCTGAAATTGCTTTTGCAAAATCAAAATTATTTGTTCCTTGAGTATTTCACCAGGGAAACTTTCTGGGCCCAGAGTTTCCATGTGAGAAGATTTTGGGCTATAGATTCTGTTACCTTTAATGGTCATAGGACTGCTCAACTTTTCCTTTATTGAGACAATTTTGGCAAGTTATATGTCTGGAGTAATTTGAGTGATTTGTCCATTTTATCAACTTTTTCAATACAGTTGGCATAAAATTGCCTTTATGGACATTGAGTGAATTATCACATCAATGGACGATGATGGACACATGTCTGGAATTTGATATTTGACCAAGACACAATATCCTCATTGAAAGGCAGGTCAAATAAGCTATTTTCCACTTCCAGACCTCTGCAATGCTATTCTTTCTGACTGGACTTCCCTTTTTTCCTGTTCGCTACCTGGTGGATTCCTTCTCATATTTTAATTCACGTCAGGCGCCATACCCTCCAAAAATGTTTCCAGAATCTCCACAATGGGCTGAGCATCTGTTCTGGGGCCCCCATCACTGCAAATTCACCAACCACACTACACTAAAATCCTTTCTCTGTATCTGTCTCCCACACTGGACTGTGAGATCCTTCCTCTGTGTCCTCAGAGCAGAGACAAGGTGGTCAGTCGACATAGGTGGAACTGAACTGACCTTGTGACCACTGAATGGCCAACTAAGTTCTCTAGCCAGGTCTCTGTATTTTTCCACATAGGTTGATTGGTTCCTTCATTTATTTCATTTAGTGGGTATGTACTGAGTACCTCTAGATTGTGCCAGGCACTATTCTAGAAGAGTGGCCAATGAGGAAAGAGGAAAACTAGGCAAGTGTGCTGTCCTGGAAACCAAGTAAGGAAGGCTTTCAAGGTTGAGGGGATGACCAACTGTGTTAAATGCTGCCAACAGGTCAAGTAAGATGAAGTCTGGGATATGGCCATTGATATACCAATGTGAATATAACCAGTGACTTCAGCACCTTTGCTGACGTGGTCAGGCAAGCAACCTGATTGGGGTTATTTCAGAAAAGCACCGGGGCCCTGGGAGAGAACTGAAGAAAGCTGGTATAAAATTTCACTATGAGGGGAAGTAAATAAATATATGGTATTTCATTTTGCTATGCAGATATTTTTATTTGCATGCAGTAAATATATCTATCCTTTCTGTCAAAGGTTCTGAGTTTCCTGTTTTGAGTTAGAAATGCAAGGTCTATGGACAGCAACTCCGGTATGAATTCTTCCCAGCACATTAACTCCTCTGTCCTTTCTGAGACCTTCCCAGTCTGGGGGGTGGAGTAGGAGAGAAGTCTCCCTCCTGGTGTCAAAGGCTGGTTTTTTTTTCTGGTAACCTCAAAACTTGTGGCTGATTCACAACCGGTATCCCACATCTATAGCGGACCACATCCACCACTGCAGCCACGTGTTTGACACCAAACCCTCATATGGCAACCACTATTCTTCCCTCCCTGGCAGAATATGGAAAAGACCAAAGGACCTACTGCCCTCCACCCAAAGACCACCAGACCACTCAGAGGAGGCCCATGAGGTGAGGTGACACAGATCCTCAAGGACATATTGAAGCAGCAGCAGCAGCAGCAGGCATAACCATGTCCCCCACCCTGTCCCCTCCCACAGAACACGACCACCCTGTAAGCTCAGACCCAAACAGGAGAACATGGCACAGAAAGACACATCATTTCTCATAGAGCTCTATTGTGGCATATAATAATAGGTACTCTATATAAATTAAATTAAAAATAAAGCTCCAGCAGGTTGCACAGGTTGGCTGTTAATAAATATATCTCTGGGTAATTGTGCCCCAAGACCAGCTCACGACCACTCTCCCTCATCCAGAGAATTATACAAAAATAAATACAGGCTTGAGGAGGGGACATGCCCATTCCTTTCTGAAAGTTATCCCACACCATCCACCATCCCCTGCTCCCTTCCACTGGTATCACCACAGGGAGCCCTGTGCTGACAAGACCTCGGGAATGGCAAGGTCTCTCTCCAGTCGAGCATCCTCAGAAGCAAAAGATTCCTCACTTATATAAGCCACAAATCCCATCTGAAGCCCCTGGGGGTGGTGCAGGGACTGCCTCTCCCCAGATCCCAGGGAGAGGGAAGCCTGCTATTGCTGCTCCCCACAAGCAACTCCTACGAGAACCAGGCCAGAGAGAGACACAGTGCAAGCACCAGGAGGGACATACCACTATTCAGAGCCACAGGGACGACCACCAACCCCGCCAGGACCCCCAGAGTCTGGGTCAAGGGACCCCGGAGCTGGGGAGGCAATACACACACACATTCTGCAGGGGCTGTTAAGGTGGGAGACCTCTTCGGGGGCTCAAGGCTTGGGCCTGCACCCTCTTCATCCTGGGAGCTCACATGGGGCCTGGCCAGGCTGGAAGGACAGACTTCAGCCCCCAAGGGACCAAGGAGGCTGAGACCTTGCCCCTGTAGGGCTGGAGCAGCTGGCTCCTTGCCAGATATAGGAACCAAGCTGCCTGCCCACTCAGTGGTAAACTCCTTCTGGCCTTCTTCCCCCACCAGGGACATGGTCACCCCAGCTGTCACCTTATTCATGTGCAAAGAAGCAGTGTCCTTGCCAAACCCCTTTTCTGGAGCCCCAGCAAACTGACCCTCTGTACCTAGAACCAAAGGGCTGTCACATCCTGAGCCCTCTGCCCATGGGAGCCACACATCTCCCATAGTGGCTACCACAGAATGGGCCCCAGAGAGGATTTCTGGAGGCGATTCCTTGGAGGTATCCCCTTCTGGGCTGGAGGGTATAATGGAGAGCCCCTCTTCGCCCTCCCCCTCCTCATCAGGGTCCTCAGTGTCCTTGATAAGCTCCACACCACGCCCCAGCCGGGCATAGTGCAGTGTGATCTCCTCAGCCAGGGCACTGTTCAGAGCCCGCTCAGGGCCAGGCCACTTCAAGATCAGGTCGCGGTCCGTGAGTATGCCCAGGGGATGGCTTGGGGACACCCCCCAATCTGTGGGGCCCTCCCCACCACCTCCTATCCCACCTGCAGCCACAGCAGCCCGCAGGCGGCTCAGGTGAGACAGGTAGAGCTGCTCCAGCTCCTGGTCAATGGTGTCCTCGCCAAGCAGCTCCTCCAACCCACTCACAACCTCTAGACCCCCAGGGGGTTCATCCATACTAGGCCCCATCATGGAGTCCTTTCGTCCCCCTCCATTCTCACTTGATACTTCCCACGCGGCCTCCACCTGTTGGTGCTGGCTGGGTTCCAGGAGAGGCCCGGCTGCCCCCTCACTTGCATCAGGCCCTGAGGCCTGGTCCCTGGGGGAGCCACCCAGGCCGGAGTGAGAGGAAGAGGGGAGAATCCTGATGACCGGTGCCTGGGGGATCTCTGTGAAAGCCACAGGCGGATTGCTTCTGGGGACGTCACCTTCCTCTGGGGGTTTTCGAGTCACTGTAACTTCAGGAACCTAGAGCCATGGGGGGAGGGACAGGGTGGGAGAGGAGAGAAAGAGAAAGGAAAGAAGTACAGGAGGGGTTGGGACAAGCAGAGACAGTGAGAGCTGGTGA
Organism: Suricata suricatta; assembly: GCF_006229205.1. Taxonomy (NCBI): domain Eukaryota; kingdom Metazoa; phylum Chordata; class Mammalia; order Carnivora; family Herpestidae; genus Suricata; species Suricata suricatta. Next base: position 40,612,506 of record NC_043717.1, on the reverse strand, counting down.
CAGCCCACACCCAGCCCCACAGGTGTTTCCAAATAAACACTCCTTAAAGAGCACTCTATAATTCTCCAAACTCAAAAGACTATGTGATCTGTATTAAAATAACACAATCAGATGGAGTAAAAAGGGACTTCTTGCAGATCATAAAGCTAAGGAATTCAGTGGGCACCAATATTTGGTGAATGGCTGTCAGTAAATACTGTTGGTTGGTGTCCAAAACATATCCAGAATATCCATATGACTTCATGTGTTTTCCCTTTTAAGGCAAAATTTGGGGGGCGGGGCACCTGGGAGGCTCAGTCGGTTAAGCCTCCGACTTTGGCTCAGGTCATGATGTTGCGGTTCGTGGGTTTGAGCCCCGCGTCGGGCTCTGTGTTGACAGCTCAGAGCCTGGAGCCTGTTTTGGATTCTGTGTCTCCCTCTCTGCCCTTCCCCCCACTCACACACTCTCTCTCTGTCTCTCAAAACTGAATATATGTTTTAAAAAAATTAAAACAAATTCATTTTGACAAGGCCTAGAAACAATGACCAATCTGGCAGCAACAAAAACATCTACCACCCAGATTTTTTTTTTTTCTTTAAAGAAACCACTCAGACGGCGTCCCTTCCCTCTTCCTCCCCTAGAAAGAGAATAACGATCATCAATGACAAAAGGCAGCTGCATAAAACAACGCCCAAAGTCAGCTTCATGCTCAGGAAGGGACACTGCACCTCCTCCTCGTGGTTTCGGGTACTCTACACGTTCAGAAAAACTTCTCTAGTAACAAACTATAGAAATGATCCCTGAAAGTATAGTCTTAGCATCCAGATCTTGATTTCTAAATACCCTTCTCCACTAAAAGGAAACAGAGTTTTTAAAAAAATAAATGGCTGCTTCCAGGTTTGAGGCAGGGAAAGCCCAAAATGAGTCTAGGATATATTGTCATTCCACTGTGTGAGGAAGTATTCAAAGAAGGATAGGGAGTGGGTTCACAAGGAATCTGGAAACAATGTAAGTAAGTTCACACTGACCAGAGATAGTTTAATTCAAGCATCAAAACAAATAAATGCAATGGATTGAAATTTATCAAATATGTTTAAAATTCATGAGTTAATAATACACCAAAACCAAAAATCTTTTAATTGGTCATCCTTGGAAAAGTTCATTTCTTCTGAACACTGGTAAATCAGAGGGAAAAATTTTAAGTATTTATACAGCTTTTGCAATACAAACTATATGCCCTCAAGGTAGCCAAATGGCTGAAACAAGAAAGTTTTCTTTTAGAGAAGAATTCCAGTTAAAAAATGAAATGGGAATAAGAGAATTAAATAGAGCCAATTCTAGTTAAATTAGTTTAATAATAAGAGATTGTATTTAATAAATCAATTGAACAAAATTGATAGTTAAATACATTAATTCAATTTAATAGAGTACACCAATTAAATGGAATTCATATATTAATAAATAGAGTAAGAAAGGTGTTTCTACATGTATACAATCAGCCAAAACCAGACAGTGGGAAACTCTAAAGGACAAACGAGGTTTCTTCAACGAACAAATTGCAAGAAAAGTGGGGGAGATTTAAAAATCTAAAAAGACCCATCAACTAAATGCAACATGTTGACCTGGTTTAGGTGCTACAATGCCTATGAGATAAGGAAATTTGAATGCTGATCAAATATTTTATGATATGAAGGACTGTTCATTTCCTAAGGCATGATGTTGCATAGGGTGTATTTTTTTAATGGGTACTTAATTTTATGAGATACAAACTGAAGTTTTTATGGATGAGATAATACCTGGAGTTTTTCCAAAATAATTCCATAGGAAATGGGGGAGGGAGAATAAGGAAAAAGTAGAAATGGACAAGTGCTGAAATTTGTTGAACCTGGGTGATAGGCATATGTGAGTTCATTATACAAGCCTCTTTACTTCTGTGTATGTTTGAAAATCTTTGTACTAAAAATTTAAAACACACACACACACACACACACACACACACACACACACACACAGCAACCTATATCTCCAGAATTTCTCTCTATATATATCCCTGCTGGCACCACTGCTCACCTGGACCACTGCAGTAGCCTCCCCCTCACAGTCCCCTGTTTCCGCCCTCCCCCCTACAGCCTATCTTCTTCACAGCAGCCAGGGGGAGCCTGTTAAATCCTGTCGGATCCTGGCCCTCCTCTGCTCATGACCCTTCCGTGGCACTCCCATCACTCAGAGTAAAAGCCAGAGTTCTCTCCGTGGCCCATGAGACCCTACACAGTCTGTCCCCCAGTCCCTGTCTGACGTCACCCCCTGCTGCTCCCCCCACCCCCCACCCACCCCTGGCCACTGTTCCTCAGACACATTCGTGATGGCCCTGCTGTGGGGACTTTGCACCTGCCCAGGATGTTCTTCCCCTAATTATCCACATGGCTCACTCTCACCTTCTGGAGAAGGTGAGATTTTTGCTCAAATCTCACTTACCACTAAGGCCTCTCCCGGCCACTGCATCTAAACTCACAAAACTTCCCTCCACTCCTGTATGTGTGTGGCTGTGTCTCACCCGTGTGCATGTGCACATACCACCCACCCACACACTCCCTATCCGTTTATTTTTTTTTCCTTAGCACTCATCATCATCTAAAATACCATATATTTTAGGGCGCCTGGGTGTCTCAGTTGGTTGAGCATCTGACTCTTCATTTTGGCTCAGGTCATGATCCCAGGGTCATGGGATTCAGCCCCACATCAGGCTCTGTGCTAAGCATGGCGCCTGTTTAAGATTCTCTCTCTTTCTCCCTCTGGCCCTCTCCTCCACTCTCACTTTCTCTCTAAAAAATGTTTTTGAAAACCTTCTAAAAATAAAATATCATATTTTAACTTATTTTGTTTTGTCATGTCTCACTCCACTAAAATGCAAGTAAGCCCCATGAAGACAGCATTTTTGGTCACTACCATATTCCCAGCATCCATAACTGCTTGGCACAGAGCAAGCAGTCAGTAAATATTTGCTAAATTAACAAATGACCTTTCTATAACTTCAGGTGAATAACTGCACTCTACTCCTCTGCCATCAGGTTCTGATTTGCAGGGGGGCCTCCGTCTGACCTAGGGTAGACCTGGAGCAAGTCAGCCCCTGCCACCCAGCCTCCCATTGGGCTGTCCATTCAGAGGCTGCCAGGGCCTACTTACCTGAAGTGTCATCTGAGGCCATGGACGGAGAGGGGTAGGGGCCACCAGGGGACCCACTGACTCCTGGACATCAGGGTGTTCTGTTGGAGATAAAAGAAGGGCAGCATTGGAGTGAGGCAGGTGTCCGAGCAGGCCCGATTTACTTAAGAAAAATCAGCTCTTTTGGCCACTTGGCAGTTTTGCCCCTGAAGCTTTCTGTGCTAGTCTGAGGCAGAGAGCACCTCTTAATTTGTAAGAAAGAAAACAGGGAGAAAAAAAAAGAAATGGTAGGGGCGCCTGGGTGGCTCAGTTGGTTAAGCATCCAACTTCGGCTCAGGTCATGATCTCATGGCCTATGGGTTTGAGCCCCACATCGGGCTCTGTGCTGACAGCTTGGAGCCTGGAGCCCACTTCGGATTCTGTGTCTCCCTCGCTCTCTGCCCCTCCCCCACTTGTGCTCTATCTCTGTCTCTCTCTCAAAAAATAAACATTTAAAATGGTTTTTCAAAAAGAAAGAAATGGTAAATAGAAGTCCAAACCCTCACATTCTGTCAATTGCTTACCCACAGCAGGGGGGTTATCATTGGTGTTCTTTATCCTCAGTTCTTCCTCATTAGGCCTGTGGGACAAAAGGGAGAATGCATGGATCTGATGTCCCCAGAGGTCAGTTCTGCCATCCAGTGGCACCTTCTGCCTTCTGAGCCTCTGTGGTGGCCCACCCTCACGTGACAGTGGCTGTTTTCCCTTCTGCTGCCTCTTTTTATCCGCTGATTAGAAAAGCCCTACATGCTCACTGTAGAAATTTTATGAAACACAGGAAAGCAGAAAGAAGCAGGGAAAGAGTCACACAACATCCAAAGGCCACCACGATTACCATTTTGGAAAATTTCACTGCAAAGATTCAATGAAATCACTTAGATTTCACAGCTGGCTTTGTCCATTTAACCGTAAGAAGCATCACTAATATACTTTTTCAAACATTTGAAATGGCTGTTTACCATCATATAGGCTCACCATAATGTATACACCCATCCCCATCCTACTGAGCAGCTAGCTTGTTTCCTTCATTTTGCTCTCACAAAGCAGGCTCCAGCAGACATTGTTGGGCATGGCTTTATGAACAGTTGGATTGTTTCTGTAGGGTATATTCCCAGTTGTAGAGGAACCCACTTTTTCCAAGAAAGGGCAGATGAAGACTGTAGGACTCAGAAAGCAGCAGAGGGGAGAAAGGAAGCGACTAGAGAACAGGAAGGAGGCCAGCAGAAAAAGGAAATAACTCAGGCTCACAAAGGCCCGGGTCCTTCCACCAACCCTCCACCCATCACCATGTCAGCCTCCTAGGCCACTTAACCTCTTGGAGCCTCACCCTCCTCACCTTAAAACAGAGCACAGGAGAGCCAGGATGTGCACACAAGCACAGAGAAGTCAAGAGAAATGAGGACATTGAGCCAGACACCAGGGCCTGGTGCAGAGCAGGGGTGGATCAACTGTAGGTATTTATGAGTATTGGTCCTCCTCCACCAGCAAAGTCATGCCCCGAGGTCTAAGTGGCATAAGCCAAGTGCATTTCATCCAGCCTCTGCCAGGGGGGTGGGTCACAGGGATCATGGAGAAATCACTGTTCTCGTTCTCAGAAATGAGTATTGAATGTTTACAGATTAAGGCAAATGAGAGGGAAGCATTAACAAAAACATGTGCAGGGACAGAGAGGAGCTGAGGCAAAGGCTCAGACCTTTTTCTTCTAAAAGGTAATATGATGATGTTGACATTTCTGCAGGTGGTTGCAACTTTTTGAAATCATACAATCAGTGACCTCACAGAAACCGAGTACTACTAGCTGACCTGAATATAATACTTACTATGACGGGAGGCACTGTTTTGTGCACTTCACATATGTTAATTTAATCCTCATAGCAATCCTACAAGGTAGGTACTTTTAATCTTCTGAAGTAGGCAGTTATTATCTTCACCTCACAGATGATGAAGCACAAGCCGAGTAAACGGCTCAAGGTCATGCTGCAAGGATGAAACCTAAGCCTTCCAGCTCCTATGTCTAAATCTGTGCTCTCAATCAACAAACTGCTACTTCCTGGACAAGGGAAACTGGGGTCTTACTCCAACCCCATCTCTGATCCTTTCCAGAGGTAGACAGGCAGAGTGGGGGGTAGCAATAATAGACACGACCTCTCCCTCTTCTTTCATTCAGGTTTTTCTTAGGACCTGCCTTTTGCCCATATATTCATTACCAGTTTCCCTGCCATCTTGGGACATGTGGCTAGGAGACCACCAGACACAGAAGTGGCTGCAAGATCTCTCAGGGAAGAAATCTGAATAGGTACATGGATCTACAGTCTGAAAACTCCAGAAGGAACTAACTTTCTCCACAGACTAGGGCTCATGCATCTCACCAAAGGCATTTTCATCTGAATACTACAAGGTCCTGGAGAGAGTGACTCTGGAAATCCAGCCATCAACACCTGAGCATCACGGATAAGAGGGGAATTTGGAACAAACTGGCTTGGTCCTGCACCACTCCCCCCAGTAAGTTTAAAATCCAGGTCTTTGGACTTGTGGCCCAACACGATTTCTATTGACTTCTTCTACTGGCGTCGTCCTTCATTAGAGAAAATGTCATCTTCCTAGGATCTTCTGAAGCGAGCCTCCTCAAGAAGACCCACAGACAGACAGAAGGGCAGCTCTCCCTCCCAGGGGCCAGGACCACACAAGCCGTCCCCTGTCATCTGGCCCAGTGCTGACATGCACAGCAACCAGGCTTCTAAATACCACTCCAGAGTCCTAGATATATGTGGAGACAAAAGTGGGAGGAAAAGAAAGAATTCCACAGTTCAGTTGAAGGGAGAAGAGAGAGAAGAAAAAACAAACAGAAAACAAATCCTTCAGCCCCCAGAGCATCTCTTCCACAACTAAGGAGCATGAGAAGTGGGGAAATATCCAAAAATCAGGTCAAGCAATTCAGCTGATCCCAAGATCCACAAAGTCAGCAGAAGTACATAGGTCACTCTCCCTACCTCTGAAGCTAGAGAGATGAAAGCAGATGGCACAAGCTTTTATTGTTCATCTCCTCCAACGTGGGCCCTTTTCATTGATACACCAAGTCATTTGAAAACCTTCACATCTATCCTTCAAAGCAACACCCTTCCCTTTTTACAAATGCGGAAACTGAGGCTCAAGGAACTGTGTCTCTACACCCACTAACTACATGCCATGCTGATAACAATCCAAAGAGGGCTCCATTTTGAAGAAGGTGTTTGAAACTGGGCAGAAAAAAAAAACAGAAAAACTAAGTATCTTTGAACTTTCACAGTAAACATTGAGGGGCAGCTAGGACTTGAATCAAAAGGAGGATAGTAAGAGAAATGGAGTACAAGTTCGTACTGACTCACTGATCAGTAACAGAGAAGAGGACTTCTTAGAAAAATGGGGAGGGAGGAGATTAAGAACAAAACTGTACCTTCAGGGTGCTTGCTAATTTTCGAGAAGGAAGCATGCTCTTTTGGCACCAGCTCCACAAATGCCACGTGGTATCTGCTCAAGGGCAGTGGGCAGTCGTGGGCCAGGGACAGCCCTGGGAACCCCTTGGGATGCATCCTTTGGGTGTTCTCGAGAACTAGTCAAGACAGTACAACCTAGAAGTGGCCACACCGGGGCCTGTGTGCCAGTCTCCTGGGCGTGAAAATTCCTCCTGCTATCAGGAAATTTGGTGACCGCTCACCTTAGATGGCACCCATGGAGACCAGAAGGTGAGATTTCAACAAGAGGTGCCATTGGCCCCAGCCTGGGCCAGCCGAAACAGAACAAAAAAAAAAAAAAAAAAAAAAAAAGTGCATCGCCAGAACCAGAGAGCAAGGGAGGGCTGACAAGCCCCAATGGAGAGGAGCAAAGCAGACATTCGGAGCACTCACATCCCTGCCAGCACTACCCCGAGTCCTCTGTGAGCACCCCCAACGCTGTTTTCAAAGAACTTGGCCAGCCCAAAGTGGGTCATGCGCTGACACCCAGAGGGAAAGTCAGCAGACCCCAGCTCCCATGCAGTCAACTAGAAGAGAATGCTGACTCTCCAGGGGTCGGGTGACTTCAGAAACCTGCCCCATGATACTTGGAATCCCGGTTCCCCCACGCCATCTGCTTTCTGAAAAGAACAGAGTTTGAGGTGGCTGTGAAAGCCACTGCGTTAAGTGGGGCACCGCTCTGCCTCCCCCAGCCACACTGTGTGTCGGTGTCAACCCTGGGACTTAACAGCCCATCCAGCAGGGTGGAGGGAGGAGAGCAGTTTATCCATGCTATGAGCTTCTTTTACAGCAATGATTTTATTCATTTGGCCATGACCCACAGTAAGAAATACATTTTACATCGTAACCCAGCAACACCCATACATGTGTGAATATTCGTACTTATACAGAACTGAAAAACAGTTGTTCTTTGAATGAAACAACACTTACCTTCACTACATGTTGTGATGCACACTGATTATTCCCTATGCTAGTTTATTTTCTTTAATATTTGTTGGAACCCAGGAAATGGATTTCGCATCTCAGTAAGGGGTCAGGACATGTAATTTCGAATAGACTCAGCTCTGCCACCTACCAGCTGTGTGACCTGGAGCCAAGTTATATAACTTCTCTTTGCCTCAGTTTCCTCATCTGTGAAGAAGCTACAACAGTAATACCTACCTCTGAGGGCTGTTGGGTGGATTGAGAAAATAGTGAGAAATCGCCTATGAAATGCTAACAAATAGGCTCTGAAAAGGAAAGCAACTTGCCCAGCAATGCCTGGCTGGTAAGACGTGCCACCTGGCCTGGTACGGCAGTTAGCAACTGGGGAACTGGAATGGGACCACCCTTGCTCAGATCCCAGCTCCGCCACTTCTGTAATGTGTGGCCTCAGTCCACTTCCTTAACCATGATGGCCTACCAATTTCCTGTGGAGTCAAGCAGGATAACTTTCTCATTAAACCCCCACTTTCCAGACAACTAAGATGGCCCCTGGCCTGTCCTGCTTCAACTGTGATTGTTCTGGTTTCCCCTAAGTTTACCAATTCAGATAGCAAGTTGGGTCCCCATCCATTCAGCAATGGGGGACCTAAAAATCATTGAGGTTCCAATGTGCATCAGGCCGGTGACAGACCCTGGAGATACAATGGTGAGCACACTCAACTAGGAAGCTTACAATTTCATGTAGAGGAAGACATTTAAAAAAATAACTCACACTCATTCTTTCAACAAACATTTATTGAGCGCCTTTAAGTGCCAGGCACCATGGCAGGCCCTGCAGGAATACAGTGGTAAACAAAAGCAGACCATGTCCCTACCCCTCATGGAGCTTACAGTCTAAGAGGGCAGAGAGGGTGGTTCAGTAATCCCCTAATGAAGGTCTAACTACAAACTGAGGTCAGGAAAAGGAAGAATGACATAGAACAAAGGGCCCTGGCCTAGACTCCAGGATCAGGATGGGCTTAGGATGCTTAGAAGGATGATAAGCAACGTAGAGGCAGAGGAGAGGCCACTCAGGAACACCACTGGGGAGATGATGGATTCAACCTCTAACAAGTGAGGCACCTCTGGGACATAAGCCAAGTGGAGACACAGGGTATGGCTATGTGAGGCTGAAAGAAAGAGTGAGGAGAAGGGCCACACAGCTAAGAGGAAAAGCAGCAGAGCATGGTCCCAAGGCAAGGAAAGACAGTGTTTTTAAATAGGAGTGCTCAACCACTTCCAGAAGAAAGCCAAAAACCATCTATGGAATCTAGTAGATGAGGGGGGCTGAAGGAAATGGAAGAGAGTGTGGGCAACTCTTTAGAGGGTGGTCAGCAATGAAGGTGAGGGAGGTGATTAGGTAATGGCTGGGAGTAGCAGGGTCAGTGATGCGGTCAAAGGACAAGTTTTTAAGACAGCAGAGCCGCTGGCATGTATAAAGGCCGAGAAAGAGGATCAGTGAGGAGGGTAGTGAAAAGCTGCCAGGAGAGAAAGGGTCAGATTCTGGAACAAGTGGCAGAAAACAGAAGCCAGGGCACAAGTCGGAGGCCTGGCCTGAGGGAAGGAAAATGGTACCTCTTCCCCTGTAACACAAGGGAGGGAATTTAGTTTGCAGGCTTTAGGGGCTGCAAGTTGTGGGGAGTTCCATTCTTATGGCCTCATTTTGTTTCTTGAAGCAGGAAGTAAAGTCTGAAGGTAAAGAACATTTGAAAGAGTCACATTAAGGTGGAGACAAGAGTGGATCAGAAAAATATGACTGCCAGGCAGGGTGGCAAATGATCCTAAATGGGTAGCAACACATATCTGTTCTGCCATGTGACATTCTCCAGCCAGACCTGTCTGCTTGACTGATCCATGCTATGACAACATTGGGGCCTGAGGAGGTTGGGATGGACAGGCCTCCCAGGGGAAGCACTCTTAGAACTGAAGGATCAAAATGAGGAGACTACAAGGAGCACAGGACCAACATTCCTGGTGATGGAAATGGCCTGGGCAAAGGCCCTGAGGCAGGAAGGGGCAAGGCACCTTGTAAAGACCACAGTGACAGGACCTCAGAAGGCAGAGGACGGTATGAGACTAGCAGAGGCAAAGGCCAGATGGGGGAACAGGGCAGGGGGTACTTGAAGGTCATGCTTTCTTATCCTTTATTTTTAAGAGGACTAGGACACGTCCTAAGGGTGCTAAGCCAAGGCAGACCCAGGAGGACTCCTCCTGATCCAGCCCTAGGACTCTGGACTCTGGGAGCCTCAGTTTGCTCATCCAGGAAAGAGGGGTAAAAACATTCTCTCTCCCAGGGAATGTTGAAAGAATTAGATGAGGACTGTGCATGCAAACCCTCAGCAAAATGCCCAACACAGAGCAGGGGCTCTGCCAAGACTCACGCAAGCCCTCGGTACCTGCCTCTCCCACCCAGTTCTACCATAAACCTTTTGACATCTTAGGGTCAGTCTGCAACTTTTTCCCCCGTTTGAACCTAGCACTGTGCCCAGCACATAGTAGGCCCTCAACAAATGCTTGTTGGATCATCTCCAAGCTGAAGGGTTATCAAAAGCCTGGTCCAGCGATCCAAGGAATACAGCCATTTCAGTTTCTGAGATGTAGACCAGTAGCTACCCGAGACTACCCCTGTGCCCTGTGCACATACTTCTGAACTAGGACCCCCTGCCGTGGCACTCCCGCAGGTTAAGCCTATCCCCTAATATTGGCTCCCAAGAGGGCTGGGTCGTGGTGGGGGGTGCTGTTCTTCAACAGCACTCCAAGTCACCAGCAGCACACGGCTTTTAAAACAATAATAAGTTGAAATGTACTCGCCAAGGAAGCCACCGACCTACAAAGAAAAATCTTACCGCTGATCTTGCAATGAGCAGCAACCTCCCCTTTGCAAGAGCTGAGATCAAAAGATAAAGAAGCTATCCAAAAGCCATCTGCCCACTTAAAATAATATCACAAGTCATGTTAGGAACCACAGACCTGGGGCCAGATACCAAAACAATTGTCTGAACGGGCTGCTTCAATTTCTCCTTAAAACCACCCATGTATTTTAAAAGAAAAACACCCTCCCCACCCACCTTGGCCCTGTGAGCTTTTGATTTCTCCGTTCTCCTCCGTTTACACTCTAAGATGACCAAACTCTGTTACCCAAACTGCCGCATCTTACACACAGGGCTCCCATGAGAGCCACCTGGGAAGATAACTTAGGAAATGACAGAAATGAAGGCAATTCTGGGGCACTGGAACCACCCAAAACCTTGATCTGGGTGATCATTACACAAAAGCATATGTATGTAAAATTCCACTGAACCTTACACTTAAGAGCAGTATACCTTGTACAGGTATGCCTCAAAAAAGCAGAGACAGAGACAGAAAGAGAAAGAGAGACAAAGACAGAAAGAGAGACAGAGACAGAGAAAAGTTAAAAGGCATGACCTGCTGGGAACACTGGGAGTGAAATGCATAATTTTCCCTAACCCAGTCAGATCTTCCAGAGTAGCAGGAAAAAAAAATGTCCCTAGCATGTCCTCCCTGGTCCTGTCATTCACTAGCTCAGTGGACTTGAGCAAGCTGGCTCAACTCCCTGAGCTACCTCAGTCTCCTCCTTTCTTAAACGTGCATAATCAGAGCACCTATACCACACACCATGCACAGCAGGGCTCAGGAGAGAACGAACTTGAAGTTCTCAGTGCAGAGATCAGTAAATGCTGACCACTGTTATCTTTCACAGCTACCCCTGCGCTTCAGTACCTTGCCCATGTTCGCTGCATCCAATCCAAAGTGACTGGCATTCCCCATTAGCAGATGAGAAAACTGAGGTTTACAGATAAAGAAACTGAGGCAAGGCCACACAGCAGGTGATGGGCAGAGAAGCGTTTGGGAGAGGTGTCCAAAGACCTGCATGTGTGATTCCCTTAATACAAACATAAACACTACGTAACACTTTCCGGCATGACTATGAGCCAGGTTTGGTTCTGAGGGCTTTTACTCATCTCCTGTGAAGTAGGTATTAAAAATATCTGTTTTCCAGATGAGGGTATTGAGGCACAGTGCGGTCAAATGAGTTAGCCAAGCTCACAAAGCCAACAGATGGCAGGGCTGCAATTTGAACCGAGGCACTCTTGATGGCAGAATCCATTCTCTTAACACTGTAAGCAAAAGCATGCTGTCTGCCCCCTTTAAACTAAGTCGCAGGTTACTGTGGAGTTCACAGGTCAGTAAGTGGGTGCTTGCCTGCTCGCTTACATACCCAGACACATCTGCCCACCAGTCCTGAGCTAGACCTTTCTGATCTACACATTCATAGCCTAAGGCTTTGCCAGAACCACAAACATCTTACTGCAGCCAGAGGCTTCTGATCAAGCAAATACAAGGTCCAAAACACATTTTCCCATCCACATTTCCAGTCCTCCCAGAAGCAGGGAAATGTACTTCCCACACATGCACAGAGACTACTTATCTCAGGATAGACTTAGGTGACCCCTCCAAAAGAATCAGGCCTAGCTGCTACCCTCAAAGAACTCTTAGCTTGATTGAAAAAACCTAGTCTCCTATCAAGGCCTCCTGGGATTAACTGGTTCCTTTCCCTAGGCTCAGAATGGCCACAGGCCAAAACGAAGCACAAGAGCTTCGAGTCCAAACCCATCTGGTTCTGCCACTGCCAGAACCACTGCTTCCCTGGGAGAACATGGACTCAGCCTCTCAATCCTGCAGGAGGCCTCACACTAGATTAGAACATAACAGTAAAGAGATGCACAGGCTTCAAAGTCAGCTGTGGTGGAATTGGAAAAGCCAGACGCCATCACTTCCTCAACCAGTTTCTCCCTCTGGATCCCTGGTTTTCTGCTCTGTCAAATGGGGATCAGATTCCCTGTCCCCACTGGCAAGGCCCTTGGTCCACACTACTGTCAATGAAGTTCTGTCCACTCCTGCACAGTGCTCATCATTCACACCAAACTCATTCTCACCTCAGGACCTTTATACTCACTGTTCCCTCTGCCTAGGAAACACCCTTGCTCCCCTGTGTGCATAACCACTCCTCTTTTATCATTCAGGACTCAGTTGAAAGGGCACCTCCTCAGAAAAAGTCCTCCCTGTTCCCTTTTCTACAAACTTTCTCCCCCCCATCTATGCATGACTCTTGTTACGATCATCCAAGACTCACCTCCTTTAACACCTTCCCTGAATACTCTAAAGCAGCTATTCCCTCCAAACTATCCCGAGTCTTTTTTTCACTTTCCTTTCAGCAACTAATCTCATCCCTATGTATCCTATCTGCTGATTTTTTTTTTTTTCCCAAACCATCTCCAATAGGAGCCTGTATGATCCTTGAGGGCAGGGAAGAGGTCTGTCTTGTTCAGGGCTTTACAGTGGAATTCAATAAATGAATGAATGAAACCCCAGTAATTAAAACAGAGCCTAGCACATGTTTGGCTTCTATTACTCTTCGACTGACTGACTGAATGCGCCCTCCTCCCTGTCCTGGAGAGCAGGCCTGCAGGGTTCCTGGGTCGGGATGCTTGTCCTCCATCCTAGAAACAGCCCTGTGTTGGCGGAGGTGGCGCTGGCAGACATTACCTGCGCCTCACCGGCTTCATGCAGCTCTTCAGCTGCCTGGCCTCAGCCTCCACGGGACCCTGGCACTCGGGCTGTGGCTCCAGCTGCTGCAGCTGCTGCTGCTGGGGCAGCCCTTCAGCATCAGTGGGTGTGGGAGCGGGTGCGATCCGTAGCAGGACAGTGTAGTTGCGGCCGTGGTTGTTGGCCCAGAAAGTGCCCTCGGGGGTCTCATAGCGCACCACGAAGTCCAGGCGCGCCCCATCGCCCGCGCCCTCAGCAAAGGGCAGCTGGAAGGCAAAGCGGTCGGTGCGGCCGCCGTCGTCGGGCGAGGAGGCGGACGCCTGGCCAGGGCCCAAGCCCAGGCCCAGGCCCAGGCCCAGATCCAGGATGGGATCTCCTGCTCCTGGTCCTCCCGCTCCTGCCCCCGGTGGGCTGCGAGGGACGTAGCGCGCTGGGTGGTCGCAGAAGGAAGCCCAGCCGTCGTGTGAGGCCCGCACGTGCACCGCCTTCTCAAAGGAGCGGTTCAACACGCGTACCAACCCGCGCAGCACCGGCGGGCGTCCCCCAGGCACCCACACCCCGGCACCCCCGGGGACCGCTCCTGGAGGCGGCAGCAACGCCTCAAGCTCCACCATGACGCGCCCCAAGCGCTCCAGACGGCCCGGCGCAGGCGGCAGCGAAAATGTGGGCACCAGGTAAAACCCCCCGCCAGCGGGGACGGGGCACAGCGGCGAGGGCTCAGGGCAAGCCTCCTCTTCCTCCTCCCCTTCATCCCCATCCTCGCCATCGTCGTCCTCGTCAGCCCCGCCGCCGTCGCCATCTTGCCCGGCCGCCGCCGCCATCTTGCCCGCCCCGGGCCCGCCCCACGGCCGGTAGCGGCGCAGCTGCGCCAGCGGCAGCCCCAGGGCCTCGTCGGCGAACAGCA
>NC_043717.1:40565594-40598299 GCF_006229205.1 Suricata suricatta | reverse complement strand
GGGGGCTCCACAGGGGCCGGGCGCGCCATATCGGCGGCGGCGGCGGCACCGACGGCACCGGTGGCGGGACCGGCGGGGGCAGGGCCTGGAGGGGCGAGCAGCCAATGGGAAGGCCAGCGCGGGGGGGTGTACAGCTCACGGGGGGCGTAGGCGGTGAGACGGCGACAGGTATAGCAGAGAGCCAATGGGGAGCCGCGCACGGATGACGTACAGTGACTCAAGTGCAGAAGCAGCACGCAGCCAATGAGGATGCCCGAGAGTGGGCGGTGCAGGAGGCGAGATGATCGGTGAATCAATGGGAGGGGGGCTAAATGGGGCTGGTGTGGGGCCCGGGCCAAAAAGAGCAAAAATAGGACAGCTAATCGGGGAGTGGGAGTGGGAGCGGCATGTAGTCAACGGGTAAGATGGAATGACAACAGGCAATAAGGACAGTGGGGAGCGGAGAGGCCCGAAAAGAAGGAAATCCCTTGGTTGCGTAGGCGATGGGACACGAAGATAGAAACTGTAAATAGCCAATAGGGAGCTGCACGCCGGTTGCGTAAAGGAGATGACGCTAAGATAATAGCTACAGCGAGCCAATGAGGAGTCTTATGAGCTTGCACTATGCCTTCAGGAGGCGATGCCGGAGCTGAACTAGCTAATACAAAGGCTAGAAAGAGACCAAGGGGTGGTGTTAGAGCAGCTTCGGAGGCGGGACTGGAGGGGCAGGCCCAATGGGAGTGGACCATGGAGGCGGGAGCCAGGAAGAGAGAGAGATGGCAGATAGCCAATGAGAGAGTAGAATGAAGACAGTTGCGTCCTCAAAGGGCAGTGCTAGCACGAAATAAACCAATGCCAAGGCCAGAAAGTGCAGCGGGATGCGAGGGCTCGGAGGCGGAACGAGAAAGAGCACAGCCAACCGGAATGTTGTAGGTTGTGTGAAGGAGGGAATGAACAGCCAATAATAAGGAGACCAAAGGAGGGGGTGGTGTGTAGACAGTCTGGGCTGTAGGGTGCTTGGGACGCACAGCCGGTAGATTGCACGCAGCCATTAGGGAGAGTATTCCTTTTATGGATGGAATTACGTTCTCCTTAAACTTCCGTGACTTCTCATTGCCCCGGAGCTATGAATGCCCTAGACAGCTCCCAAGTGTGAGCTCTAAGAAAGTAAAACGGACTCAGCTGTCAAAGTTACTCGGTCTTCCCTGCACACCTTGGAACCTTTGCTTGAGCAGTGCCACTAGCCAAGAATGTCCTTGATTGTCATCCTTAGCATTCTCCAGGACTTGGCACCATTGTTGAATGAATGGCCAAATGATAAAGTTGACTTTTTCTGGAAAATGCGCTTTTTCTAACTTGAGCTCAGCAAAACACTAAGCCTGACTGTATGCCACCAGGAGTTGGTTGGACATGTTGGCAGACACCAACTAACGTAATCACAAACCAAAGTCCCGTCTTTCTCGTCCTGCTCGCACTCCATACCCCAAGGTGGCCTCCCTTCCCTCTTTCTGTCCCCCATCTCTGTTACTGCTATGCCGTCTCCCACGAGCACTGCTCCTTCTGCTTCCTCATCCTTTATCTCTCTCTTTAAGGTCCTACCTCCCATGGGAACTGAAATGTAGCTTTTGCCCACTGAACATGGCCGTTCATACATTTCCCCTCCATCCTGGGAGGGTTTTCTGAACACCTACTGTATGCAAGGTTCTGACTCACAGCATCCCTAGGAAGAAGGAGGTCCCCCCCGCCAGCCACTTCCCCCTTCTCAGGTCTCAGTGTTCAGGGTGGGGTCATGGCTCAGGAAGGAATATGTTCAGTTGCAAGTAACGGAAAAAAAATCACAAAAGAATAGGGGCTTACACAAGATAGAATTTTTTTTTCTGACTTCTTGTTAGGGTTTTATCTATGTCCTGGTCTGGACCCAGGACTCTCCTCCTTCAACAAATTCTGTCAGTCCTCCATTCAAAATATTTCCCAAATTCACCCTCTCCTTACCCTACCCTCTCTACTGCCAGTACCATCATCAGTCACTGGACTACCACAGTAGCCTCTTCATCTCTGGTGCCTCTGCTTCCACCTTCACTCCTACAGTTTGTTCTACACTCAGCAGTCATAGAGATCCTGTTAAATCCTAAAGCAGCTCATGTCTCTCCTGTACTCATAACCCTCCTGTGGCCTCCTTCTTACTCAGAGTAAAAGCCAAAGCCCTTACCATGAGCTACAAGGTCATGCATGGTCTAACCCCCAAGTCCCCTCTCTGACCTTGCCTTCTACCCCTCTTCCTTTCCCCTCACACCACTCTAACCACACTGACCACCTTCCTAGACATGGAGCAAATCACACACTCCCACCTCAGGGCCTTTGAGCTGGCTGTTTGCACTGGAGTCGCTCAGATGTCTGCATGGCTCCATTCCTCACCTCCTTCAAGTCTTTGTCAAAGGCCTCCCCTTCTCTGTGGACTTCCATGGATGTGTCTGAGTAACCCTGTGTACTCTCCCCCAGAAGTCTTCCATACAAGGGGCACCTGGATGGCTCAGTCAGTTGAGCGTCCAACTCTTGATTTCAGCTCAGGTCACGATCCCAGGGTTGTGGAATTGAGCTCCATGTTGGGCTGTGCATTGAGTGTGGAGCCTGCTTAAGATCCTCTCTCTTTCTCTCCCTGTGCCCCTCTCCCCTACTTGCTTGCTTGCTCTCTCTAAAAAAATTAAAAAAAAAGAAGTCTTCCACCCAAGAGGATGTAGACCAATAAAGAGAGGAGGTGGTGACCTCTGCCTGCCCCTCTCTGCTCAGCTGACCCCCCAGCCGTCACTCTGCAAGGATCCTGGCTCTCAGCAGCAATAGAATCACCCCACCCACACAACAGGCCCCACTCAAGTAGCCCCCTGGAACTCTGGGCCACCACCCTCACTCAGCTATCCCCTACTTCTCTGGCCACTCCGCTCATGGAACGAGTGACAATAAGGGAGAGATGGCCTAGGGAGGGTATAAGGAGGATGCGACCTACACCTCTGACCCTGCAAAAGAAAACCAGCCCCCTCTCTCAAGAGGCGACGGGTCCTGGGGCAAGGAATGAGGCCTTGGCCTCTAGAACTGAACTCGTTTATAGTTATACAGGGAGGATAAAGAATGTTGAGACCCAAGTCCATGAGGAACAAGGGGTCATTAGCCTTGGGAACATCCCTAAAGTCAGCTCCCCAGGACTCCTTGATGAACAAGCTCTTCACACCCTCTTGCTCCCAATCACATGCCACACCTGTTAAGCCCCTGCTGTACATGAAGTCCCTGTAGGCTTCCAACCTGAGGACCTCATTCCACTTTAGTGCCTCCCCTTGCTGCCCTGGGCACACAGGACATCTTTGGGCCTCAGATGTGTCCCACCAACTCAGAAGCTTCAACCAGTGAAAGTCTTGTTTTGAACTAATGGTAGGGAGGGTTGGTTTTTTTTTTTTAATTGTTGTTGGCTGATTTTTTTTAGGTCTTTTTTTTTCTATTCACCTTTTTTTTTCTTTCTTATCTTCACAAAGCCAGGCCATCAGGCCCCCTCTGGGCTTTTCCAGAAAGGTGAGTCTGAGTTAAGGAAAGAGGCTCTCCTTTTTTTTCAGGACTTGGGAGGTGGAGAGAGGGGAGAAAAAAGGGTGAAGCGGCGAAGGAGTGGGTCTTGGCCACTGGGTTTGTATCATGTGAATAAAAAGCGGTTTCTGATTTCTCTTCCCCAGGCCCAAAGCCAGTCTTGCAGAGGAGTTGGAGTAGACGTTGGATGACAGCCCTGGGCCATGCAGGGCGCTGAGGAACTGGAGGCTGGGAGCTTCAGCCACAACCTATCAGGAGAACCCCCTGGAGCCTGGTCTCCCCTGTTGACCATTGGTTAAAGGGGGTCACTGCTGAAGTAAGGAAATGCAGCCACCAATTCTTGGACAACTGTAAAACCTCACAAGCTTCAAGCCCCCAGAAGAATCTCCAAATCTCAAAACTTCTCTGTCACTGTAGCCTAGAATTTAAAACCCAAGACTGTTGGGCTCAAGGAAACCTGGGGGTTGTTAAGCCCGGCACCAAAGAAGGCAGAGCCCCCGACTTGCCAACTCTGTCATCTTGGGCAAGTTGCTCAAGAACTCAGCCCCTCTGTTTTCCCCATCTGTAAGAAGGCCATGATAACAAGACGGATCACAACGGGCTGCGGTGAGGACTGAATGTGATCATTTGTGAGAATCAGTCAGTACTATGACTGGCATCTGGAAAACTGGAGATCAGTGTCAGCTATGGGGATGATGGCGGAAATCTGGAATCTTAAAACCTTAGAAGCTGGGATTTGTCAAAGTAGAAAATCGCAGAGGCTGAGGGCCTCAGAAGCATCAGAGCATGGTATCCCTGACAACAAGGTGGTTGGGGTCCCAGGGAGTCTCTGGCCTTTCTGAGGATGGATGCACTAACACCAAGGGACTTGTCAGGACCTTCCCTGTGGGATACTCTCCAGGTCAGAGCTCTCAGGCCCTACGACGTGGTGAGGCAAGACTTTTCTCCCTTTCCTTGCTCACTGATGCTAAGTGGATTCTGGGAGCCAGTGATTCTCAGACTTTTAGATTCTGTGAATTGTCAGGGAGGGGGTAGAGAGGGACTCCCTGCATTTTTCTCCATGAAATAACTTCCATGCCCTGCACCCTCTGTGGGAAAATGGGATGCAGAGCTCCCCCTCCCTGGGCAGTAAGAGCAGTGATGACCAATTCTCCCTAAGGGGAAACTGAGGCATAGAGCAAGGTAAAGCCTCTGGAAACCCAGCCCTATTCAGCTTCTTTCCCTGGTGTTTCCCGTCCCAGCACACACAGAGAGTGATGTCTCTGTGCTTGGGACGCCTCTGTGATTTATTTGAGTTTTTTTCCCCCTTGTTTTTTTTTTCTAACTCTACACACTTTTGTTTAAAAAACTGTGGTTTCTCATGAGCCCTGTTATCTCATTGATACCTCTCACCTCTGTGGTGAGGGGAAGAAATCATATTTTCAGATGACTCGTAAAGGGCAAAGAAAAAACCCAAAATTTCAAAATTTCCGTTTAAGTCTCATAATCAAGAAGAAGAGAAACAGAGCGAGTGAGAGAGAGAGAGAGCAAGAGAAAAAACTATGAGAACCCCCCCACCCCGTGATTATCAGCATACACACTCATCGAAAAAAAAATTGGATTATTAGAAGAGAGAGGTCTGTGGCTTCCACACCGTGGTTTTTCTTCTCGGTATAAAAGCAAAGTTGTTTTTGATATGTGACAGTTTCCCACAAGCCTGGCTGATCCTTTTCTGTGAGTCCACTTCACCAAGGTGAGTGTCCCTGCTCTCTCCCATCAGATGTGGGCCCAGTGGAGGAGATGGCAGAGAGGTAGACACGGGGGAGGGGGCGGGCAGGGGCCCTCTGGTATCATCAAGACACACACAACTACTGCGCTTCCAGTCAGGTAAGATATTTTTTACAATAATAATAGTAATAATAAATGCCAGGAGACTGGTAGGTAAAGTACTTAATACTTGGGTGGGTAGAGGCAAAGATAAATAAATTGATTGATATGTAGATGGGAAGGATTTTTTAAATATGCCAACTGCCCATATTTATGAATTTCTGAGCCTTGAACAACCTGAAACACTGCCCAGGTATAACTGGAAATTTCAGCTACACCTCTCCCTCCTCTTCGTCTCTTCTCTTGATAGCTCCGATCCCTCTCTACTCACCCTGTCTCCCTTTTTCCATGTTGCTCTGCCTCTCTCTTTCTCTGTTTCCTGAGCACTCAGACTCTTCACCGTGCTTTCTCTGGCTCTGCCCAGCTTCCCTGTCTCTGTCTCCTCTATCTTCACCACAGTCCATCTATCTCCCACTGTCTCTCCTGCTCTCTTGTCTAGCCTCCCCCGACCTGCCTTCCCACCCACCATCCAGCACAGAGCTTTGGACACTTGGTGCTTAATAATAGTATATTCAGTAATGTTGATGAAGACATTTACATTTTATAAGAGTGAGCATCAGTTTTTGTTTGCCCCAAACGAGGGTTGTAAGCTGTCCGGTCAGGCTGAGCATTTCATTAAACTTGTGCTTGCACGGCATGAAAGACCCTCCTGGGGGGCACTTGGAGCCATTGGCAACCGTGGTTTAGCTGTGTGGTCCTAGTCCAGGACTGTGTGTGTGTGTGTGTGTGTGTGTGTGTGTGTGTGTGTGTGTCTAGAGTCCATGTCCAGGAACCAAGCAGGCTGTTCAGGGCTGGGGCAAGCTCATCTCTGCAGGCATAGCAAGTGCTGACTGTTCGCTGTTAGTATTTTTTTTAAACCAAATTAGAACCACTCTCTCTATTGGTTTGTTCCTGCTTTATTCAATGAATAGAAGCATTTTTGTAGATCACTAAAAATTGTTTTGACAAATGATCTTTCATGGCTGTCCAGACTGTCCTCACATTGGTATGAACCATGAATTGCCAATTATTAGACATTCGGGTTGTTTCTAGTTTTTCCCCAGAATCATATCTGATTAGTTCCTTGGATTCCTGAAAATGGAGTTTCCAGGTCAAGGGGTGTGTGCATTTTAAAGGCTTCTGCCCCTCTCTGCAAATTGTTCTTCCAAAAGCTTGTCCTGTTTTATGCTCCTTGTACTTGAGCTAACCCCTGGGTGGGTATTATCATTTTTAAATACTTTCTCAGCATAACAGGTAAGAAAAAATATTACCACATTGTTGACATTTTCTTTCTTTGATTACTTATACTGTTTATTGATCATTCATACTTTTTCTTAAGTCATCTGGTCATATCCTTATTTTTAATAGGGTATTTGTCATTTTTTCTTATTGATTTGTCACAGCTTTTTATTTAGAAAGGATATTAACCTTCCAATAGCCATACATGTGTAGCAAATATTCCTCCCAATTCATCCCTCAGTTTTTCTATTTGTTTATGGAGTTTTGTGACGCTGTAATGTTTTTATATAGTCAAATGGGTTACTCTGTTCTTCTGTGGTTACTGTTTCTGGTTTTGTGCTTAGAAAGTCCTTGAAAATGAGATAAATGTTCACCTGTGTTGGCTTCTAGTCTCTTTTATGGCTTCATATTTTCCATTGCTGTGGAGGTTAAAAGTGTGGGTACTGGAGCCAGACTGTCTGGGACAAACCAGTCTCACCCCAAGCCATCTGTGTGATTTTTAGCCAGGCATTTAACTTGTCTATACCTTCATTTCCTCATATGTACTATGATGATTCTAGGAGTACCTACCTCAAAGAGTTGTTGTAAGGATTAAATCTCCTAACCATGTTAAGTGCTTAGCATAGAGCCTGGCATTCAGTAAACTCAAGAGCAGCATTAGATATAACTATTTATCTCTTTAATAGATCTGGAGTTTATTCCAGGATACATGATGATTGTGACATTTCAAACTGGGCAGAAAGGAATTGGTGGGAAAATGGACTGATTATTCATTCAATAACTTTATTTTCCCCTTAATTGTCCCAGAAACATTTGTTAAACAATATATCTTCCACTGACTCCCAGTTTGAAATGCCACATTCATCATAAACTCGATTCTCTCTAGACATGGGTCTGTGATTGAGTTTTCCATTTTGTTCTGTTCCTCAGTGTCTGTTCTTATACCTGGGCCATCCTGATTTGTTGATTGTTGCTTTATAGTACAATACATTCCCTGGCCATAGGTCCCAGTGTCCTGCCCTTCATTATTCCTTCTTATTTGATGCAGCTTCAGTTCTTCCAGCCAAAGACCAGTTGACAGTAACTGTTCTTATCTGGGGCATCTCTCTCTCTCTCTCTCCCTTTCCCTCTCTCCCTCCCTGTGCTGTTGTTTCTGTCTCTTGTCCTTTATGTTTCTCTCATTTTCTATCTCCCTTTTTGTGTGTACTTCTATGACTTTCTGCTCCTATGAGTTCCCCTCCCCCTGTCTCTGTCACTCTGTCTCTCTTTCTCTCAGCATCTCTCACTCTTGTGTATCTCTGTCCCACCTTATATATCTCCCATCTCTCTGTAACTCTTGTTCTCTGGGTCTTTCTGTTCCCCTATGTCTATCTCTCTGTCTTTTTCTGTTTCTGTCTGTCTCTACATATCCGTGTCTCTCAGACAGTCCCCTGGATAGAGTGGCAGTTGTCAACTTGACGCCCTGTAGACACATTAGCAACTCACCCAGACACAAAGCAGAGGGGCCCTGGCCCTCATCTACGCCATGCCTCTCCCCACCCAGTGTACAAAGGGGCAATGTGAGGCCCAGAGATGGGCAGGAAGGCTTCTCCCAAGGATTTACAGAGAAGCAATAGCAAAGTTGAGACCCAAGCTCAGACCGTGGGATTCCCAGTGGGACCCTGGTTCTGTCTCCCCCTACCGTGGGCCTCAATTTACTTCTCAGCACCCATGAGGGGAGGAGGGGGACCTGAGCTGCCCCCCTCCAGCTGCTGCCATTCCTCCTTCTGCCTTCTCATGACTTGGACTTTTACTCAGGCAGGAGAATACATGGCCACATGGGCCAGTGTGGGGCCTAGCCTCACAAGAGCTAGTCTGGGTGGGGTCCCACAGTCCCATGGGTTCAGAGGCCTTGTGGACAGAGGGTGGTGATACTGGAGGGACATAAGTCAGTCAATCTGTCTGTGGGTCTGGCTATGGACAGAGCTCAGCCAAGTCCCAGAGTTGACCCTGGCCCCTGATAACTTCCATCTTGGAGCCCTTCCATAGAGCCTGGCAGTGGGCTCTCTACTGGCAAAGGCCGAGGCTTTTCCTGCTCCATGCCATGAGGCTCTAACTGAAGGCAGGCTGGTCTCTACCTCCCTGCCTCCCTCCCTGTCTCTCATGGAATGGCTGTCAGTATGGGAACATCGTCCCAGAATGGACAGGGAGACTGAGGTCCTGTACGTGGTCATTTACTGAGCACTGACGTTTTGTTAAGCATTTCATATGGATTAACTTTACCAGAGGGGTACTATTACTGTCCTGCTTTACATATGAGCCTGAGGAGAATTTTATAACTACTTAGTGGCAGAGCCCAGCCCCAATCCTCCTGCCTTCACAGAACTTAGGAGGAAGGCTAAAAGGAGGCTTGCTACATTTCCAAGCCTGGTAGGCTGGAGGCCCTATGAAGTAGTGATCTTCCTGTCTTTCAGTAAGTTCCAGTGAGTTTGGACACCATTGATATTGGTCTTCCCATACTGAGAGGTTGGACGCATGAACCCTGCAGAGTGGGTTTGAAATTCTGGGATCCTTTGAACCTAAGAAATGATGTTCTATGATTCTGAGGTTCTGGAATAGTACCATTTGAAGACCCCCAGGGTCCCAAGACCTGTAGGGTCTACATGGTACTCCCCAAGCATCAAACCTTGGGCCTCTCCATGGCCCAAGAAGGGCCAGGTCTTCAGGGCCCAGGGCTTGTCATGGTGGCCAGATGGACGTCACTCACCACATCCGCAAGCACCCACATCACCCCCACCTGGGCCAAGCCAGCTGCAGGATGGGCCAGCCAATTCTCAGAACGAAACCCGTAGGGTGGAGTATCTGCCCCCTTCTCTTCCTCCTTGGTGCCGATGAAGCCCAGCGCATCCGGCCGCCATGACGTCAATGGCGGAAAATCTGGGGAAGTGACAACAGGGCCGAGATGCAGACCCCGATATGAAAACACACTCTGTGTCCCAGAAACATCCTCCATGCAGCTTCTGAGAAACAGAAAGGGACGCCCCAACAGACAGTGCAGGAAGCCGGCTGGCCAGCCTGGCCCTCCAGGTTCCCCACCAGACAGACCATATCTATGTCCTCTTTCTGAGAACGTATTGATCGATGCTTCCCTGAGTCTGGCCATTCCAGATATGTTTGGGAAGGATATTTCTTATAAGCCTCAGCCAAGTGTACAGGCAGCTTCAGAAGTGACCACAGGGCAGCCATGTGGGCCAGGCCAGAGTGGTGGAAACCATCTATAAACTGACCAAAAACCAGTATACATTTACTCAGTCTTCTGTAACAAATTACCACAAACTAGGGGGCTTAAACAACAGAAATTTATTGTCTCACAGTTCTGGAGACCAGGAGTCCAAGATCAAGGTGTCGATAGGGTTGGTTTTTTTCTGATGCTGCAAGGGAGGATCTGTCCGTGCCGCTCACCTAGCTACTGGTGGACTGCTGGCAGTCTTTGACATGCCTTGGCTTCTAGATGCAATCACCCCAATCTCTGCCTTCATGCCTTTGCTTACCTCCTCATGGTCACTGAATTCTGAGCCTCCATAGACCCAGGCTCTTGATTCACACAGAGTAATGTTCTAACCCCCCGAGAGCCTAAGAGTTTAATACTTGGATTCTCACGGCCAACCTCCCTCCGCACTAGAGCTCTGACAACCCTTGTGAGCTCACAGCAAAGAAAGGAAGGAGTGACTGCTCTCCTAAACCCTCCTTGTGCGGGTCTGGGCTGTGGCAGCTGTGTGCCTAAGCCAGTGCTGTGGGCTGTGGGGTGGAGTGGTGGGGATTCTCTCTCTCTCTCTCTCTCTCTCTCTCTCTCTCTCTCTCTCTCTCTCTCACACACACACACACACACACACACACACACACACACAGTGCCGCAGCAGGGGCCTTGTGAAATGTGCACACATGCACACTTTCTGAAGAAAGATAATGGAGCTCTCACGTTGCCACGGGACTGTGGAACGCTGCACCTGGGTATCCCCTTCAGTAAAATGAAGGCTGGAGTACGCAATCCCTTCCAGCTCTAGCTTACTCTTAGACTGGGATTCCGAGAAACTGAAGCCCTGCCTGTTGCAGAGTGGAAGGTTCTGAGACTCAGCAAAGGAGCCATTATGGAGGGCTTTCTGGATAGGACTTGGATAAGGGATACCGAAGAAGAGCAGACATTCCAGGCAGGGCATATAGCATGAGTGCAGTCTTGGATAGCAGAGTTGAGATAAACTCTGGTGAGGGCTGAGTCGAGTTGCTCCCACAGGCCCTGGCTCAAGAGAGCCAGTCTCTCCTCACCTGCCATATTGGCTCTGTGCGGGACAGGAGCCCAGAAATGATCAGACCTCACCCCTGCCTGAGCCTGAGACTCCTATACTGAGCTGCCCACTCAATAATATTTCCACTGGCATGTCTAACACCAGACCCTTTGTGTCCATCCCACACCTGGGGTCATCACTCCCAACCCTGCTGTTCCCATCGCCTGCATCTCATGTGATGTCCACTCTGTCCTTTCAGCTGCTCAGGCAAATACCTGGAGGCCACCTGGACCCTCCCTCTCTCACCAACCCCCACCACATCCAAGCTGCCAGCAAATTCTTCTGACTCCCCCTTCAAAACACTCAAAATCCACCTACTTCTTACAATCTACACTGCCACCATCCTGGTCTGTGCCACAGCTGTCACTTGCCTGAACTATCACAGGAGCCTCCTTGCCAGTACCCCTACTTTCACCTTCCTAGAGTCTGTCCCTCTTACAGCAGCCAGAGGGATCTTGAGCCCATGCCCGCCTCCACTCTTGTGTATGCTAGGTCACTGGGATAAAATAATGCCACCAGGAGAGTTAAGTAACCAGTCCCAGCAGGATCAGCAAAGGTCGCGTGGCCTGTGCAGGGAGGTCCAAGGGCTGAGGCTTAGAGACAAGCCTCAAGTGGTTGGGGGGAAAAAGCTGAGACCTTCCCTGGCTGGGGCTCCACAAACCACCCCAAACCCCCCACCTCCCTTGCAGATGACATTATCGCCACCAGGGCTGTCCCAGCATGCACAGGCAAGCCAAGTGCTGGACCCGTGCACGTCTGCACATGGGGCATGTGTGGAGACATACATATACCTGTGTTCCTGACACTGACGTATGTGTGGTGTGTGCCGCACATACACTTGATCAGTGCTGGGGTCCAGGTGGGGAGCCCTTGGGGACATGCCCTAGCGGACGCCTGCTCTGACCAGTGGAGTTGTCCATGTGGTCCAGATGGTTGTGTAGTTCACACACACACCCCACCAGGGACATGTGTAACTCCTTCCTCTATGTCCCCACAGCCTGCCCTTGGACAAGGAACCAATGCCTAACCCCAGGCCATCCAAGCCCTCGGCCCCTTCCTTGGCACTTGGCCCATCCCCAGGAGCCTCACCCAGCTGGAGGGCTGCCCCCAAAGCTTCAGACCTGCTGGGAGCCAAGGCCCCGGGGGCTACCTTCCAGAGCCGGGACCTCCGAGGCGGGGCCCATGCCTCCTCCTCTTTGAACCCCATGCCACCATCGCAGCTGCAGGTGAGGCCCAGGGCCCAGGATGGGGCAGGCAGGGTGGGGTACCTGGGCCTACAGGTGCCGACCTTTACTGTGGCACTGGGCGGGGGGCCCAGCTAGGGCACAGGAAGTGGTTTTCTGGGTCCCAGGCAAGTCTGTGACTTATGCAGATGTCACAGGGCCAAGAAAGTCCCCAGTTTGCAGGTCTCAGAGATTCGAGGCTCTCCTCGACCTCCCAATCCTTGTCTCAGGAGAGGAGATCCTACTATGGTGCCACAGGCATTGCCATGTGTCTGCATCCCCAGGTGACAGAGGGGAGGGCTGGAGCCCAAAGAGTTGAGGTGACAGGACTGAGGCCAGCTCTGCCATTTATTAGCTGTTTGATCTTGAAAAACTCATTCACTCTCCCTGAGCCTCAGTTTCCATATATGTGCAATGGGGATGGTCAGAGTCCCTGCCATGTGGGCTTGGGGTGAGGAGTGCATGAATTAGACATGTAGAACAGTGAGGAGAAGGATGACATCTCACCCGCCTGCCTTCCCCCCCCCCAGCTGCCTACAGTGCCCCTAGTCATGGTGGCACCTTCTGGGGCACGGCTGGGTCCCTCGCCCCACTTGCAGGCGCTTCTCCAGGACAGGCCACACTTCATGCACCAGGTACTGATCTGGACTGGGCAAGGAGGAGGGAGCAGGTGGGAGAACTGGGTGGGAGCAGTCTGAACCACAGCCCATATGCGCCCTCAGCTCTCAACGGTGGATACCCATGCTCGGACCCCCGTGCTGCAGGTGCGCCCACTGGACAGCCCAGCTATGATCAGCCTCCCGCCACCCACTGCTGCCACCAGCGTCTTCTCCCTCAAGGCTCGGCCCGGCCTGCCACCTGGTAACACCCCACCCCACGGCTCTACAGAACCCGAGCCCCCAAGTCCTTGAACGTGAGCAGTGTAGGCTGCCGAATGGTGGCCCTCAGGAGGGCAGAGGCACCAGGTCTTATCATCTTGGAAACTCCAACCTCCAAAAAAATGTCAGGCTGAGAACCTTAAAGATGCAGAATGTCAAAATCACGGAACCGCAGATCTTTGCATAGTCAAAATGTCAGCGCTTGCAAATAAGTCTTTGAGTGGCTCTGCCAGAAGCCTTGGACGTGAGGGACAACAGAACCTGCTGGGAGTCAGGGCCTGCAAGGCTCAGGAGGGTGGGAAGCTCAAAATGAGAGTCACTATGGGCTGAGCTTGCGAACCCAGCCCACAGTGCCAAATGTGCCCTGTCCCAACCTACAGGGATCAATGTGGCCAGCCTGGAGTGGGTGTCCAGGGAACCGGCACTGCTCTGCACCTTCCCAAGACCCACCACACCCCGGAAGGACAGGTCAGTGGACAAGACTGGGAAGGACCCCTGCCCTGGCGCCCTCTCCCCTGACACCCTCTGTCCCCCTAGCACCCTTTCGACCGTGCCCCAGGGCTCCTATTCACTGCTGGCAAATGGTGTCTGCAAGTGGCCCGGATGTGAGAAGGTCTTCGAGGAGCCAGAGGATTTCCTCAAGTGAGTGACCCAGGCCTCATGCTGTCAAGGAGGGTCCCTGGTTTGTAGGAGGAGGCCTGTGGTACAGGTCTAGACTCAGGCCTCGTAGGTAGTGAAGAGGCAAAAGGCAAAGGCTGAGGCTGTAGGTTCAAATCCTGCCTCTATCACTCACTGGCTGTATGACCTTGGGCAAGTTACTTAGCTTCTCTGGGCCTTGGTTTCCTCATCAGTGTAATGAGGTATCATAATAGAGATGCATACTATTATTTACCTCCATTTTACAGATACAGAAACTGAGGCCAAAAAGTTAAGTGTCTTGATCAAGGTCACCCAATTCCTTAGTGACAGAGCTGGGGTTTGAATCCAGGCTCCAGAAACCACCACACCCCTAACTGCTTTGCTCTGCTACCCCTCATACCAACACCCCAGCCTGATTTTATTGATCCCCTAAGTCCCAGATTCTCACAGTGGTGGCGGCTGCCTCCCTCAGCCCCATCTCTCCCTCTCTCCCCCCCCCCCCCTCTCTCTCTCTCTCTCTCTCTCTCTCTCTCTCTCTCTCTCACACACACACACACACACCTTCTCCAACCAGATCCAACTATCAGTGGTGACTCTGCACCCTGGCACCCTGTCTTCTTCACAACCAGGCCTTTACACAGGCTGTCCCCTCCACCTGGAGTGCCTCTCCTGCCCTTACCTACCTGGCCTGCTCTCAGCTCACCAGCCTTCCAACATCATCTCCAGCGCCCTGGCCAGGCTCAGGTGGCAAGCTCAGGCCTGGTACCAGGAGATGCCAAGTAGTATGTGTTGAAGGAATAGCAGATGTAAGAGGGAGACTGAGGTACAGTGGGGAGGGAGGCTGAGACTCTAAAGAGAGACCTCCCAGAGTATCTGGCCCTCCTCACTTGGAACATTTGAGCCAGGAAGCCAGGCCCACCATGGTCACCCACATGAAATCTCCCCCTGACCCAGGCACTGCCAGGCGGACCATCTCCTGGATGAGAAGGGCAGGGCACAGTGTCTCCTCCAGAGGGAGGTGGTGCAGTCTCTGGAACAGCAGGTGATGTAGGGGAGGGGTGGTTGGGGCTGATGGGCAAGCCTTTATGTCTACCCTGTGCTGGGAGCCAAGTTCACTCAGGATGAGGGCTGGCATAATGGGAGAGGGTGGGGCACTCTCAGGGAAGACCACAGCTGGAGCAAAGGTGTGGTGGAAGCCAAGTTGAGGCCTCACTTTGTGCCCATTTTCACAGCTCGTGCTGGAGAAGGAGAAGCTGAGTGCTATGCAAGCCCACCTGGCTGGGAAGATGGCTCTGACCAAAGCTCCATCCATGGTGAGCCACCCCAGGCCCGCAGGTGGCACAGACTGCTGGGGGGGGGGGAGACCTGTCCTTGCACCCAGGCCCCAGGACATCTGGGCATCTGTCCCCAGCTCCAAACATGGCCTGACCTGGAAATCTGTCCCCTCCAGCTACAAAGCCTCTAACCCTAAGATCCCAGAACATCATGCTCTTTAGTTTTCAAAGCAGTGGCAAATAGCCAAACACTTACTGAACACAGACACCATGCAGCTGGCAGGACTATGTAATTCCCAGGGTCAGGTGCAAGATAACAACACAGGGCTCAGATTTCAAGATGACAACCACAGAGGAGTAAACAAAGTTCAGGGATTAAACAGGTCACACACCCATGGAGCCGGCCCCGGGTGTCAAGCACTGTTTCTGAGCACTTTGCTAGAGCAAATTGATTTAATCCTTAATAGGTATTAATATAATTCCTAAGGTCACAGGTCACAGTTGGGGAGAAGAGGAGCCCGATTCAACCCCAGCTCACGGCCCCAGCTTTGGTGCTCTACTCACATACACAGGTCCACACTCACACTCTAAGAAATACAGCTCACACTGCTTCATGGGATTCCACACCAGACTGGAATTGAGAAGAGAGCTCTCTTGCTTTTTTAAAAAAACACTTATTTAAAATTCAAGTGGAAAAGTTTAAGGCTCTGAATCACTAGCCTCTCCCTCCTCCTGCAGGCATCATCTGACAAGGGCTCCTGCTGCATCGTGGCCACTGGCACCCCAGCTGCCACGGGCCCAGCCTGGCCCAACCCCCAGGAGGCCCCCGACGGCCTGTTTGCTGTGCGGAGGCACCTCTGGGGCAGCCATGGAAATAGCACATTCCCAGGTAAGGATGGCCCATGTCCTACTTGGTGTCCCTGAGCCCCTAATACCCCTGACTGGTACTGAGTGGGAGACATAGAGGAGCCCCAATAGTGCTCTTCCCCAGCACTGCCATCCAGGCTTTGGGAAAATGCAACTGCCTGCAAAAGCTGCCTCTCAGCATTTCCAAGGCCTGCGAGCCCCCAACTATGGTTTCTAATGTCTAGCCCCATCTCCCTGGGGACTGGGGCTCACTCATTCTGGGGCTTCAGCTAGTCCATTTGGTCATCAGAAGGGAGGGAACTGGCTAAGCAACTCCCAGGGACTCTCCCTTCCCTTCTCCCAAGCTCAAGAATCCCCTACTACCCACCCGCAAGGCCTGAGGCCGTGAACTTAACAGGGATCAGGGCCCTTGAGTGTCATCCTGGCTTTGCCACTTGGTCAGTTACATCCCTTTGGTGTACAAGTTACTCTGCTTCTTTTAAACTTTGGGGACAATAGGGCCCATTGCAGTGGCAGTGGTACAGACAGTAAATTATATAATTAATGTCCAGTGCTCAGCACAATAACTATAATGGTGGAGCATGGTGTTGTTAGCAAGGGATTTTAGCCATGTAGACTGCAGAATGGGAGAGGGGACGAGGAGCCCCAGGATGCAACCTGACTCTCTTCCACTCCTACAGAGTTCTTCCATAACATGGATTACTTCAAGTTCCATGACATGCGGCCCCCCTTCACCTACGCCACCCTCATCCGCTGGGTAAGTGGGCAGCACAGCCCAAGGAGAAGGAAAAGAAACAAGGGTGGGGACCGGCCTCCCACATTCCCAGCCTTCCTCTTGAATGCCCCCAGGACAGGCTCCTACACGAACAAACCCAAGTCTCAGATGCGGACCCCCCCTCAACACTGGCTTCACCCCAGACCTGGCCCCAAACCCAAAACTAACCACTACCCAGGCCAGTGTGAGCCAGATTCAGGCCCTCAACCCGCCCTTTCCCTTGTGCCCACCTGAACCCCATACTTAACCCCTTCCTGAACCTGTGAAATAGCCCAAAAACCAACCCGATCTTTGCCCCTGGCCCTAAAACCACCCCAGATAATATCCTAACTCCTTCCCCAGCCCTCTCATATCCCAATATGCCTACGTATCCCCCAGCTGGACCCCGCCTCTAACATCTTCCTTGTGACATCTGTCTGATACTTGGCCTCACCCCATCCCAACCCCTTCATCTGAATCTCCCTAATGCCTTCCCAAAACTCTCATCACAACCTGCCCAGACCTTCATCCTATGCCCGTGCCTAATCCCTACACAACATCACATATTCCCCTACCTAGCCCTAGCCCCATCCTGACATCCTTACCCCAGAACCTCACTGGAGCCATCACCTCTGACCCTTAAACCCATTCTTAAATCCAAACAAATTCCCTGACCCTTAGCCTCACTCCACACCTAACAGAAGCCCTGACCCTTAACAACTATATGCAGCCAACCTCATTCTTGACCCTGAACCTGACCACATGCCTGATACGTAAAGTAACTACATCACTAGGTCCAACTCTGACTCCTGACCTAATGCCATCTTATCCCTCACAGCTTCCCCACCGACTTGTCCCAGTCCATCCCCAGCCTGACCCTTAACCAACCCCTTCCCTGATCTTCAACTCTGCCTGGCCCTTTACCCCTCCCAAATCCTTAACTTGACCCTACTCCTGGCCTTTTAATCTTCCCAAACCCTGAAGCTTCACCCCTGTGGAGAAGGCCAGTCCCAATGCTTATCCCAGACCTTTAACCTAATCCCAGCCCAACCCTGAACTGGACCCCACTGCAACCTCAGCCCTGACCCTCTACCTCACCCTGTCCTGGCGTGACCCTCACCCCACTTGTAACCCTGCCTCTGACCTGTCATCCCACACCATCTCCCTTCCTCCCTTCTCCTGCCCCCACAGTTCCACCCACGTCAGACACTGCCATCCTCAGCCCAACTATGAGGGAGCAGCTCCCTTACCCCATACCCCCTAACCCCCAGGCCATCCTGGAGGCTCCTGAGAAGCAGCGGACCCTCAATGAGATCTACCACTGGTTTACACGCATGTTTGCCTTCTTCAGAAACCACCCCGCCACCTGGAAGGTGAGCTCCTGTAGGGGTGGCAGCAGCTGGGAGGGCCTCAAATGCCTTTGTGGTACTGGGCCAAGTTCAGGAGTGGCAGAGCGTGAGGTTGGGCTTGCAGATGTGCTGGGAAGGGGCAGGAGGCTGGTTTGGGTGAATAGTGCTGACCTCGGAGGATGGCTGCCTACCCATTCCCCCTGCCCCTTGCCTGGCCGGCCTTCCTTCTACAGAATGCCATCCGCCACAACCTGAGCCTGCACAAGTGCTTTGTGCGGGTGGAGAGTGAGAAGGGGGCCGTGTGGACCGTGGATGAATTCGAGTTCCGCAAGAAGAGAAGCCAGAGGCCCAGCAGGTGTTCCAACCCCACACCTGGTCCCTAATCTAAACACCAAGGAAAGGAGGAAGGAAGGACAGGGGCCGAAACAGGGGTGATGGTGGTGGTGGTGATGGAAGTGGCCTGCGGCAGGGGTGGCAGGCCCCAGATGTGCTCACAGGGACCAAGAAGTGAGGGGTTTGCTGTCTTGCCTGCCAGGGCCCCTGATCCTCAGCTGACTACCCTCCTAGATCATACGCTCTGCACCAAGGCTGCTCAGAGGGGCCTGGCTTCCTACAACAAGCTCTTTAGACAAACTGAGCCTTTGCAACCAACCACAAACATGGCCTGCCTCAGTCACTCTCACAGATGACCCCAGGGGCTCGAAAAGACACACAGGCAGTCACAATCTTGTCCCTTGGACACAATACAAGCGCCAAAACACAATGGGCCTGCCACAGCACACCCAGTCAACCTCAAATCTTCAGTCACGCAGACAATCACACCTAAGCACAGTCCTGTCAACCCACATACTCCAAAGCACACACCCACAACCATTCTCCAGGCCCACAGGTACAGGGTCACACAGGGTGTGCCCACGCGGCCTTGGTACCTTTAAGATCTCAGATCCCAAAGAACCACACAGACGCATACCAGTCATGCACATCCTCTGCAGCTCCCAACACATTATCTTGGCCACACAGCTCATCAGAACACACCTGTGCACCTCACATGTGCACGCACCCACACAGCACCCCAGTGGGTCTCCTGAGTCCCATGTGGGCTTTCACAGCCACACACACTGAATTGTCAAATATATCCCATGCCTCATCTGCCACCCACCCCCACCTCCCCCACCCTGCACCTTATGTCCCCATCCATGCCTCAGCTTAGACTGCAGACAGAGCCCCTCGTTTATTTGGGATCCAAGGCCCTAACCCCAATAAACTACAGCCAAATTCCTACACTCTGGACGATCACCCCAGATAAGGGTTGGGGTCAGGTGAGCAAGGGTCCTGGGGCCAAGTCCACAGCCAACAGAGGGAATGGCTAGGGCAAGCACTTGGCCATGGCCCCCAACATCCTCGATCTCTGCCTAAGGCCAGAAGGAGACCTGTGCTGGGGGCTCCTCAGGCCTCACGGACTCGCCCCAGGAGGCTAGCATTCTCCTGGCGAAGGGCTCGGTAGTCCTCACGGATCTTCTCCAGGTTGCTGAGGGTCTTCTTGCCCATCTCCGTCTCGATCTAAGGCAATGCGAACCGCATCCCTTCAGTGTGCAGAGCCCTCTTCCCAGCTCCTGTTCACCACCCTGCCTCCACTGAGGCCACTCAACGGCCCTCCTGTGCTCCCCCCACCCTCCTCCAACAATAGCCTGCTGTGTCCCACCGCCAGGACTCTGCACGTGTCATCTGTTCACCTAGAGCATCATTTGCTACGTGGCAGGATTAGCCACCTCATATTCAAGCTGAAGCCCTGGGAGGCAGGTGTGAAGACTTGCAGCATGGAGGCTGGGGCTCAGCGAAGGCCATTGGCCTGTTCCAGCTCACACACATACACAGCTACTAAGGGGCAAGGCTGAGAGTCCAGTCATAGGCTGTCTGGTCCCACAGCCTCTCATGATGTTAACTCAACTGCTGTCCACTGGCCTGCCTTAGTTTCCCCTCTTACCCCCAAGCCTCACCTGCTCCTCAAGGTCTCGAACCTCCCGCATGATTGTGCCTGTGTCCTCGATGGTCTGGATAAGCTGGCTGCAGTTCTGGGGACAACAGGAGCAGAAGGCTTGCACCCCAACCATGCCTCACCCCAGGCAGCCCCAGGCATGCTCCTTCACTCACCTCATGCAAGGCAGCTAGATACTTGTATGCCTTCCGAACTGCATCATCCTTCTTGGCATCCTGACCAGACAGAAGGGATTGGTGGGCTTCTCCCAGGCTCCCCACACCTACCACCTGCAGGACCCCATAAGGCCACCCTCTCCCACTCCCCTGACTTCATCCTCCATGGAGCACAGCCAGGCCCAAGCAGCAGTATACCTACAAGGCTCACACAGGGCCTAGGCCCAAGCCAACCTTCAAGCAAACAGGCAGGCAGTAGCACAGCTCCCCCCTCAACCCCTCCACCTGGCCCAGCCTGTCCCATACCTTGAACACAAGCTCATCAGTCACTGCAAATGTCCGGTCCAGCTTCCCAGACAAGGAGTTGATTTCCTTTTGAAGTTCCTTTGTGTCCGATAAGATCTAGCAGAGAACAATGTAGCCAGTGAGCCTATGTCTGGCACAGACTGGCCGGCCAGCTCACAGCATTCGCGTGCATGCTCTCATATCCAGACAGGGCGCGTGTCACTGCACTGGGTGCGGCTGGAGTGGACTGGGTAGGACCATTCTGTGTTGGGGTATGGCTAAACAGCTCTGCCCCTTGGGCGTGCCTGCCCATGTGCCCCAACCCTCCACAGCCATGATGGTACACCTTAGTGATCTCTTCCTTCTGCTTTCGGATGTTGCCCACAATCTCCAGGATGCGCTGGGTATAGGCCAGCCGGGACACGTCTCGAGGCAGGGTCTCCAGCTCTGACACCTAGGTGGGGACACAGCTGGCATTCCTCTGGGACCCCCACCCCCACCCACTCCGAACCACCCAAGGCCCCCCATGCAGGTCTTACCAGCTGCTTATAGACCTCCTCCTTCCTGCGGGCCTCTTCAGCAGCCGCCCGAACACTCTGGTGCAGCTCCTGGATCTCTGCCAGCCGTCGAGAAGATTCCAGCTGCCAGGACCCCATGGGCAGAGGGGTTAGTGAGCAGAGAACAGGGATGGCCCCCTTGGGAGGGACTGAATTTGCCCCCCACATACAGCCCAGGACCCTATGACCTACCTCTCTACAATCCTGGAGCTTTCGGAGGTGGCGGTACTCAGCCAGGAGAGGGACCCGATGCTTTTCCCATTGACCCGCCAAATGGATCACCCGCTGGGCACTACTCTCCACCACGAGCTAAGTGGGGGTGGTGGTAGGGGATACACGTCACAAAGGCTGGACCCTTCTGACTCCAACCCTCCTACCCCACCGTGGTGTCAGCCCCACCTGCAGCTTGGCAAGGTTGGCAGCCCCATCAGGCAGCAGCTCCACAGCCCGGCTTTTCACGCGCAAGGCCTGCTCACGCTCCGCCGTGCTCAGCTCGCTCTGCCGACACTCCGTCTCCACCTGGCACCCGATGACCCCCATTCCCGTCAGTGGAGGAGCCCAGCCACACACCATAGCCCGCTAGCCCCCACTGAGCCTGGAAAGCCTTAGCCTAGCCTGAGCCCCCACAGATGACAACACATCCCTCTACCCTCTATGCCCCACTGTGACCTAATCCCAGGCGGGCAGCCCCACCCCCCACCTCCCACCTGCACAAGGCTGATTCCCAGGGTCTTCATGTTGGCTTCAACCTCTTCAATGTTGCATTTCACTCCCTCCAACTGTTCCTGAAGAGACTCCAGCTCCAGTTCTTGAGCTGCCCGTGTGTCCTGGGAGGCACAGGCCAGTTGGGGTGGGGGTGTCAGGCCCAGCAGGCAGGCAAGGTCCCAGAACCAGTGCCACTGATATGCTTACCTGTTCAGGCTGCTGGGAGGTGGCCAGCACATCAGACACCTGGGCTGCCTGGGCCTCAGGCTCCTGAGGGAGTGAGAAGGGAGTATCCTGGTTGTCAGGGAAAGGCCCTGCCCCTCCCAGCCCAGCCTCAGCACCCTCTTCAAGCACCTTCTCTGTACCATCCTCATGTCCACTCAACCGCCGACAGCTGTGTATGAGGACCCAGGCACTCTCTGAGACCACAAGCTGGAAGCATTTGCTCATAAAGAAACCTCCCTGACCCTGACAACACCTGCCCACCTGCCCATGAGAAGGATTAGGGCCCCTTGGGTCAAGGACAGAAGATATATCCAGCAGAGACTGTCTGGGGGAAGCTGGGGTTTGCATAAAGAGCACTTCTACACCCTTATGTGGTCTCCACCCCTCTACCCTCTCTCCACTGAAGCCCCTGAGAATCCAGGGGACCCCTCTGAGTATCCTCCCCCCGGGGTGGAGAGGGCATGCCCAGTAGGAACACAGGAAGTGGTGTGGACAAAGTATGCTGTCTGTACAAAGAGCAACTCTGCGAGCCTGCCTCAGCCCCATCAGCATGTCCATGTCCATTGAGACCCACTCACAGGATGGAAGGTAAACTTCTCTGAGTGTGTGAAGCGGGAGCCCTTGGAAGCACCAGTCCGGACCCCGGCGCCCCAGGCTTGCAGCAGCTCTCCCAGGTCTCGGGCTTGTGGCGGGGTGCCCAGCCGGCCCCAGGTCTGGCGCAGATGCTCGGCCAGGTGCTTCTGCAGCCGATGCCGCAGAGCCCGTGTGTCCTCCTGGAAACAGATGGCAGAGCAGACGGGAGGGTGTAGGGGCCTGCTGGGCACCCAAAGCCTTGTTTCCTCCAGGGAGCTGCCTAACAAAGTGCTACCAACCAGTCACAGCCACCCAGTAGCCTTTCCCACCGAGGGGCCCCTGTCACCCTCTCCTGACCCACTGGTCTGGGAGCTCCCAGAGGACGGGGAGCCACGCTTCTCTCCAACCACTCATTCCCCACACCAGAGGAGCAAATTAATGGCCCCCAAACCAGAGAGCACCACTGAAAGGCTATGTGGGGACAGAGCAGAGACAGAGAGCCAGAGGTGCCGGGCAAAGAAGTGGGTGGATGCAGAGTAGAAGAGATTAGGGGGTTGGGAACAGAGGTAGTTTTGAGACAACTGCGAAAATCTGATTACAAACTCAGTGACAGTATTAAAAGAGCATTGTTAATGTTATTTGGCATGAAAACAACCCAGCAGTTACCTTAAAAAGTGAATGCCCTTATGAGTTGAGATGTATACTTCAGTATTTAGAGTTGAAATGGCATGAGTACTGGGATTTTCTTTAGAATAATACTGAAAGGGGGCGCCTGGGTGGCTCAGTCAGTTAAGCAACCGACTCCTGATATCAGCTCAGGACATGATCTCCTGGTCATGAGATAGAGTCCCACATTGGGCTCTGTGCTGAGTGTGGAGCCTGCTTGGGATTCTTGTTCTCTCTCTCTCTCTCTCTCTCTCTCTCTCTCTCTCTCTCTCTCTGCCCACCTTCCAGGACAAGTGGCAGTGGGGGAGGCAGGAGGCAGGCAGAAAGAGACAGTTACAGAGGTAAAAAGAAAGGAAGGGGAGAGATGCAGCACAGACACGAGGAGACAGAGGGGCAGGAAGGATGGGCAGCAA
Organism: Suricata suricatta; assembly: GCF_006229205.1. Classification (NCBI taxonomy): domain Eukaryota; kingdom Metazoa; phylum Chordata; class Mammalia; order Carnivora; family Herpestidae; genus Suricata; species Suricata suricatta. The sequence continues at coordinate 40,574,788 of NC_043717.1, read as the reverse complement.
ATCCAAAGAACAAGAAAGACGGTGACCAGAAGAGACAGTGCAAAGATCTAGGGACAGAAAAAAAAATGAGCACAGGTGACAGTGGCAGAGACAGAGAAAGAATGAGACAGTTGGGGGTGGGAAGAAGGTAATAGACACAGGGAAGAAGGGGGCAAGTCCTGACCACTCTGGTTGCTGGGAGCCTGCACATGGTTCAGTCAAGCACTAGCCTGAGTGGGGGGCACTATCACTCCCCAATCTCAAAACTAGAAACTGAGGCTCTGGAGGGGGATAATGACTTGTCCAAGGCCCACGGTCTTTCTGACTCCAGTGTTCTCTCAGGGGAGGAGCCAGGTAGGTGCATGCAGCAGGGTGGAGGGGAAGGAGGAGATGAAGGACAAAGTAGGGAAAGGAGGGGGCAGAGGACCAAGGGAAGCTAAGACGGGAGGAGTAGGAAGAAGCCACAAGTGGAGGCCCTGGCAGTAGGGAGCCAAGCATCCTGCTGTACCTGAGTGGGATGGCGGGGTGCCCGGTGGACCCAGTCCTCATCCCCAGGGTGCTCCCGGCCCATGTGCTGGCAGAGCTGGATGGCATGGTGTTCGAGGAGTGAGGCCACCCTCCCAGTGGGCTGGGGCACCTGGGTAGGCGCTGGTGGCAGCAGAGGGCTCGCCTGGAACTCCCAGGACTCTGGAGGCAGAAACAGAGTCAGCTAGCCCTTCTGCCTGGCTGCCTAGCCACAGGGCCAGGCCCACCTCTACCCTTCTCCCCAGCCCCTCCCTGCAGCTTCATGCTTACCTCCTCTGGAACTCAACTCAGGCATGGCCAGCCTGGTGGTGTGGAAAGGCTTCTGGGAGGCGGAGCCCTGGTGGGAGAGCAGAATCAGAGCCTCTGTGATGAACTGTGATGGAGGCACTAGTGGGAGGGGGCCAAAAACCTTAGCCCCCTGGAGTGTGGGGGAGGGTAAGTGGGAGACGAGCAACATCAGTGTGACTTGGGGGGGGTCCCACCTGGAGATGCTGTAGCTTGGGAGTGCGAAGGAGGGGAGGGACCCAGGGCAGGGCCAGCTGGTCCCGGATTTGGCTCCCGATGGCCCGGAGAAGGATAGCTGAGTCACCTATGGGGGAAAGGAAGGAGTATCAATCAGGTGACAGTACCACAATCCCAAAAATGCAGATGCTGGGAAAGCAGCCATGGCTCCCTGACCCCATCCCAGAGATGCAGGTCTGTCTAGCTATGGTTGTCACATTCAGCCATTCAACACTTACTAAGCACCTACTATGGTATGGACAAGTCACTATTCTAGGTTCTTGGGATCCTTCAGTGAACAAGCTGATAAATATCCCTGTCCTCACGGAACCGGGATGCTGGTAGAGGAGAACATGACTAAGGTCATGAGTACAATACAGAAAACTGTCAGGTGGTGATCCAAGACGACAGTAAAGACTGTGGAGACAAGCATGTCTTTTAAACAAGACAGTCTGAGGAGGGTCTCCCAAAGGGAACATGTGAACAAAACCTCTAAAAGGTAAAGGAGTGAACCAAGAGGATATCCAGACGAAGAATAATCTGGCAAGTACAAAGGCCCTGAGGCTAGAGCATGCCTGGAGCATCTGAGAAGAACCAAGGAGGCCAGTGTGGTTGAAGAGGGGAGGGGAAGGCAAAGAGGAGGTGAGGCAGAGAAGACCTTCTCAGAACCAACTCCCCACCTGAGGCAGCCTAAGCCCAGACCCCCTCCCTCCTGCCTTGCCTCCCCTCCCCCAGCCCCAGTCTTCCTCTCACACCCAGCTCTCCCAAAGACACATCCCACACCCTCCCCAGTCAACCTTTTTACCACTTCAACCTCTCTTGGCCCCTCTGCCACACTATACTTCAACCCCACCATACCCTGGGCAGCCCATACCTGCAGGCTGATCTGCATCCTCAGAGGCATCAGAGGGAAGACGCTCAGCCAAGAAGAGAAGCAAGTCCCGGAGATCAGGCTCACTGGGGTAGAGGAAGTTCTGATAGCCAAGCTCCAGGGGATAGCCCAGGTCCTAGGGGTTGAGGAAGTAACCTCTATTAGTCAGGCAGCCAGAATCCTCCTGCCCTGGGAGCCCTGGGCCTAGACCACAAACACTTCCACTCTCTCACCAACCACTACCCTCTGAACTTCCCCTTGGCTCCCCAAGGCTTCCAGACTTCTGGGGGAAGCCACAGGGTGATTATAGTCAATGCTACAGAGAGCAAGAAATAAGATTAAAGTTCTGGCCTAATTATGGGCCAAAATCCAGAGGCCACATAAGAGAAGATGAATATTTCTGAATACTTGAAAAGAAACAAAAATTTTTAATGTTTGTTTTTGAGAGAGAGAGAGAGAGAGAGAGAGAGAGAGAGAGAAAGAGGAAATGAAAGAGAGAGAACATGACCAGGAGAGGGGCGGGGGGGGGGGGGGGGGGGGGGGGGAGGGCAGAAAGTGAATCCCAAGCAGGCTTCTTGCTGCCAGTGCAGAGCCCAACAAGGGGCTTGAACTCACAAACCATGAGATCATGACCTGAGCTGAAATCAAGAGTCAGACGTTTAACCAACTGAACCACCTGGGTGTCTGAAACAAAAATTTTAAAGAATATAATTACCAAAGTCAAAAGAGTAATGACAAGCTGGGGAAAAAATATTTGGAGTTCCTGTCACAGGCAAAGAGTAAATCGACCTAGCATATTAAGAGTAAATAAGCAGGGGGTCTGGGTGGTTCAGTGGGTTGAATACCTGACTCTTGATTTTTGCTCAGTCATGATCCCAGAGTCATGGCATAGAGCTCCACATCAGGCTCTGCTTGAGATTCCCCTCCCTTTCCTTCTGCCCCCTCCCTGAGTCATGCTTTCTCTATATATAAATTAAAAAAAAAAAAAAAACTAAACAAGCAAAAAAGACCAGTAATATAAGAGAAAAGTCAGCAGAAGATAGGAACAGGCAGTTCACGGAAAAAGAAATGAAAATGGCCCTTAAACACAGGCAAATATATCCAACCTTGCTTATAAGAAAGACACAAACTGAAAGCACACTGAAAGATCTCACACATGCATCACTGACCCGGGACAACCTGATGTTCCGTTCTCTAGGTGCAGGTTGGGATGGAGCCCCCACCACTCTGGCAGTGTTCCTGCCCAAAACCTGCAGCTAATCATCAGAAAACACTCTGACCAACTCAAATCATATAGGGCATTCCATGAAACAGCCAGCCCAGCCTGGCCTCTTCAGAAACATTTGTTATCACAAAAGAAACAAAGAAACAAAAACATGGGAGGATGGCAGGATACGTGCCATTAGAGACGTAACAATGAAATAAAATGTGTGACCCTCAATTCGATTCTACAGTTTAAAGGAAAAACGCTACAAAGGATATTTTGGGGACAGCTGGGGATATTTGGCCATGCACTAGGTGTTAGATACTGGTATTCTAATATATACTGTCAATATTAATATATACTATCAATATTACACTTCATGGGTATCATCACAACATTGTCGTTATGCTGGCAAATGTCCTACTTAGGACAGGCATGCTAAAAATTTTAGTGTCATATTGTCTGCCACTTTCAATTGGCTCAGCAAAAAATGTGCATGTGTGTGCATGTGTGCATCTATACATAGAGCAAAGAATGAAGCAAAATGCTAACACTATAAGAAGCTAGGAGAAGTGTATACAGGGGTTCTACAGGGGTTATCATTCCACTTTTGTGTTCCTTTAAATTTGAAAGTTTGTCAAAGTACAAAGCTGGGGAGAAAGACTATACTGACATGCCATTCCTCACCTACACAACAGGTAAAAATCAGTGGGCAAGGCTGTGGAGAAACAACACTGCCGCTGGGAAGGCCAACATAAAACAAAGCCCAGGGACGGTAATTTGGCAAAGTCTAATAAAACAACACACTTTATTAATTTACAACATAGCGCTGGTTACTTACAGAGCCTTTCCTCAATGCAACAGCCAAACTAAGGAAAAAGCTGCCAAAGAAGAAATAAAAAGGGGCAAAGACCTGGAAAGTGAAGGGCTCTGAAAACAAACATCACGTCGTTCACAGATGACCTCAAGTCAGTCCTCCTGATAGTTATAAGAGGGCCTTTTCCCCCCAGCTCCAAACCAGGAAGCAGGCTTTTGGCTTTTGCCTTCTCCCTTCCAGGCTCGGCAGAGTATATAGATGTGCTCTCTGGAGAAAAACAACCAGGAAACAGGGAAGAATATGAAATGCCATGAAGATGAAGGACAGGCTGTCCAATCATGTTATAACTAACAGGCAGGGTAATGGGGTGAACAGTCTGGAATGGGAGACTCTGCCAGGTATCATGTTCCTTCTGTCACACCTTGCAGATCCCCTTTACCCTTTCAGTAGTTAACCACTTTTTACTTGGTTAACAATTCTTTATATCAAAATTTCCCTGCTCCAACTACTGCTGGGGTTTCTGTCTCCAGACTGAACCCTGTCTAATAAAATGACCTACTCAAAACAACAATTTTTTAGAAAAAGACTTCCAGGCTTCGGTATAAAAAGATCGGAGTTAAAATCCAACCAGTGCTACTTACTGGATATAAGGCCTTGGACCAGTTATTTAACCACCTGGAAACTCAGTTTCCTAGCTGTAAAATGGGGCTGATAGTACTTTCCCTATGTGCTTGCTTTAAGAGATCAAAGGCCCTTGGGGTTCTGGGTGAGGACTGAGACACGGGCCCAGATAAAAAGCCTTTTTCTCTGCCAACTGCTGTTGGTCTGGAGCTGCATGGACTCTGAAAGCAGACTTTCTGACTCCAAATCCAAGCTTTGCTTCTTCCCAATCATGTGATCTCAGCCAAATCACTTAACTTCTCTGTGCTTTACCTTCCTCATCTGAAAAAAGGGGTATCAACGGTACCTACTTCCGAAGGTTGTCACAAGAATTACGTAAGTTAACACCATGTCACCACAGTGCCCAGCACAGAGTATACATTCAGAAAACATCCTTATTACCTGCATGTGTGTGTATTAAGTCACAACGTAAGGTCACAATCAAAAGAGTGTGAAAACCACTGGCTTTTAAGGTACCTTACTTTGGGTTCTTTCCTACACCTGCAATCAAAGAGTTGTGATTGATATAGAAACTTATTCCAGGAGTCAGGTATGTGGAGTGATAGACACTAAACTATGAAGGTGGCTGAGTGGCAGAAAGTGGTGCCAGGCATGGGGCACACAACAAGACAGACAGACAGCAGAACATGGCAGCATCCAGCTAGGTTAGAAGAGACCCTTTCTGCCTGCTTCAGGAAAACGAAGGTTCAGGAGCCAAACAAGGGTCCCTCTTGGCCACACTGTCTGCCCCATGCTAGAGAGAGTGTGAGCGCAGGTAAGCCAACACCAGATCCAGTGAGAAGCCACACTAACAGAAGACAGGAACAGAGAGCTGGGGGAATCCAGATCCCCAGCCTCTCCTCAACATCTCTCGCCATGCACTCTCCTTGGTCTAAGAGAACATAACTTCTCTCCTTAGAAGGTGTCATCCTTGAGAAAACAACTCCAGGCCAGGGGACAGATTACAGGGCTCTACCAAGGGCCCCAGAGAGAAGAACCTGAGAACCCCCGAGAGCAAAGTGAACCTGAGATCTAAGAGAAGGGCAGAGTAGCCCCACGGCCCACTGTTAAGAGACAGAAGCTATGCAAGCAAGGTACAAACTCAGGAAACTTGACCAGCCTGTCCCCAGAGACTAAATGGAAATTTTCACCCTATCACCATATACTAGGTCTGCTGGCCATGTTTAAATTCATTAGTAGCCATAGGTCCCTGGGATGCAAGCAGCCAGATCGGGCTTATCTAAGAATAGTAACACCACTTGCACAAAGCTTATTATATCCAACTTTCTACATATTAGCTCATTTTCTTTTTTTTTTAAGTTTATTCAGTTTTGAGAGACAGAGAGAGACAGAGTGCGATTGGGGGAGGAGCAGAGAGAGACGGAAACACAGAATCGGAAGCAGTTTCCAGGCTCTGCACAGTCAGCACAGAGCCTGATGCGAGGCTCAAACTCACTGACCGCGAGATCATGACCTGAGCTGAAGTTGGACGCCCAACTGACTGAGCCACCCAGGTGCCCCTATATTAGCTCATTTTCAATGCTCATAGCAACACTATGTGGTGGGTACAATTCTTACGCCCATTTTGCATGTGAGGAAACTTAAACCCAAAGACATTAAGAGACTGACCCAAAATCGCAGAGCCATCAAGCTAGGAGAAATGACATTATTCAGAGCCTCCTGGTGCTAAGCTTCGCAAACTGGATCAATTCATTTAATGCCCTAACGACTCTACTTTTATCATCTCAGTTTCCAATTAAGGAAACCGAAGTCCAGAAGGGTTAGGGTCACAGAGTTCACAAGGGGTGTAGTGAGGGTCTGAGCAACTTAGGCGGTTTGACCATAGAGCCAACATCCTTAACCACTAATGAACGCTAAGCCACCAGGGGAGGTAGCAGAGAGGAAAGGCAAGAGTTTCAAAGGAGGTTAGTGACTTTGTGAAGGAGGAAGGAAGAGGCTGTGTGTATTGGGAGGAGGGCACTCACCATGCAGGCCTGAGCCAGGCTCATGGCCAGGCGGAAACGGGCAGACATGGCCAGAGGGAGCAGGGGGCTGAGGCCAGAGCCCACGGCAGGATTGATCACACGCAGGCAACGGACCACAGCTTCTACAACCAACTCAGTGGTGAAGGCTCGTAGGGTCTGCACATCTGGAGGAACTGCCCTGAAAAAGAAGGGGGCCAGCTCCGTGTGGAAAGCAGCCAGGAAACAGGGATCAGGCTGGGCCCTGCTGCTTCTGGAAGCTTTAGTATCAGGGTGGGAGTAGGGATGATGGCCACATTTCAGACAAGTCCTAGGTGTTGGTGACTGCAACTTCCATTTGGAGAATTAAGAACTGAGGAAGTCTTTAGGTCCTAATGGTAGACAGAGGGGATTTGAATTCTAAAAAAAAAAAAAAAAAGTCTCAAATTTCCCTATGCTTTAAAGTCTTAAATTTCTGGGGTCTGGAAAGAACGAGGGACCCAGGTGGCATGCTCTCTGGGTTTCTGGATCCCCAGGTATCATGTTCCCTGCATGTTAGGGGCCCCTAGATATTGAGTTCCTATCCTAGAGTTTTGAGACTAGATTTTGGGAGGCTTGGGTTTTCAGGACTTCCAAATATCAGGGTCCCTAGATGTCAAGATCCCGGGATAACAAGACCTTCTAGTTTCAAGCAATCCAGACATCAGGCTCCGTAGATGTTGGCAGCCTGGGGTTTTAGGGCCCTCGAATACAGAAGTTCCTCATGTGTCAGGGTCATTAAGTATTGAGGTCGTCAGATTTTAGGGTCTGGAGATTTTAAAAGCCCAGGTGTTGCGAAACAGGGTTTGCAGGTTCCCAAGTATCCAGTCCCAGGGTTTTTGAGTGCCAGGATCTTGAGGGCTTAAATTTCCTGGTTCTCAAAATACAGGTGGCTTACATTTTCCAAATATCAGCGGCCCAGGATATTGATGTCAAGATTCACAGATTTCAGGGTACTGGGTCTTTAAGTTCCAAGGTTTTAAGGTCTTGAGATGTCTGGGTCCTGGAGTTTAGGGTTTAACAAGTGTTGAGGTCAAAGGGTTTGGGAGGCCCCTGAAGTCAGAGTGCATGCGTGTCTGTGAAAGGGACGGGGGTGTCTTAGGGTCCTAGAAGTTGTAACCCTGGATGCCAAGGTCCAGGGTTTCAAGGTTCCCGGGTGACTGGGTTCAGAGTTTTGTAGTCCCGGATGTGGGTATTTAGGGGTGGGAGGGGGCTGTGTCCTTACGTGCCCGCCTGGCGAAGGGAATGGATGAGGATTCGGTCCGCCTCCTCCATGATGGAGCCGAGTTCGAGTTTGGGGCCGGGTCCAGGGCCAGGTCCGAGAAAGAGAGGCGCGGCTGTAGAAACCCCGCTCCGCACTCGCGGTCCAAGGAGTGTCACAGGCTGCGCGGGGACAGACGGGAAGTGTAGTTCCTAGAGCGACTGTGGCGTACCCCGGACGCCTGGCGTCCGGTTTCAAAGATGCGTATAAAGGCTTGAGTGTGCAATGGCTGCTGGGAGTTGTAGTTTTTCTGCTTGCAGTCCGGTGGGTTCTTCCAAGGGGGCAAAGAAATATACCTTGAGCGAGCAGGCGAGCGTGTGTGTGCCTGTGTGTGTGCGCGCGCGCGCGCATTGATTAAAAAAGAGACCGGACTGAGAACGGCTTCCTGACTCATACATTCAAGACGGTATTCATCTTACGATTGTAAAAGTGTACAAGTTAAGGGCAGAGCCTTTAGCATAAAGCGGCTACGGTTGAGTCTTAGCTTTTTAGCTCAAGTCTTTAGCTCAACTAGTTAAAGGTGCAGTAGTGTGCAGGTTACATAACTTCCCCGTGTCTTAGTTTCCTCATCTAAAATAGAACTATTACTATACCTGCTTCCTAAGATTAAAACAATTAATTCATGTAAAGCTTTGTTACTATGTACTTGACACATAATACAGTAGCAAAGCATCTTCTTGCATTCCGTAAATGCTTTTTTAATGTGTACACTCCAAAGAATAATTACATAGTATACATTCATGCAATCCCCATTCATTAAAAAGACCACCCTGTCTCCATTGTGCAGAAGTGCCATACTTTATAAATCATGCGTTCGTACATGAGGCTCAGTTTCAGAAATCTATTCTGTTCTTATTTACTATAGCTTTATAACATGCCTTGATAATCTGATCTGGAATGTCCTCCTATCTTGTTATTTTTCAAAGGATTTTGGCTTTTCTAGGTCCTTTGTATATCTATATACATTTTAGAATCAGTTTGTCAAATTCCATGGAAAAATCTTTTGGGATTTCGTTCGGGACTACACTGAATCTCTAGATCACTTTGGGAAGAATTGACATCTTCACAACATTGACTATTTCTATTAGTAAATTTAATATATCTCTCCATTTGGTTAGGTCCCCTTTAATCACTTGATAATATTTTATCATTTTTCCCTCATGGAGATCTTGCACACACATATATTATGTTAGGTCTATCTCTATGTACTTCAAAGTTTACATATTGTTGGTAAATGATATCCTTTTTCTTATTTTAATTTACGACTGGTGCTGGTATGTATTTTATAAAAATATTTTCTAAAAATCAGTGCCATTTCTGTTGCCACACTCTGACCCATAAATGTCCTATCTTTGCCCCTGCTCACCCTCCCATCC
>NC_043717.1:40505594-40560594 GCF_006229205.1 Suricata suricatta | reverse complement strand
CACCTTCGCCATTACTGCTCCTCAGCACTTCTCCCATTTTGTCGTTCCTAGCAAACTCCTAGGCATCCTTTCAGAACCCATCTGAAATACCCTTTCATTCATTCAGTCAACGTTGAACATCAGCTGTGTGTGCAAGGCACCATTTTAGGAATGGCATAAACGACAAAAATTCCTGTGTTCTTGGATATTACATTCTAGTGGGGAGATACAGATAATAGCAACATACACAGTAGATTGTGTATATACCCATGCATGAACACCCATAGTGGCTTATGTTTATTTTTATTTTTTATTTTTAAGTAGACTCCATACCCTATGTGGGGCTTGAACTCACAACCCTGAGTCTTGTGCTCTACCAACTGAGTCATCCAGGCACCTCACATATGGAGTGTTTCAGATGGAATCTGTGCTATGGAAAGAAAGGAAAAATAAAGATGGAAATGGGCAAATCTTGCAGTTATAAATAGGGACAATCAGGACAGGCCTCCTTGAGAAGATGTCATCTGAGTAGAAATGTGAGAGAGATGAAGGAATGGGCCATGTGGGTGTCTGAAAAAAGAGTGTTCCAAGCAAAGGGAACAGCCAGTGCAAAGCTAGAATGCACTTGACATTTTCAAAGAACAGCAATGAGGCCAGTGGAGCTGCAATGGTGAAGGCATGGGAGTCAGGGTGGTCTTCCCTCTCAACCCTCTATCTTCCTCTCTCAGAGAGTTCTCCAAGGAGAGGGAGAAGGCAAAAGCACGAGGGGACTTCCAGAAGCTTCGGGAGAAGCAGCAGTTGGAGGAGGACCTCCGGGGCTACCTGGACTGGATCACACAGGCAGAGGAGCTGGATATCAAAGACCCCTCAGTTGATGGCAACTTTGGTTCTGTGGCTGAAGAGGGCCGGGCCGGCCACCGTAGGCAACCCCAGTCTGGCCCATTCCCTGCCCCACGCATGCCTCAGATGTGGACTACCCTCCTGAGACCCAGCCCCAACCAGCAACGACTCTAGGCCCAGCCCCGAGTTCTGACCTAGAATACAGACCCAGACCCAGACTCAAATACCCTTCCCAGACTGTACCCAGACCAAAGATTTCAAATAACAGCCCTTCCCCCTGCAAAAGACGTGCAAGCGCGGCCCTAACTGAGCCTCAGGACATGCTCCCCAAATGTCTTCCCCTCTCCACAGGGCCACAACTAGCAGAGCTGACCACTAGAAGACGTGGACGTTTGCGCTGGTTCAGTCACTCCACGCGCTCCACACACTCCACCAGCAGCCACAGTGAGGGTCCATCCAGGTTAAGGAGGAGGGGGGCAAGATGGGTAGACAGAGAAGAAAGCCAAGAGTGGAGGCCTTGGGTCTTCACAGACTGACCTCTATTCCCACCCTCCCCACAGCCAGTCTCCCAGCCAGTGACACTGGTTCAATGGCAGAAACCCCAGGCGATGAGGAAGAGGAGGAGGGGGCTCCGGCCGGTTGTACACGCTGCCTGTGAGGGCCCACAACCCTTAGCCCCTGACCCAACCAACCCAGAACCCAGTCCAGACCCTGACCCTAGTCCTTACTTTACCCTCGAACCTTGATCCTAGCCCCCCACCTCCAACCCCAGCCACTGACTGTCCCTTAGTCCTTAACGATGCCCATCTCCCAACCTCCTCTTTTCCAGAAACAAGATCATGAAAACCGGGGTCTGGTGAGTTGGGATTCTTGGACCCCATGACTTTGTAAGCCCCACTTCCAAGTCTCCCATGACCACCGGGCTAAGTCCCCCAGGCCTGGCTTAGATGGGTGATTTCAGCAGTGGGCTTGCCTTTCCCCTCAGCCGCCGCCTCCACCGAGCCAACCGGGGCCTTCGGGCGCGCTGCCGGCGGGCGGTGAAGTCCAATGCCTGTTACTGGGCCGTGCTGCTGCTTGTCTTCCTCAACACACTGACCATTGCCTCAGAGCACCACGGGCAGCCCAAATGGCTCACGCAGATCCAGGGTATGTACCCCCCCTCTGACTGCCAGCTCTCTTCCCCAGTCCCCAATTCCCTCCACCCTAGAAGCCCAAATCCAGGATCTCTAGGGTTCCTCAGACCCCCAGACACTGCCTTCCTGCCCTAATAAATGCAGAAACCTTAGCCTGTGCCACCCCACCTTGTAGCTTACACTTAGGTAGCACTTGTGTGCATCAAGCTCCGTTCTCAGCGCTTTACATGTACTAACTAAATTTCTCTTTACCAAAACTTTGTGTGAATTAAGTGCTAAGGCACAGAGTACTGAGCTCCAGGGTACTGAAGAGTTTACTGATTAATCCCAGGACTCAGCTGGCTCCAGAGTCCAGAATCTCAAGTCCACACTATCTGGACGGGTTAACCCCTCCCTGTTTCTGTTTCCCCATCTACAAAATGGGAACTGCATGGGGCACCTGGTGGCTCAGTCGGTTAAGCATCCGACTTTGGCTCAGGCCATGTTCTCATGGTTCGTGAGTTCAAGCCCCACATTGGGCTCTGCGCTGACAGCACAGAGCCTGTTTGGGATTCCGTCTCCCTCTCTCTCTGCCCCTCCCCTGCTCGCTCTCCATCTCTCTTTCTCAAAAATAAATAAAACATTTTTAAAAATGGGGACAGTAATTGTATCGACTTCATGGGGTGGTTGGGGGATTAAGTGAGTTGAGGTGAAAAGTGCTTAGAACATTGCTGGACCCACATAAAGTGTTATAAGTGTTAGTTAGCTCTTACTATTACTCATTTTCATCTCCACCCCAACCTGAATACCAAAAAAAACTCACCACAGGCCTCAAACCTGCTTTAGGCCCAACTAAACCCCAGATTCCAAAGCTACCTTTGAGTTGGAGTTTTCCTTAACTCATGGAGGCTCACCAAAGTCCCCACCTCGATTCTGCCCTTCACCGCAGTTCTGAGCCCCTCAAAACCTCACCCACTCTGACCTACAAACTCACCCCAATCCCTACCCTAGCCCTACCACTGGCCTGTGTCTGCCCCAATACCAGCTACCCCAGATCTCCTTGTGGCCCTTACCTCCCTACACATCTCCAAGGAAACTAGCCAGCCCAGTCACCCCTGTCCTTCTCCCCACAGAATATGCCAACAAAGTGTTGCTCTGTCTGTTCACGATGGAGATGCTTCTCAAGCTGTATGGTCTTGGCCCCTCTGCTTATGTTTCTTCTTTCTTCAACCGCTTTGACTGCTTTGTAGTCTGTGGGGGCATCCTGGAGACCACCCTGGTGGAGGTGGGCGCCATGCAGCCCCTGGGCATCTCAGTGCTCCGATGTGTGCGCCTCCTCAGGATCTTTAAGGTCACTAGGTGTGTGTGGTGGGAGAGGACTGGGACCCCAAGCACAGCCCTAACAGCCCCCTCCCCAGCTACAGTGACTATCTGCATCACCATTTATTTAGCAAATATCCACTGAGGGTGTACTGTGGGCCAGACACCCTTCTAGGCCTTAGGAAAACACCAGGAATTGAAGTAGACACAAGTTCCTGCCTTGTGGAAATTAAAGTCCATCGAGGAGGGTGTCTACTCAATTTCTACCACCTTCCTCAACCTCAGCTCCAGCTCAAACATTCCCAGCACCATCTCTGAACTCAACTCCATACTCATCCCTAACCTTCACACCATCTCTAACCCCAACCCCCACCTGCTCATTATACCAAACTCATTTACAGCCCCAACACCCAATCCCAAAGCCCACCCCGTCTCCAATCTCATCCCTAACTTGCAGCCCCAGCCCCATCACTAACCATAATCCCCATGTCCCTAACTCCTAACCAGCAGCATATCTCCAGCTGCAACCCCAGACCCAGACCCAATCTCATCCCCATTCCCTCTATCCTAACTCTCAACCACAACCTTATCCCCAACTCAGTCATCTAAAACTCCAAATACTCTCTTAAACCCTAACCCCAACCCTAACTCCAGCCCCAGCTATAGTCCCTAACAAATTCCAGCCACAGTCCCAACCTGAACCCAATTCTAGCTTCATCAGCTTCCATATAACCTCCATACTAACCTCATCTGTCATTACTCCCTTAACACCAAACCTAACCCCAAAGTCAACCTTCCCCTCACTTCTTATTTTAACCTCAACCCAACTCCAAAGTTCATCTTAACCCAGTCCACCCCCAGTGCATCCCAAGCTGGCATCCTGCCCTGGCTCCTGACTCACCACTGGACATATCCACCCTGCCTCCATCTCTGCTCTAGGCACTGGGCATCGCTGAGCAATCTGGTGGCATCCTTGCTCAATTCAATGAAATCCATCGCATCGTTGCTGCTTCTCCTCTTCCTCTTTATCATCATCTTCTCCCTGCTTGGAATGCAGCTGTTTGGGGGCAAGTTCAACTTTGATCAGACTCACACCAAGCGAAGTACCTTCGATACCTTCCCCCAGGCCCTCCTCACTGTCTTTCAGGTGGGGCCTGGAAATCATGGGATAGGTGGGGAGGTGGGAGGGACCATAGGGTGGGGGGTTGAAAGAGCTTCACAGTGAACTCCCACCCTCAGATCCTGACAGGTGAGGATTGGAATGTGGTCATGTATGATGGTATCATGGCCTATGGTGGCCCCTTTTTCCCAGGAATGCTGGTTTGCATCTACTTCATCATCCTCTTCATTTGTGGCAACTGTATCCTTGGAGCCTTGCAGGGCTGGATGGTGGTGGAACATGGGGTAGATAGGGGGGTGTTAATGGCCTACAGGCAGGCTACTTCTTCATCCTTTGTGCCCTGAAATCACCCCAGATATCCTTTTGAACGTGTTTCTCGCCATTGCTGTGGATAACCTTGCCAGTGGAGACACAGAAACTGCCAAGGACAAGGGCAGGTGATGTCTGGCTCTGCCCCCAAGACAGTCTCTCCCTGGAATCCCTGACTGGGTCCCCACACATACATCCCACACCATCAGAGATGCCTCGGCCACCCTGGAAATCCATATCCCCATGTCCAACCTGCCAGTCCCCATTCATTCAACATGCATTCATTGAGTACCTACTTTGTGCCAGGCCATATTCTAGACACTGAGGAGACAACAGGGGTCAAGGTAGACAGAATCCTCACCTTCATGAAGCTAACATGTTTATAAAGTTAGGGAAGGCAAGCAAAACAAACAAATGAATATATAACACAAGTTAATAAAAATATATATTAATAATATGTAATGAAGAAAAGAAAATGGAATAACAGAATAGAGAGCGATGAAGATTGCTATTTTGGTTAGGGTAGTCAAGGAAGGCCTCTATGTGGAGGTGACTACTGAACAGAGATCCAAAGTGAAGTGAGGGAGTGAGCCATGAACATATCTGGGGAAAGAGTGCTCAAAGCAAGAGGACAGCAAATGTAAAGGTCCTGAGGTGCACGTTCAGCGCATTCACAAAAAAACACCAATGAAACCAGTGAGTCTAGAGTGAGGTGAGCAAGAAGGAGAGTGGTAGGAAGTGAGCTCAAATGGGAGGATAGGGAGGCCATACTCGGGGCATTCTGGGCCATGGTGAGGATTTCAGTTTTTGCTCTTAGTGAGTGGGAGCCATGAGAGAGGTGTGAGCAGAGAAGAATGTGCCAGACTTAAGATTTAACAGGACCCCTTTAGCTGCTGTGAAAAGAACAGACTGTGAGGATGAGGCAGAAGCAGGGAGGTTCTATGGGACCTCAGAAAAGTCTATTCTGAATGCATTGACTCCCCCTAAGCTTTGCCTATCTACTGCAACCCTTAGCAATCACTCTCCCTTTCCTCACACAGGGAGAAGAGTGCTGAGGGGAATCACCCACAAGAAAATGGAGTATTAGTGAGTTAGAAGACTGGGCACTGTCTATAGCTCCCATTACTATCAATACCTGTGTATGTGTGTGTATCTTTAATCCCCATCCTCTGCCTGTGCATTTTTCCATTATTGTGTTCCTTCCATGTTTCCCCTGGGTCCACCCTATAGTGTCTCCCCTACCATCAGTGATCCCCATCTTTCTGTCCCCAGGAGGCTGGTGGAGAGAATGAGGAAGAGGATGACAGAAAGAATGAAGGAGCAGGCAAGTGGGCAGGGCCAGGTGGAGGAGGTGTGGGACCTTAGAAACAGCACCCAGGCAGAGCTCTTGACCCCTGAGACCCTCTTCTCTGAGCAGAAACCTTTTCTGAAATTATCTTGAGAATAATGGGTTTGGGGTTTGGCCAGCATCATTTGGAATGTTGAGATTAAAGAAGAGAAAAAAACATTTTGTTTTACTGCAGAACTTATCAGAGTCCTTATTGTAAAATAGGTGTGTATTTGACTGTGAGGATGGTGATGTTCATTCAACACACATTTCCTGAGCTTCTACTGTGCCCCAGGCACAGTTCTAAGGGGTGGATACACTATAGTGAGTTTGCCATGTGACAAGCACTGTTGTAGGTGTTTTACATATATTTCTCAATTAATTGTCCGTCTTTTGATTTTCTTCTGGTGCCAGGCATGGAGGAAGAAGAGGAAGAGGAAGAGGAGGAAGAGGAAGAGGAGGAAGAAGGTGCAGGGCATGTGGAACTCCTGCAAGAAGTTGTACCCAAGGAGAAAGTGGTACCCATCCCTGAGGGCAGCGCCTTCTTCTGTCTCAGCCAAACGAACCCGTGAGTGCTCGGAATGGGTAGGGGGCCAAGGCAGGAGGGAATAAGGCAGGTGGAGGGCCAGGGAGCAGCTGGGGCTCTGGCAGGGTGCATGGCTTGATGCAACAGAGCCTAACTGTATCCCTTGGGCTCTCCCAACCAACTCTGTGGTCTTGGGCTCTGACCACAATCCATTCCCCATTCCCTAGGCTGAGGAAGGCCTGCCACACCCTCATCCACCATCATATCTTCACCAATCTTATCCTGGTGTTCATCATCCTCAGCAGTGTATCCCTGGCCGCTGAGGACCCCATCCGAGCCCACTCCTTCCGCAACCACGTGAGCCTTTGGCTGGGGGCTGGGGAGATACTCCTAGGGGGGTCCTACTGGGCACAAGCTGGGGCCAGGGTAGAAACAGGGAGAAGATCCCTAGTTGGGCAGAAAGAGAGGAGCGATAATGGCAGCTGCTGCAGATACCAGACCTTACTATGCGTGCTGCACACTTGGGGAAGCATCAGGGAGGAGACCAGTATTTGGCCAAGAAGGAAGCTTGGGCTCAGAGAGGTTGAGCAGGCCAATGGTACCAATATAGCTGAGCAGAGGCAGAGGAGCCCAAATCTGAACCCCAGTCTTTCTGATGACCAAGACTTTTACCTTATAGAGAAGTCCTTGATGATGATGAGAGGAGGAGGGAGGGACAAAAAACTTACAAAGAGGTACACACACACACACACACACACACACACACACACACTTACAAAGAGGTACACACACACACACACACACACTTACAAAGAGGTACACACACACACACACACACACACACACACAAACACCTAGGATTCCCTCCAGTTATGACTCAGTGGCTTCACCTCTCTCTTACCTGCCAGATTCTGGGGTACTTTGATTATGCTTTCACCTCCATTTTCACTGTGGAGATTCTACTAAAGGTAACTAACAAGCCCTCAGTCATACCCCGACTCTGCACTCACCCCTGCAGCCCACCTCTTCTGTTTCCATGCCTTCCTCCCCTCTCTATCCCCACACCTGGAATCTAGCCTGATGTTACCCCTCTCCCTCCCCCAGATGACAGTATTTGGAGCTTTCCTGCACCGGGGCTCTTTCTGCCGTAACTGGTTCAACCTGTTGGATCTGCTGGTGGTCAGTGTGTCCCTCATCTCCTTTGGCATCCAGTAAGTGACCTGCCCCACCCCCTGCCCACTCCAGTCCTCCCAGAACAGAGGCTAAGCCTGGGCCAGGGCCTGAGGACTGACCCCTCCCCAGCTCCAGTGCCATCTCAGTGGTGAAGATTCTGAGAGTCCTCCGAGTACTGAGGCCTCTCCGAGCCATCAACAGGGCCAAGGGACTCAAGGTAATCCAGCCCCACCCAAATCCACAGGACCCATGCCCTGCCCCACTGCTAGGGCCAGTGTCTGCAATCAGACTATCTGCACCGATGCATGACCACACAACCTGGACCTGATATGTAACCACACATCCCTGACCACTGATCATGTGGCCTCACCCATGTTCCTTACAAGTAACTATAAATTCCTTACCAATGGCCACATTTGTCTGATACAAGTTTCTGAAATGTGGCCATATATCCCTTCCTGGTAAACACTTATTGCTGGCTGGTGCTTATGTGCTTGACCCATATCACTGCCTCTTGACCACATGTCCCTGACCACACATACCAGATCCATGACCAGATGTCCCTGGCCCGAGTCCCTGACACCCATCTACACCCAGAATCCCTACCTCCTGGCTGCTGTGGCCTGCAGTGTTTGTTAGCCATATTTGTGGATGCCTGCAGCACGTGGTGCAGTGTGTGTTCGTGGCTATCCGGACCATCGGGAATATCATGATTGTGACCACACTCCTGCAATTCATGTTTGCCTGCATTGGCGTGCAGCTCTTCAAGGTGGGAGGAAACACTGGAAGGAGGCTCAGGCACGGGTCAAGGTGGGGAGTAAAGGGTGAACTTGCCTGACAAATATTTTCCATACAGGGGAAATTCTACAGTTGCACTGATGAGGCCAAACACACCCCCCAAGAATGCAAGTGAGTGCTCAAAACCTTGCCCTTCATGGAGCGTGGGACCCCTCCTAAAGGCCAAAGAGGTCCCTAGATCTCACCAAGGCCCCTGGAACACTTAGAGCTTCCTCCTAAGAACTGCAAAGACTCCCTCAAATTTTATAAAGGCCCTCCAAACTCCCAGAATTCCCAAAGGCCCCAAGATACACCCCCAGAATTTTCCAAAGAGGCGAAAAGGTCCTCAGATCTCACCAAGCCCTAGAAGAGCCTCCAATACCTTCCCCAAACCCCTCTCCATATTCTTGAGTTACCTTAGTTCTACTCCGGACCCCCCAGAAACATCCAAACACTCCCCCCACCCACCACCACTGCCACCACCAGGCTTCCATCTTGAGATTCCTGTAGCAGGTAGTTGGTAAAAGCATGGGCTTTGAAGTCAGACATTCCTGGTTGAAAATCATCTCATGAGGCATGGGTACATTTCTCAGCCTTGCTGAGTCCCATTTTACTTAGCTCAAAAATGGGGATAAAAAGAGTGCAGATCTCACAAGGTTCTGGTGAGGAGTTAAATGAGTTACTACATGGAGAGTGTACTACAATGTAAAGTTACTATGTGTAAAGCCAAGCACAGTGCCTGGCATATGCTTGGTGCTGATAAGTGTTGATTATTAGTATTACTTTTTCCTGGGTGGTGGTGATGATGATAATGGTGATGATAGCTAATATATATATGGTACCAACTAATGCCAGACACTATTCTCATTGAGTAACTTAATTAATCCTTGTAACAAGCCAGGAAATATGCTATTATCCTTAATTCATAGATAGGGAAAACTGAAGCAAAAAGAGGTTAAATGCCCAAGGTCACCCAGACAGTAAATGGGGGGCAGTATTTGAACCCAGGGTATCCAGCTCTACCACTCTGCCCTACTACTTCCATGCTTGACACCTCAGTCCCTGTTCCCCAGATCCCCACCCCTCCTCACCCACCCAACCTGTCTGCAACATCCACAGGGGCTCCTTCTTGGTCTACCCTGATGGAGATGTATCACGGCCCCTCGTCCGGGAGCGGCTCTGGGTCAACAGCGATTTCAACTTTGACAATGTCCTTTCAGCCATGATGGCCTTGTTCACTGTCTCCACCTTTGAAGGCTGGCCTGCGTGAGGAGCAGGGCCCAAGGGATGGGCAGGGGACAGGGCAGGAGTCTCTATGCTAGGATCTTCTGGGGATGGGTGGGAAGGTACCTTGAGATGTGATAAAGGTCTCTTGAGACTGGATAGGGTTTGGGGGGACCAGTGGACATATCAGAGAAATGGTTGGGGGTCCTCCAGAAGTTGGCTAAGGGTGCTTTGGGGACTGGGTAGGGGGTGTCTCCAGGAATTGGGTATAAGTCTCTGAGGAGCTAGTTGAAAGTCTAGAGAGGACTGGTACGTGTAGGATTTAGGGGGCACTATGTAGAAGTCTGGAGGGGACACTGGGGGAGGTCTCAGGAGATGGAGCTGGAGATTCAGGGGGTTCCAGTGAGATGTACAAGTCTTCGGGGGTACTAGTTGAAGATCTTTGGTGGAGATGGAGCAAGGAATTCAAGTTGATGGGACAAGATTTAGAGATCTTTGGGGGGTTGTGGGGGAGTTCTAGGGACTGCATGGGGATTTCCTGGTGGCTGTAGAAGGAGATTTAAGGATCTATGGGAACTTAAGGGATTTGCAAGTCATGGAGGACCGGGGTTGGGATTCTCTAGAGAGTTGTATGGGGATCTCTAGGTCTCTGGAGAGTGATACAGAGAATTGGGGGCCTTTGAGGTCATTTGGGGGTCTCTTGTGGTATGTGTGGAGGTCTCAGGTGGTTAGGTCAGGGGATTTAGGGGTCTCTGGGATGCCAAACAGGAGATTCTGGAATGTTTGTTATGAGGTCTGGGGGCATGTCTGGGAGGGGACCAGGATATCTCCTCACCTACCGCCATTGGCTCCCCAGTCTACTATACAAGGGAATCGATGCAAATGCAGAGGACAAGGGCCCTATCTATAATTACCACGTGGAGATCTCAGTATTCTTCATTGTCTACATCATCATCATCGCATTCTTCATGATGAACATTTTTGTGGGCTTTGTGATCATTACTTTCCGTGCCCAGGGCGAGCAAGAGTACGAAAACTGTGAGCTGGACAAGAATCAGGTGACCTCTGACCCCTAACCTAAGGCCACCAACCCCTCCCCACCTCCTTGCCTTTAGATACCACTACTCACTCATGCCCTGCACCCATATGCAGCGCCAGTGTGTGGAGTACGCCCTCAAGGCCCAGCCACTCCGCCGCTACATCCCCAAGAACCCACATCAGTATCGCGTGTGGGCAGCTGTGAACTCTGCTGCCTTTGAGTACCTCATGTTCCTGCTCATCCTGCTCAACACGGTTGCTCTAGCCATGCAGGTCTGATCTCCCCACCCTGACCCCTGCCAGACACCTGACACTATTCTATCCCCACAATCCCCTAGGAATCATTAGGAATGTTTAAGTCTGCAAGTAACAAAGCTCCGAACTGACAGAGATTAAGCTATAAAAATATTTGCCACATTTTTTCAAGTCTAAGGCCAATAATTCAATTGCATCCTGACTTAAAAGATGTAAGAATATGGGGAAAATGGCAGATGGCTACTGTAAGTTGCCATTGATTGTGAAATGCACCCCAGTGTCAGAGATTTAAAATCGAAAAGATGTGCATAGTGGAATCAACGAAATATGGTAGCTACCTCACATAACAAGAAGTGTAGAGGTGGGCTGTTTGATCATAGTTCATCAGGTATCCAGGCTCTTTCTTCTCCACCATTCTTAGCCAGTTGGCTTTCATTCTCATGATTGTTGCTTCATGATCACAAGATGACTGCCACAGCTCCAGTCATCAAAACCACATTCAAGGCAGGAAAAAGGAGGGAAGGTTGCACCAGGGAATCTCCTCATTTGGGCCTTTTATTGGAAAACGAAAATAGTTTTCATGGAAACTACATAGTCAGCAGCAGACTTCTGTTTCTGTCTCATTAGTCAAAAGTAGATACAAGGAAAGAGGAGATCAAGAGCTGGGCTTTCCAATATCCTTACTGAGAAACAGACAGTGTGAGGGGTTTGGCCAATCCATCACGCTATCTCATCTCCAAACTCACCTCAGTCCAAGCCAGAAAATATTTGGTTATGGGTAGGGAGGTCTTTGCCTCAGGCTCTGTCCTCACACATGACTTTCTCCTCCAGCACTATGAACAGACTGCTCCCTTTAACTACGCCATGGACATCCTCAATATGGTCTTCACTGGCCTTTTCACTGTTGAGATGGTGCTCAAAATCATCGCCTTCAAACCCAAGGTGCCCCCCGCCAACCTTAGATTCACCTGCAGTGGGTGAATTCCTTGGGGTGGAGCTCATTGCAGAGCTCTCAGGGGACAGGAACCAAGGACTCTTAAGACCACGGTGTGAGAGGGGTCCAGATGCAGGTTTTTCATACAGTCCAAGCTGGGCCCTGCCTCCCCAATGTCCTCTATGACTATAGGCCCCCTATGATAGCTCTGAGAATACAGAACTCTACTTTTTTTTCCTGCCTACAGCATTACTTTACCGATGCCTGGAACACGTTTGATGCTCTTATTGTGGTGGGCAGTGTAGTGGACATTGCTGTCACTGAAGTCAATGTAAGGACTGGCCTCTCTGCTAACCCATGTTTCCCCTACCAACCTTCCCCCACCTCAACCCCGGAGCTTTCTTCCACATGAGTAGGTGCCTCTCACTCACCTGCATCCTACCCCTGAAGACTCAGTGCTCTTCATTCTACTCCTATATCTCCTGAGTTCCTATCAGGTTTAGGCAAAGTCCCCCTCCACCAGCTCCCTTATTCCATTTGAAAGCTATTCTCTGGCTCTGCCATCTCCTAAAATGACTTTCCTGTTCTTTCTATTATTTCCTCCATTGCCACTACATCCCCCTCCATTGGCTCCATCATCTCCACCAACTCCTGCTTTGGCTTCATCGTCTCTTCTGACTACTTCATTGGCTCCATTTCCACCACTGGCTCCATTTCCACCACTGACTCCGTTGTCTCCAACACTGGGTCTTTGACGGCTCCGTCATCACCACTGACTGTACCATTGGCTTCATCATCTCCTCCATGGTTCTATCACCTCAACTGATAATGTTGCTGGTTCCATATCTCCATTGCTGGCTTCTCCATTGGGTCCTCCATTGGTTCTCTCATCTCCATCATCTCATGAAACCACTGGCTCCATCATTTCCTTCATTGTCTCTACTCCATCATTTCCTATACCTTCCTCCTTTCCCTTCCACCCTCATTGCAAACTTTTCCCACAACGGTTTTGATCCACTGCCACATAACCTTCTCCATCATCCCTTGAATAATGACTCTACCATCCATTATCCCCTATATCTGCTACATCATTTCTCCCTTTGTTCATTTGGGCCTGTGATCTCATTATATCTTCTGTCACCTCTGTCTTGGCCATATCTCCCTTCAGAATGGTGGCCACCTTGGCGAGGTACCCCCACTTCACAACAGAGACTCTATACTTCTTTCCACCCCCACCTTCCCTTTCTTTCTTCCTAAGAGTTCTTAGAAATGCTCCCTGACAACCCTGGGGCCTGAGTTCTGAGGGATTTGGGGGCTGGAAGGGCCAAAGCATGAGGCAGGGAGGTGACTGGGGCAAATGTAGACTGATCATACCCACCACACCCTCAACTTCAGAGCTCTGAGGACAGTTCCCGCATTTCCATCACCTTCTTTCGCCTCTTCCGAGTCATGCGGCTAGTCAAGCTTCTCAGTAAAGGTGAAGGAATCCGCACATTGCTCTGGACATTCATCAAGTCCTTCCAGGTAACCTCCCACCCCTTTGACCACTCCTCACCCCATCTCACACCTCTCAGCCTGTCCTTTTACCATCCCCAGAACTACACTCCCCAGTGTGCCATACCCATCTGCAATTTACCGTTTCCAGTTTTCTCTCTTTTCTAGGCTCCCAATTCCTAACATACCTTGGCCTCACTAACCTTATTCTATTTAATACAGTGTCCACATTTGGGAAACATTGGTAGTCATGGGTACTTTGGGGATGGGTTACAGCTCTCAGCAGGCCCAGTCTTGAGGGAACGGTATATTCTGGGGCTTGTAGTTCTCTGGCTGGACCTGAATATCTATCCTCCTCTCCATCCCTATAGGCCTTGCCCTATGTGGCTCTTCTCATCGCAATGATATTCTTTATTTATGCAGTCATTGGGATGCAGGCAAGTGGGGACCCTAGGGAGCATCTCTCAGGCACTCCTCTGCTGAGGGGTGTTGGGTAAGAATCCACCCACAATGAGGGTGGTGGGTTGAAAGACAAGCTGGTTGATGCTGAGTCAGTCCACACGTCTGTGAAATGGGATGTGCAGTGCCTGCCTGTCAAGGTTGTGAGGATCCTTTGAGTATCCCAAGTTGTGAAATGAGTGACAACCTGTGGGAGCATGGGTTCGCCCTCTGACATATGCCCTGTGTGCCCACAGATGTTTGGCAAGGTGGCGCTTCAAGATGGCACACAGATCAACCGAAACAACAATTTTCAGACCTTTCCACAGGCCGTGCTACTTTTGTTCAGGTGACATCTACCCCCTTCCACTGCCACCTTGGTCCACAGCATGCCCTTGGGTGCTCCCATACCCTGTCTGGACCCCAGACTGCCTGAGGTATAGACATAACAGGGAAGCATAGGGCACCATTTTTCTTGAGACCTTTTCTGACTGTGATTTGAAGAATCTTGTATAATAATCTAGCCTCACTCATCCTTTTCCTGGCTGTAAGATGTATGCTTTTCTTAAGCCTCAATGCCCCATCAGTAAAACACAAACATGACTGTCATCATCCTGGCCACACCAGCTTCTAAAATATTGAAATGGGTGTCTCAGTCGCTTAAGTGTCTGACTTCAGCTCAGGTCATGATCTCATGATTTGTGGGTTCGAGGCCCACATTGGGCTCCATACTGAGAATGCAGAGCCTTCTTGGGATTCTCTCTCTCCTTCTCTCTCTCTCTCTGTTCTTCCTCCGCTTCATCCACTCACTCTTTCTCGCTCTATCTCTCTCTCAAAAATAAATAAATAAACTTTAAAAAAGCTTCAAAAATAAGTAAAATACTGAAATGCTATCTGTGCCAGATATAACCCCTGGCAAGAAGCGGGTCATCTCCTCACCCCTCCAGCCCCCACAATGCCACTTGCCATGACTGCATAGCCTCCCCTCCAAGATGGCCCCCTGTGTGACCCCCAGATGTGCCACTGGTGAGGCATGGCAGGAGATAATGCTTGCCAGCCTTCCCGGGAGTCGGTGTGACCCTGAGTCCGACGTCAGCCCTGGCGAGGAGTTTACCTGTGGTAGCAATTTTGCCATTGCCTATTTTATCAGCTTCTTCATGCTCTGTGCCTTCCTGGTGAGTACCATTTCCCCACAACCACCAACATTGCCATAGGGGCTGTCCCTGAGGGGTTTAGGGAGAAGGTGGGGAGCCCAGATCTTCAGCGTGGGTGAAAGGGCTGGTCTGACAAGATCAACCTAGGGACTCATGGCCCTGTAACCATAAGTTTATCTCAGCATCCCACCAACCTCCCCACACCCTGCTCTGCCCTTCACCTAACCCCCTCTGTTCACTGGCTCACAGATCATAAATCTCTTTGTGGCTGTCATCATGGACAACTTTGATTATCTAACCAGAGATTGGTCCATCCTGGGCCCCCATCACCTCGATGAATTCAAGAGGATCTGGTCTGAATATGACCCTGGAGCCAAGTATGACATGTAACCCCATAATTGGGATTTCAGGGGACAGTTCACGGCCCCACCCAGTCCCCCAGCCCCAGAACCTCTGAGCTGTGCCTCTCACTACCTCGTCAATAGATACCCCAAGGTCCCACTGTCTCTGTCCTCTGTCTTCCCCATCTATTATCGAGTTCTTCCCTGGCAGGCTCTGGGATGTTGGTAGGGAAGGTAATTATAAGCTGGTGGAGTCTTCAGAAAGGGCTGGAGGGGGGTATCTCCAATCCAGTGGTGCCTCCTACCCACCCCCACCTGCCCCAGGGGCCGCATCAAACACCTGGATGTGGTTGCCCTGCTGAGACGCATCCAGCCCCCCTTGGGATTTGGGAAGCTGTGCCCACACCGAGTGGCCTGCAAGGTCTGTGCACCCTCCCATTCCCCACCTCTGAGAGGAATGTCCATCACATGGCAAGGGTGGGCAGGGACCCTGCCTTGGGTGGGGAGGGTGTGTTTGGCTTTATCTTCAAAGGTTTCTGTCCCTGGGCATCCAGTGCCTTCATCCCTCACATTTGCTCAAAGTGAGTTCCATGTCCCTGGTGTGTGTAGAGACTTGTGGCGATGAACATGCCCCTCAACTCAGATGGGACAGTGACATTCAATGCCACACTCTTTGCCCTGGTTCGGACATCCTTGAAGATCAAGACAGAAGGTGCATGGGAAGGATGGGAAAAGGACAGGAGCAGGAGGGTCCCTGGGGAGGGTGCAGGGATCACTCATTGAGTGATGGGCCTGTCTCATTGCTCTGAACCTCAAAATGAGTGACTTTGGCTTCTCCAGGCCTGTTTTCCCACCGTTTCAATGAGGGTGGTGTGTGACTTCGGTAGAAGCTGGTGAAGCCCCTTCCAACAGGGAGGGAGTGGCTGCGAAGGGCTCTTCCTATTGGCTCAGGCCCCACATCCTTTCCCGATGCAGGGAACCTGGAACAAGCCAATCAGGAACTACGGATTGTCATCAAAAAGATCTGGAAGCGGACGAAGCAGAAGCTGCTAGATGAGGTCATTCCCCTTGCTGACGGTGAGCTAGCTCCACCCCAATTCCTTGAGCCCGCCCAAATGTCAAATGATTGCTCACCAACACAAAACTAGCACTGGACGGAGGGGGAGCAAAGGGGAACCTATGCCCTGGGTAGGGGGGGAAACAGGGGAGCCCTGTTTGACCTTACCTTTTCTCCCTTGCACCCAGAGGAAGAGGTCACCGTGGGCAAATTCTATGCCACATTTCTGATCCAGGACTACTTCCGCAAATTCAGGCGGAGGAAGGAAAAGGGGCTACTGGGGAGCGAGGCCCCCTCAAGCACTTCCTCTGCTCTTCAGGTCTGCAGTGAGGGGCCCGGGTGGGTGGTGATATATGGGAGCACTGTGGCTGAGGCTGACTGCCCTCTTGATCTCATGGAACCCATGTCACAGATGAGTAAACTGAGGCCCCAGGACTCACAGGGGGTCAGTGGTGGCTGAGGGAACCCTTTCCCCCACCCCACACTCCTGCACAGGAAAGAGGCTCATGAATGGGGAAGTTTAGACCCTGAGCTACCTTCCTTCCCTATTTTTCCACCCCCACAGGCTGGTCTAAGGAGCCTACAGGACTTGGGTCCTGAGATCCGGCAGGCCCTCATCTGTGACACAGATGAAGAGGAGGAGGAAGAGGGGCAGGAGGGACAGGAAGAGGAAGATGAGAAGAATACGGAAACATACAAAGTGAGGACAAGTTTTTACTCCCCTGGGAATTTGATTGTAGAAATAATTGAATTCCTTAAGTAATTTTGACACTGCCTCTGGAGGGAGGGGAGGCCCCCAGAGAAGCACCCCCACCCCCGGGCAACAAGGTGAATGTTTATTTGATACCTACCATCCACTGTTGGAGGCTGAGACCCAGATTCAGCTCCTAGTAAGATCATTGAAGATCCAAGTGACTTTTGTCACTGACCAAATGACTTAGATATGATAGCATGAATGGCAACATTCAGTCCTGTGACTTCCACAGGCCCCAACAGGCTCCCAGACCCCATCTCGCCGGAGTTCCGTGATTTCCGTATCTCTGCCTGTCGGGGACAGACTTCCAGATTCACTCTCCCTTGGGCCCAGTGATGACGATGGGGGGGCTCCCAATTCCAGACAGTCCAGTGTGCCCCAGGCTGGATCCCATGGTCACAGGTATGGTTCAGGGTCTAGTGGGATATTGTAAAGAAAGGCAGGAACTAGCCACTACATAGAGGTAATTCAGGGGCAAGAGGGTCTTTGAATGGAAATTTGGGAAGGATGGAAGGGACTCAAGGGCTCAGGTGGGAATAGAGGGTAAGAAGAGATTCATATGAGAAAGTCGATGCAAAGGTTTAATACAAAGAGCACATGGGGCACCTGGGTAGTTCGGCATCTGACTCGATTTCAGCTCGGATCTTGATCTCAGGGTCATGAGTTCAAGCCCCATGTTGGACTCCACACTGGGCATAAAGCATACTTTAAAACAAAAACAAAAACAAAATAAAGAAGCACATAAAGTGGAACTATTCATGGTCCTCAATTTTGTCACCTGTAAAAGGGGGATAATAATAGCACTTACCTCACAGGGACAATGAAAGAATGCAATGAAGTCACACCTAGATGTCACTTTGACAGCCTCCTCCTCCTCCCTCCCAACACAACCCCAGTTCTTGTGTTGAAGGTGTCTCTTCAACAGGCCAACTTTAATTTTTTTGAAACATAGGATCCTTCCCATGAGAAACATATATTAAAAGAAAGCCTATGTTTGTTTTAAAATGATGACAGGTTAATTTTCTGTTTGTGAGTTTTCCCAATTAAAAAAAAAAAACAAACACCTAAAAGCCCAGTGCTTCTGTAGGAATGGGGCACAGAACAAGAATGAATCAGCAGCACAGGGCCACATACTGGGGAATGGGGGGAATCTGGTCTAACTTGCTTCACTTTCCCCAGGAGCAGCTCTGGGGGGTTCATTTTCACCATTCCAGAAGAAGGAAGTTCTCAGCCCAAGGGAACCAAAGAGCAAGAGAATCAGGAGGAAGAGGAAATCCCTGCCAAGGACTCTGGCCATGACACGTAGGATGAGCCCATGAGCCATGTGAAGAGGGGAGGACTGATGAAATCCCATCATCCATGCCCAAGCCTGAGCTTACCCCCAGCCCTCTCTCCTGCACAGGCTCTCCTACCTAGATGAGCAGGCAGGGACTCCCCCGCGCCCCATTCTTTTGCCGCCTCATAGACCCCAGAGATATGTGGATGGGTACAATGCACCATGCCGCCGTCTGCTGCCCCCCACGCCTGCAGGTGAGAGTGGGCATGGGTCCTGGGGGCCCCAAAAAGGCCAGCAGGGCAGAGGGTTGGGGTGACATTGATATTCTTCTTCGCCCCTCTGTCTCCCTCTACTCCCAGGTCGGAAGCCTTCCTTCACTATCCAGTGTCTGCGGCGCCAGGGCAGTTGTGAAGATTTGCCCATCCCAGGCACCTATCATCGTGGGCACAACTCAGGCCCCAGCAGAGCACAGGTGAGGTGGAGGAATGAGGTGCTGAGGTCTGGAAGGGTGGAGTCAGCCTAGGCTGAATTTATCAAACACACTACATCTTCTGAAGAATGGGGCATGTATTAATTCACAAAACCCTCACTGTACCTGTGACATAGGTTAGTCCCAGTTTACTGATGAGGCAACTGAGGCTCAGAGATGCTTAACCCAGATCACATGGCTAGTAAGTGGCAAAGCTCATATTTAAACCCTGGTCTTCTATGCTCTTATATAAACTCAAGTCTGATTTATACACATTCAGTTTTACTCCAGCTGTGTTTGCAGGGGTGGGGGTAGTTAAGATGTAGGCACAGGGGTGAGTCCTGGACTTTCACACTTCATCCATCTATAATTATTCCCTGATGTTTATTCTGGTGCAGGGTTCCTGGGCAACCCCTCCTCAGCGGGGTCGGCTCCTATATGCCCCACTGTTATTGGTGGAGGAGGGTGCAGCAGGGGAGGGATACCTTGGCAAATCCAGTGGTCCACTGCGCACCTTCACCTGTCTGCATGTTCCTGGGACCCACTCAGATTCCAGCCATGGCAAGAGGGGCAGTGCCGACAGCCTGGTGGAGGCTGTGAGTCCAGCAGGGCCATGGGCAAGAGGGATGAGGGAAAAGGGGAGGAAGTGGGAGCTTGGGGAGGAGGGACTAGGTGCCCCCAGCCTCTGTGTTGTGCACATAGCTGTCTATCCCTTTGCTCTGTGACTTCTGCTCAGCATGATGTGTGCATGACTGTCCCCAGTGACTGCCCTGCACATCTTCAGGCATGTGTCATCTATCTACCTTGACCCCTCTGTGCATGCCGCTTTGACTCCATGCTGTGCAATTTATCAACTCTGATCCCATCTGTGCCCCCAGGTGCTCATCTCCGAGGGCCTGGGCCTCTTTGCCCGAGACCCACGCTTTGTGGCCCTAGCCAAGCAGGAGATTGCAGATGCATGTCGCCTGACACTGGATGAGATGGACAGTGCTGCCAGTGATCTGCTGGCACAGGGGACCAGCTCACTCTATAGTGATGAGGAATCCATACTCTCTCGCTTCGATGAGGAGGACCTGGGAGACGAAATGGCCTGTGTCCATGCCCTCTGAATTCCCATCTGTCCTTTACTGCTCAATAAACCTCCTGCTCTCCCTTCCCCAGAGGGAGACAGGCATGGACCACACCCCTGGATTTTAGTGTCTTTGCACTGGGAGCCTGGGGCTATCCAGCGGCCCCCAGCCATCCATCCCCTGCTTCAGCCCTGAGCCACTGCCCACACACGAGTATTTCCAGAAACCAGGACAGCCAGGCCTGATTATTCAGCGTCAGGGAAGGAGGGAGGAGGAGGAAGAGACAGTAGCCAAAAAAAGCTGGAGACAGAGTGGAGGTGGTGGGGGAGGGTTAGGGGACCGGACAGAGATGGAGGAACGAGGAGGAGAGAGGATGTGTGGGGGCTTGGATGAGGAGTGGGGGGAAATCAAAGATTCCACAAGGGATCAGTCATGTCAGACTGAGGAAGGACAGACAGATGGGATGGAAAGGATAAGAATCCTCACAGTGGACTCCTGCCAGTAGAAAGACCAGGAGGTTGGAATTAGCCTGGTATGTAATATGTCAGGCAGAAGGGGTCCTCTGACAGCATCAGGAATTTCTGGGAAGCTAAATTGGGATTACCTGGTCTCCCACTTCCTACCTTCTGCCTAAGAGAAATAAAATCTAAGTCCACTGACAGAAGACATGGGTGACAGCAAAGGGTGAGGCTCCCAGCCTGGGGGAACCCATGCAGGGCCCACCTGGTTTTCCTGAGACCACCTAAAAGTACCCCACTCTCCTCCCACCGAGATCCCAGAGCTCCTCTTTCTGCTTCTTGCCCTGCCTGTAGTCATTACCCACCCTTTGGGATCTTATTAACTAAATGAAGCTATATTGGGCATTTACTTTGTGCCAGGCACTGTTCTGGGTTTCCCTCAGACCAAAGTGAGCTAGCCTAGACATGACACAGGGCTTGTCCAAGGTAGTAGTCAGCCCCACTCCAAAGGAGTTGGAGGCAGTGGTGGAAAAGGTCCTGGATGGGACCACCACTGGGGACTGACCTAGGGTTTCATCCCAGCTCTCAGAGCAGTAATTTCCCATTTGCATAATTTGTGTCAATCCAGCAAGGACTGAAATTTGAGGGAAACCAGAATTGGAGACTGAGATTCAGAATATAGGATTGCACCAGGCCTTGAAACCAAGGCTTGGAGTGGTTAGGCTGGTGTATTGTGGGCACAGCAAGTCATGGGCAGAACACAGAAAGTGAAGGGAGACTCTTGAGGGGTGAAGTGGAAAAGGCCACCTGAGGCCAGATGATGCAGACCCTTCAATGCCAGTCTCTAAACCCTGGGAGTTTTTCTAAAAGCAGTGGGGAACCATGGGAGATATTTGAGCAGGGTAGTGACATAGTTAACTGCATTTTAAATGGATGCTCTGACAGCTGTGCTGAAAACAGAAGGGAGGGGGAAGAGACTGGAGATGCTAAAATTGGCAGGAACCATGGTTGCCTTAGCCAGGGGAGGTTGCAGAGGAGATGGTGAGAAATTAGTGGATTCCAGAGATGTGTAGGAAGTAGAATGAACCATTTATTTGGCCCCGTGCTAAGTGCATAACAGTGATTATCTTGTTTAATCAGTGCAACAACACTATAAGTACCATTTCAAACTATTTTACATGCCCAAAGTCATGCAGAAATAAATATTAAAAGTGGTCTTCAAATTGAAGCGATTAAATGCCAAACCTATGTTCTTTCCCCAAAAAGGCACTAAATGGGAAGTATCCATTACATATTTGTGTGGATTTGACTATGGGGGAAGGATGTTTAAAAGATAGATACACATTCAGACGGTTCAGAATTCAAAAGGCACAAAGATGCCTGGGTAGCTCAGTTGGTTAAATGTCCTATCCTGGCTCAGGTCATGATCTCAAGGTTCATGAGTTGAAGCCCCAAGTGGGGTTATCTACTGTCAGCACAGAGCCGGCTTTGGATCCTGTCTCCCACCCTCTCTGCCCCTCCCCGGCTCTCTCTCTCTCAAAAATAAACATTTTTTTTTTAAAGTCAAAAAGCACAAAGAGGTACAAAGTGGAAAGTTTCCCTTCCCTCTAGAAGCAACCTGTGTTATCAGATGTTTTATACATGTATAGGATGTCTTATTGGTTAACTTAGCATAGTGGTTAAGAATAACAGATGCTAGAGCCAGGCTTCCTGGTTCAGATCCTGGTTCCACTACTTACCAGCTGTGTGAGTTTAGGAAAATTCCTTCACTTCTCTACAGCTTAGTTTATTCAGCCATAAAAATGTAAAATGAGGATGGCAGTAGTACCTGCCTTTATAGGGTTGCTGTAAGTATTTAAATGAGTGGTATATTGAAATTCTCCCAACAGTGCTTGACTAGAACAGCCACAATTTAAGATGTTAGCTATTCTCTTTATAATTATGATATATATAATCCTTTTCTTTCTTTTCTATACCATTCCCACACAGTTTGGTATTTTGCATTTCTTCCCTAACTATCTTGATGATCACTCCATATCTCCATATTATTATTAATGACAGCTGCATTGTACTCCATTTTGTGGTTGTTTTAGAGTTTAAACAGGCCACCAGTATTGAGCACTTAGGGAGTGTTCACTCTTTCGTATTATAAACAGTGCTGCAATGAATCATCTTATACATACATCTTTTAGCCCATGTATGAATCTACCTGTAAGCTAAATTCCTAGAAGCATAAATGCTGAGCCAAACAGTATATGGATTTGTTTGTTTGCTGGATTTTGCCAAATTGCCCACTCTAGAGGTTATACCAATCTAACTTCCCCTGGTAATTTATGGGAATGCCTGTTTCTGGCCAACATGCCAATATTGAGTTTAATCAAACTTTTTTTATATAATCACCACACTCAAGGATGGAAATGAATATCTCGGTAGTTTTTGTAGCCATTTCTTTTAGTATAAATGAGGCTGAACATCTTAAATTACAATTGTATTTTATCCACCGGATTTTGCAACATGGCAATCGCCATTGACCTTGTGGGCCCAGTTTTAGTAGCATGAAGGAGGGATAGTCCAATCAAGAGGGCTGAGGAATAAACGGGATGTAAAGGGTAGAGTAGGAGCAGGCAAAAATGTGACTAAAAGGTAAGAGAGAAATAGGGGAGATGATTGCAGGGGGAGGGAGGGGTTTTTAAGACCATGCACTATGTTTAGATCTCAGGGACTTTGGACACTGGCAATTACTAGCTGGGCGACCTTGTGCAAGTAGCGTCACCTCTCTGGGGACTCATTTTCCTCGTCCGTAAAAATGGGGCTAATAGTTCCTACCACATAGGGCTGCCGTAATGATTAAATGAGTGAAGACATTCAATAAACTCAGTAAAGGGCCTGGCAAAAACGTCTGGGGCGAGGAGGACCTTCAGCAGTGTTTTCAGAGACACCGATCTTCCCATGACACTCTCGCGGACCCAGCCTTAGAACTGGAATGGCGGCTGGCGAGATTTAGGTTCCGCCGGCTGTGTGCAGGCGAGCGCGACGAGTCGGGCGGGGGCGCGAGGGGCGGAGCCGCAGCCGGCTGGGCTGTTCCGACGATCGCGCACCGCCCCCGCCGCGCCCCGCGCCCGCCCTTGTTAGCAGGCGCCTCCCGCCCCCCGCATTGCTGATGCTGCTGCTGGCAGACATGGACGTGGTGAATCAGGTACGGGTTCCAGCACCGAGGACAGAGCCCGCCGCTGCCCGGCCTCCCTGACCGGATGCCGCGGATCAGGCGACTCTGAGAGGTGGTGGCCGGGGTCCAGGCAGCAGATACCCGGTCCCGGAGCTGGGGCTGGGGTCTGCGGCAGGCGAGGGAGGAAAGGGGAGGTGGAGAAAAGAAGGAGTGCGCCCTTTGCCGCAGCGACGGCAGTCCTCACTGCCGCAGCGGGGTCCGCCAGAAGCCGGGTTCCTTACTCGCGACCGTGAGGAGAGGAGAGGAAGAGGGGTCTTGGGGCTAGGGTAGGGGCGGGGGGAGACGAAGGGAGGAGGAGTGGAAGAAGATAGGGGTTGCTGTAGATGAGCTAGGAAATAGAGCGACAGAAGGCGTTGGGGCGGGGGATGGGGGGAGAGCTGACACCTGCCCCTCCCATAGAAGGTACCCCAGTAGATGACCACCCTTTCCCCCAGAACAAGCCAAGGGGAACGATCCGATTTTCCTCCCCAAAGCCCCCAGTCTCCCCTCCCCCAGCACATATCCAGTGAAGCCATGTCCCAGCCCTACCCCACCTTAATCAGCCCGGACCCTTTCTGCCATCTCATTCTTCTTCATCACCTCAGAACCTCACCCCTCTCTAACCAGTACCAACCCCTCCCCATCCTCATCACTTCAGACCCCCCCCAACCACCACGTGACTCACCTTTACCGCTGCAGACCCCTCCCCCACCCTAGCCAGCCTGATTCCCTGCCTGTTATTGACTCACCTTCAACACCCAAGACCCCCTCCCCCACCCTAATTAACCCCAGCTCCTTCCTCACTCTCTCCACCTGATCCCCTTCGCCATCTGACTCACCTTTACCGGTTCAGACCTTTTCCCCTTCCCCAATTAGTCGTGACCCCATCCTCATCTTCTTCACCGTAACAACCCTCTGCCATCTACCTCACTATCTCATCAAACCCCCCTACCAGTCCTGAACCCCACGGGTCTTCTCTCAGAGCTCACATCTTCCCTTAACTGTCACTTTCTCCTTCTCACTCCGTCTCCGAACATCACTCCCTCCTGGAGGTCACATGCCTTATCCCCAAGGGTCATTGCCTGATGGCCTTGCCCCTCACCTCCTTCTCCATGCCCAACAACCCCACCCCTTCCCCACCGTTTCTCTCCTCAGCTGGTGGCCGGGGGTCAGTTCCGGGTGGTCAAGGAGCCTCTTGGCTTCGTGAAGGTGCTGCAATGGGTGAGTGTGGATTGGGCCATGGGGAAAGAGAAGGAGGTAGTGGGGTCCAGATGAGCAAGGGTGGAGTAGAGGTGGGGAGCACAGAATGGATGGAGGGTGGGAGGTGGAAGGGGATGAAAATAATTAGGCTCCAGGGTGAAGTCCCAGGGGGTTGGGGCTAGAGAACAGATGGTCTGTGATGTGACGTCATTTAAGACCAAGGGTACCCCCGTTGTGAAGTGAAAGAATGTGACGTCCTACCTCCTCCCCTGAGGTGAGAGAGGGGCAAGGGAGGTGGAGCCTGAAGCTGGTTGCTGCGGAAAAGATGCAAAGCCAGAGAAATCCTGAGACAGTGAAAGAAAGAATGAGAGGCTGGAAATGATGGAGACAGAGGTGGAAATATCAAGAAAAAAAAAAGAGAGATGAGAGAGAGTGGAGACAAACAGAAAGAGACAAAGAAAAGGGAGACAGAGATGCACAGAGATGCAAAGAGAAATAGACACAGGGAAAGTTGCAGAAAAATGGAATGGGGGAGAGACTGAAACAGAGAAAAAGAGATAGAAGAGAGAGAAAAGGAGGAACTGAAAAAAGAAAGATAGATGCACAAGGGAAACAGAGAGAGTATGATACAGAGACCAAGTCAGATATGGAACAGGAAGGTAGAGACAAAGAGACCAAGGACAGAAAGACACATAGAGAGACACACATTTACACAGAGATAGAGAAAAAAGAGACAGAAAGAGACACATTGATGCTAGAGAGTCAGAGGCAAAGAGAGAAACAGAGATACAAAGACATCTGAGAAAGAGAGACAGACAGATACCAAGAGAACTAGAGATCTAGAAAACAACAGAGACAGGCAGTACACAGAAATACACAGAAATAGACTGAAACAGAATAGAGGAGGAGGGTGGG
Organism: Suricata suricatta; assembly: GCF_006229205.1. Lineage (NCBI taxonomy): Eukaryota > Metazoa > Chordata > Mammalia > Carnivora > Herpestidae > Suricata > Suricata suricatta. The sequence goes on along the minus strand of NC_043717.1, from coordinate 40,534,829 downwards.
CAGTCAGGGCATGGAGAGGTAGACTAAGAGAGACACTGAGAAAAAGACTAAGAGAGGGCCACACCCCTGTAATCAGCTTGTCCTTGGAGCCGGAGCCGATGAGCCCTGATTAGGAGGTGGGGGTGGGGACTGGTCCATCTGCTGCTGCTTGTGCTGGGCCCAGATCTGTCCAGAGGAGGGCATCCCCAACCCACGTGTACACAGGATAACCATGGCCATCCCCATCCCTGCTGCCCAAGGTCTTTGCCATCTTCGCCTTTGCCACATGCGGCAGTTACACCGGGAAGCTCCGGCTGAGCGTAGAGTGTGCCAACAAGTCCGAGAGTGATCTCAGCATCGAGGTTGAATTCGAGTACCCCTTCAGGTGCGCCCTCACCTTACCCCATCCCTGGGATCCCAAGAGAGAGGGTGGGGGTGGGTGGGACTGGCCAACACCACCTCCCCAGTGGCTCCTGTTCAGCCCCCACCTCAGGGGACCACACTGGCTAAGGTCACCGCACATGCACTGAGCACCTACCTTGTGCCTGGCACTGCTCTGGACATCTAGACATGTGATGAGCCAGACAGGCCTAGGCTGTTGCCCTCTGGCTATGTTCTAGTGAACAGGGAGGGGCAGGAGACCAGTAATAAACAAGATCCAAAAGTAGAATTATGTATGTATTAATAGCCTTAACACAGTAGGTGCTCAATTAATGTCAGCCAATCTCATTTAATTCTCATTCATTTGTTCCATACACATTTTTGAGAACCTATTTGATGCCTGTTTCTGCTCAATGTGCTGGGGACCTAACAGGGGAAAAAAAAACAGACCCAGCTTCCTACCCTTATGGAATCAACATTGTAACAAATAAATTGATAGAAAGGGATGATCGCAGATTGGGAGAAATTCAGAGGGGACCCTCGTGCAGGTTTTATAACAGAATAATGAGGGGCTGCTGATTAGCTATAGGAAATGACTAAATCCAATTAAGCAATTCTGATATTTGCTGAGCTGTGTGCGCCAGGTGCTAGGTACATGAGGGTGAGCACAAGCAGGCAAGGTCACTGCCCTCACAATGCTGCTTCCCTCCTGGGGGGGGGGATGGGAAGACAGAGACCCACAGATACAACTTTAATAGAGGCTTCTGAGCCACCTCCACTACTTGGACAAATCACATAACTGCTCTGGGTCTCAATTTTCTTGTCTGTAAAAGGGGATAATAATACCCACCTTACAAGGTCATGACAAATATTAAGTAAGTTAATACTTGGAAAGTGCTTAGCACAGTGCTGGGCATGCAATAAACACTCCATGAGTGGTTTTTATTTTAGAGAGAGAGAGAGTGTTCATGAGCAGGGAACAGGGGCAGAGAGAGAGAGAGAGAGGAAGAGAATCTTAAGCAGGCTTCATGCTAAGCACAGAGCCCAATGTGGGGATTGATTCTACAACCCTATGATTATGACCTGAGCAGAAATCAAGAGTCAGATGCTCAACTGACTGAGCCACTCAGGCGTCCTGCTCCATGAGTCTTTTTGTTAAAATAACCAAAATAAATACATTTAAGGGACTCAGAAAAGAGGTCAGAGATTGAGTTGGAAATTGGGCACTTTTGAGCACTAAGGATAAATGCAGGCTCAGGGGATCACCTAGGGTGAGAGGGAAGAGTGGAGAGAGGAAAACCCAGCACAGGCCCTGAGCAATGGTTGAAAGGCAAAGAGGCACTAGGAAGGTGTGGCCTCAGGGGCAGAATCCACTGGTTCACAGAAGCCAGGGAAGAGTTTGGGCAAGGATGAGTTGGCAGCATGGGATACTGCCAGGGGCAGTCCCTTTGGGAATGCAGAAGGCCACAAAAAGCTAGTGGACCCCCCGAAAATTTCTCACACCTAGGACCTCCAGTCCTGAAGATCTACCTTTTACCCACAAGTCTCCTGGGAAAAAAAGTCTTTTTCCCAGTCCCCCTAACCGATCCCTCCACTTCCCATACAACCCCCCCAAGGAACTCTCAGGACACTCCCTTCTCCCAACCCAGCCTACCAGGAACCCAGAAACTCACCCAGACTCAACTCTTAGCTCTGTCATTTAGCAAGTATACAACCTTGGCCAGCTTAACATAACCTTGCTGAGCCTCTGTTCTCTGTAAAATGGGTATAATAATGCCTGCTTTAGAGAATTAAGGGGGGGAGGGTCATTAAATGAGTCAATTATTTAAAGTGCCTTGTAGGTCATCAGTAAGTGCAAGCCCCTTCCCTCAAAACTGTTGCTTCACAAAGGGACTAGCAGCATTTGCTCAGTTTCAGGATCCTGCCCCCCAATCTGAGACCAAGGATCTGGGACCATACCCCAGACCATCTCCCTAAACACATTTTCTTTCTATGACCCTCCATACACTGCAGGAAAGGTCCCAGGATACCTTCCCAATCTGCCTCTTCCCACCTCACATACATACTTCTGTTTGTTCCAGGATCCCTTCTACCCTCCTGTCTTTCTGTCTCTCTGAGCTCTCCTCTGCTATGCATATGTTTCTTTTCTCTTGGGGACCTGAAGTGGGGTAGGGAGAAGAGTCACCATGATGTAGGGGAAAACACAGGGTTCAGATCCCACTGTGCCATTCTCTCCCCAGCTGTGTGACTTTAGGCAAGTTAATGCGCTTCTCTGAGCCTCTATACATTTCATTTGATAAACATTTACTGAGCACCTACTATGTGGTAGCACTATTCCAGGTCCTAGGGATACAGCAGTGAACACAATGAAGGAAAAACCCCAGCCCTTTTGTAGTTATAAGAAAAATCAAGAAAAAAAGTAAGACACATGATAGGTCAAATGAGTGGGGTATCACTGCTACGGAGAAAAATGGAGCTAGGAAGGGCTAAGGAGTGCTGGGAGGGAATGGGTCTATTTAATTTTAATAGTGAGAGCAGGAAAGGCCTCACAGAGGTGACAGTTGAGCAAAACTTGAAGGACATGAAGGGAGTAATACATGAAGATATCTAGGAGAAGGACATTTCAGTGCAAAGATCCTGAGGTGGAAGGATGCCTAGTATGTTTTACAAATAATTAGAGGTCAAAGTGCCTGGGTTGGAGTAGGGGATGAATAAGACCTATTTCACCAGCATGCTGCGAGCAATCAGAAAATGTGACTGTAATACAGTAGGTGCTCTGTGAATGGTTATTTCCTCCTCTTTCTTCCCGGGACCTTGTCAGAATCTGGGGAACCCATGACCAGGTATGGGGAATGGGGGTGTTCTTAGGATCTGGGCCACACCTACTGTTTCTCTCCACAGGCTGCACCAAGTGTACTTTGATGCACCCACCTGCCGAGGGGACACTGACAAAGTCTTCCTGGTGGGAGACTACTCCTCATCGGCCGAATTCTTTGTCACAGTGGCTGTTTTTGCCTTCCTCTACTCCATGGGGGCTCTGGCTACCTACATCTTCCTGCAGAACAAGTACCGAGAGAATAACAAAGGACCCATGATGGTGAGCCCCCACCACCACTCAAATGCAGGGGCCAGGAGGACATGAAGGCTCAAGGACACCTCCATGTTCATAGGCCACACCGAATCCCAGCCAGTCCCACATGCAGGCAGTCACCATAACAGCCACAGATGCTACTGCTGCTTAAGCTGTGATCATAAAAGAAACCAAATCATAGAATGATAGGGACACACTCATGGCCCATATAGAATCCTAGACAGGCCTACATCTGGAAACCTGTCACCTCACACATAACCACACAGTCTAGATCAAAGAAAAGTGCACAGAGGTTCTCTGTGACAGTCATGCCTGTCACCGTGACACCCAAACACACTGATTCCTACACAGCTGTACTCATACACCCTCATCCCAGACACAAAATGACACAGATTTCCACATTCAGACGAAAGCATGAAGACACACTACTTCCCACAGATTCGGAAACCATCCCACAAAATCCCCCCCCACACCCACACATTATAATCAGACTCCCACATCCTCTGTGTCACATCCACCACACACAAGCCCAAGCTAGGAATGCTCACCTTCAAGTGAGTATTGGGGGCTTCGGAGCTGAAAAGGCAGGGGAGAGACAGGGCTTTTCTGTGAGACCTCCCCCTCCCCAAGAAAGCCTGTGATCTTAGGAGGCCCCACAGCATGACATGAAGTGGCCCACTCACAGCGTTGTCTACCTTTCATCTGTCTGTCTTAGGACTTTCTGGCCACGGCAGTGTTCGCCTTCATGTGGCTGGTTAGCTCATCAGCATGGGCCAAGGGGCTGTCAGATGTGAAGATGGCCACTGACCCAGAGAACATTATCAAGGGGATGTCTGTCTGCCACCAGACAGGGAATACGTGCAAGGAGCTGAGGGACCCTGTGATCTCTGGCCTCAACACTTCAGTGGTAAGCCCTGGGAAAGTGGCTGGGCCGGTGGGCCAGCTGGGGAGGGAGGCTGGGAAATTCACAGTCTGGCATGGGGAATGGTGGAGAGAGAGCATGAGAGAATTCAGAGGAGATCAGAGAGGGCTCCCTGGAGGAGGCATGCCAACAACAGTGCCTTGAAGGATGAGATAAAAATTTTAACCATTGCGATATCCCAAATAGTCCCCAAGAGAGGAATATGAGACCTTCTAACCAATTAGGTTAGGGAGATCTGGATCCCAGGCCCAGCCTAATCATGTAGAATCTCTGACAACTCAAGACCATCTTGCGACCTCAGTGTTCTTATACAGTATGCAAAATGAGAGTAACTTGCAATGTTTCCCACTTGGACGCCCTCTACTGGCCAGAGTCAAATTGTCTGAGTTTCAATCCCAGCTCTGCCACCTGTGACCTCAAAACTAAGTTACTCAGTTCCTCAGCTTCAGTCTGAGCATGTAAATTGAAAACTAGTGGAAGGCTCTGCTCCAAAGTTGAGTATTTAGTGAACTAATAACAAAATGCTTAGAATAGGGCCTGGCACATGGTACGATGTATATAAGTGGTACACATGCCAAGATTCCAACTTTTTTCTGTCTCTTGCTGGGTATGAGACCTTGAGCATCTTAGCCTCTCTGGGCCTTGATTTCCTCAACTATAAAGAAGAGATTACTTTCTGCCCCAAAATGAAATTATATTATATATATTTAAGTTCCATATATTTGTTTTAGTATAAAAGTACATATTTATATCATCTGTATATGTGTATATACATATATTTGCATATACATACCTATGTGTATATATGCATCTATTGGTAACTTTACATATTTAATAAAAATTTATGCCTAACATTTTACTATATTACAAATTTATATTGTTTACCATAGTTTATACATGTATAAATGTGTGTACATAATAGTGATAGATGTCAACATCCCCGAGCATCTGAATTCTAACATGCCCCATGCCTCCTCACCTCAGGTGACTTTTCTCCACATTTATGTTCATGAGCCAGGACTCCATAGGGTCCGAGTTTTAGAAACTACCACCCTTCGGGAGGCCCTACACACGTGGCCTCGATGTTCCCTGGGGCCAAGTATGACAGCAGGGCTTTGTCTCCCCGCAGGTGTTCGGCTTCCTGAATCTGGTGCTCTGGGTCGGCAACCTGTGGTTCGTGTTTAAGGAGACAGGCTGGGCCGCCCCATTCATGCGCGCACCCCACGGCGCCCCCGAGAAGCAACCAGCGCCCGGAGACGCCTATGGCGAGGCGGGTTACGGGCAGGGCCCCGGAGGGTACGGGCCCCAGGACTCCTACGGGCCCCAGGGCGGCTACCAGCCCGACTACGGGCAGCCAGCCGGCGGCGGTGGTGGCGGTTACCCACAGGGAGACTATGGGCAGCAAGGCTATGGCCCTCAGGGTGCGCCCACCTCCTTCTCTAATCAGATGTAGTCTGGTGAGTGACTGGCGGGCGGTGCGGCCAAGGAGGGTACAGGACAGGAGACGGGCGGGTCAGTAAACCAATAAGAGTCAAGAATAAGTGATTCGTAGAAGCTTGGTGGGGGAGTTGGAGGAGCCAAGAGAGGCGGAGCTACATGCTAAGGACGGAAAACCTAGCCAATAAATGAAGAGCAGGAGAGTGGTGCTTGAAGATGGGCAGAATGAAGAGCCAATGGGAGAGAAGTAGAAGTGCCTCTCTGAAGGGAATGGCAGGGGGACTTGTATAGTGCAGGAGCCACGGAGGGAAGAGGAGGTGGGCCTTAGAAGTGATTGAGAAGCCAATATGGTAGGATAAAGCCAGTGGATGGTGAAGGTAAAGGGGCATGGGTCATGAAGGTTAGACAAGCTCACCAATCTCAGAGGAAGTGATAGATCTGCCACCTCTCCCCAACCCTTGTGGTGAGGGAGGTGGTATGGAATTTCACGAAAGGAAAAGGGGGCGGCAGAGGCAATGGAAAGGCTTGCAGGCTTTTTTGCTGGGCTTGAAAAGGGAAGTGTGATTTCCTCACATACAAGGGAAGGAAATGGGGAGAAGAGGCAGGGGGATGGCAACACGTGGGTGGAGGTAGCTTCTTGCACTTGGCCAATATAGAAAGGATAGGGAGGAGTTTATTAGGTACCTCACATCTAATTAATCAAAAAAAACCCTGCTGACTACCTTCAAAATATATCCATAATCTTCCACTCCTCACTGTCCTCTCAGAACCTGGACATCTTCACAGCTTTCCACCCACATTCCCATTCTGTTCTACTCACAGCTTGGGAAGGATCCTGTTAAATCCTAAATCAGGACTGGGCCCTCCTGTGCTCAGAGCTCTGCCTGGGCTCCCATCTCATTCACATTAAAAGCCAAAGTCCTGGGGCACCTGGGTGGCTCAGTAGGTTAAGAGTTAAGCTGCTGACATCGGCTCAGGTCATGATCTCACAGTTCCTGGGTTCAAGCCCTGCATCAGGCTCTATGCAGGCTTTATGCTGACAACTAGCTCAGAGCCTGGAGCCTGCTTCAGATTCTGTGTCTCTCTCTCTGACCACCCCCCCTTGCTTACGCTGTCTCTGTCTCTCTCTCTGTCTCTTTCTCTCTCTCTCTCTCTCTCTCTCTCTCAAAAAAAGAAAAAAGAACATAAAAGCCAAAGCCTACACCAAGCCTCACTGGTCACTTCTCTGACCTCTCACTTCCTACCTCTCTCCATCCCCAACTCAGTTCCAGGCACAATCCAACTTCAGGGCCTTGGTACTTGCTCTCCCCCTGGAGTTTTGCACCCACACACCCTGATAACCTTACCTGGCCAGCTTCTTACAAGCCCCCTTTCCTATCTTTTAGTACCTTGTGCTTTTCTTTATCACAGTCTGTGATTATTAGTTAATATGTTTATTGACTATCTCTTCCACTAAACAAGGGGACGTGATTATGACTTATTTATGCTGTACACATATCACTTAGAGGCCTACAAATGTTAAGAAACATTTATTGAGGAAATAATAGAAACGACATGAGATATTTTACTCTCATTTTATGCTTCTCTGCTCAAAATCTTCCCATGACTTACATCTTATCCAGAGTCAAAGCTAATGTCCTCACATCCTAGTCCACAAGGCCCTCTATGACTCCATTACCTACCTCTCTAACATCACTTCTACCACTGGCCCGTGCTCATACCACTCGAGCCCCACTGACCTCCTTGCTATTCCTCAAACACACTAGACATGGTTCCATCCCAGGGCCTTTGCATTGGCTGTTACTCTTGCATGAAATGGTCTTCATTCTAATTATCTGCATGGCTAAGTCCTTCACCTCCTTAATTCTCTATTCCAATATCACTTGTTAAATGAAGTCTTCTCTGACTACCCTACTTATTACAGCAACATTTCTTCCCCTGTTGGTACTCCTAATCCCCCTCACCCTGGTCTACTTTTTGTGTATACATTTCCCTTATTATCTCCTTATGTCATCCTTGATAACTCACTTATACAATTTTGTTATTGTTTGAAGTCTGTCTCCTCTCCCACAATGCAAGCACCACAAAGACAAAGATTTTTGTTTTGCCCAATGCAGTTTATCACCAATGGCTAGAACAGTACCTATAAATGTACATTTTGGAGTTGGGGGAGGGGCAACCATAATGTCTTTGATACTTAACCTAGTGGGCGAAAGGTATATCTTCCCAATAGGAGCAGCTAGAGGACTATGAGTGAAGGAAGAAGGAAGGAAGAAAAGGCATGGCAGGCAGAGGGTAAAGCCAAGGTGGAGGCATAGCAACCCAGCCCCCCTCCCTGAGGGTACAACCTAAGTCTGGACCCCCTCTCCTTTCTGTGTCTTTTGTCTCCACAGGTCAGTGCAGCCCGGGAGGACCCCATGGGTGGGCAAGAGCTCAGAAGCCCTGCCCCCTTCCCACCCCTACACCCCAGGTCTCCGTCCCTCAAGCCAGGAGACTCTAACTCTCTTTGCTGTTTATATATATATATATTATATATAAATATCTATTTATCTGTCTGAGCCCTGCCCCCACTCCACACCCCTCATGCATTAGGGGACTGACCTTGAGTGGGCCCCTCTCCTACCCCCACTGCTTCCCTTGCATCCCTTGGCCCTACTCTGTTCCCTGGCCCTGTGCCCTGAGGTTGGAGGACTCCCAAAGGGGGACAGGGAAAAAACAAATCTCAGCTATGTGGGAAGGGTGGGTGTAACTTCAGACTCTCTCCCCTCTCTCCCTTCCCTCCTCCCAACTTGGCCTGGATTCCTCCAGCAATGTCTGGACAGGGGCCATTAGGGGAAATTCAGCCCTGAGAGGGGAGAAAGGCAGACCTGGGGACTTGAGATGCAAGGTGGACTTGGAGAGGAGCTCTGGGATGGAGAGGACTAGTCAGCCATACAGGATCTGGAGTTGGAAGAAGAGGGATGCCCTAGAGCATTCTGGAGTAGGGCTTGAAAGGAGACTGAGGGCGTGGTTCTAGAATGGGTGGAGATTTGGATGAGGCAGGGGTTGGGGACCAAGAGTGGGCAGGGTTTGGAGCAGGACAGGATTTTGTGGAAGAGGTGTGACTTGGAACCTGGAGACTTCATTTGGAAGATCATTGAAGGCCTGGTTCCAGAGGGGTGGGGCCTGAGTCAAGTAGTGGGTGAGGCTCCAGAGTGGGCTGGTCTTGGGTTGGGACCAGTCTATGGAAGTGGTGTAACTAGGAACATTCAGGAGAATGAGTTTGATTAATTCTAAAAGATCTTGTGCAAGGCAAGAAGTGGGATTCAGGAATGGGCCAAGCTTGAGTTGAGATCGTGGTCTGGGTTCTAGGCAGGGCAGGGTTTAGAGTGGGTGTTCATGGTGGTTTCAGAAGAGGCAGCCCAACCTAATGGAGCAGTGAAAAATATATATTTTTAAAGTAAGTGGACAAGTTTGCCATTGGGGGCGAGGGGGGCAGGAACATTTCTGGCCAAAGCTGGGGACTGAAGTGGCTTGGGAGGATCTGAGAAGTGTAGCTTGGAGAGTAAGGGGTGGGACTCAGAGAGAAGCACCCCCACACCCTTGCCCACCCCCATGATGGGACAGCTAGGCAATCAGAGGACAGAGCCAACAGGTCTGTGGGGCCAGCCCACCCTTCTTCCCCTTTCCTTGCCTCCTCCCTCACTCCATACCCCCACCCGACCCCGGGTGGTTGGAGACCCGGTCTGGAGTCCCTATCCTGCACCCTCTGCTGTGTCTGTGACGTTGGTAGTGCCTGTGATTGTGTGTTGCCATTTTGTCTGGCTGTGGTCCCTCCCCCCTCCTCCAGATGCCCACCCTTTTCCTTGCCCTTCGGTATTGTTTGAAGACCTCCCCAAGAAAGAGCAAATAGGATTAATTCTCCTCCCCTAAATAAACTCCTCAACCACCTAGTCCACCCGGCTCTGATTTCTCAGTGTGTCTTTTTTCGGGGGCAGTGGTGGGCGATGAGAAGAAGAGATGGGGGAGAGGTAACAAGAGGAATCTCCACCCCCAACCTGCTAAACCTGCCATTCAGTCACCCCATCACTTTAGGTCCCTGGAGCAGTGTTATGCAAAGCCATGTCCTCTGTAAAGCCTCTCCTGTTGATCATTCTGTCATGCTCTGAGTAGCCCTGCCTAGTGTCCCACTACTGGCCACCGGCTGAATGCCCTTTCTAGGGTTAGGTTCTAATTCTGCTCCACTAGCCACTCTCCTTCCCAGATCCTGTGGAACTCTGTCCTCAAACCCCAAAGGGTCTGAATAGAACCCCTACACTTAACAAGGAAACTTGTCTCTACCTAACCTACCTCATATTCTTCAGACTCTGCTTTCTTGCCATTTTCTTCCTCTGCCCCAGCTGGAGAATGGGGAGACCCACTGGGCTGCAAGGCCAGGAGGCAGGGCACTGAAGTGACTCATTAGTTCGTTCATTCATTCATTCATTCATTCATTCATTCCCTTTAACCCCTCCCTTGCTACTCCCTGGGGCAGGGAGAGGCTAGAAGTGACCGGGATGTGCATATTGGAGCTGGGTACTGATGAGGTCTCCTGTGCCCAGAATAAAAGGCCCAACTGCCACTGCCACCTTGCCTAATTACAAACCCCTGCCTGGGCCCAAGTTCTGACTGCAGGCCAGGGTCACTCTCCTCCCAGCCCCAAGAGACGGTGAAGCCTGACAGGTGAAGGAGAGACTCCCAGCTACAGAGTGAACTCAGGGAAAGGATTATCTAATTGGAGAGAGAAAAATGGGAGCCAGGGAGGGAAGGCTTTACAATCTATTTCTCAGGATTTAAGCAACAAGACAGCTGGGCCTGTAAGGAAGGGGAGGGAGTGGAAGTAGGGCCTCCCAACATGGCCTGTGACGTTAACCTTCTGCCCATAAGTCTCAAATAGTCCTGGCTCTGATACAGTTTTGGTGGGGGCTGTGAGGGTTAATAAGAGTTAGCTCTGTGAAGGTGGTGAGGGAGCACCAGCTGGGACTGCGATGGGCTTGGGGATCACACTTGGCAGCATTCATTGGGGAGAAAGAGACCCTCGGGACATCACCCGTGGGGAGGAGGCCAAGAGGTGGCTTTAACCCCTCCTCCAAATAAACATCCAAGATAAATGGGGGATGAAATGCCAGTACAATGCCAGTACAAGTACCCTAGTGCACCACTCCTCGCAGCCAGGTGGCCACTTCCAAATCCCACCCGCCCCCCTTCAGGCCCTAGAGTATCCCGTAAGCGGCCATGTGTTATCCTGGAATTCGGGAGGGAGGGGGGGTAGGCGTGCCTTCTGAGACCTGGGGGCTGGAAGGCTGGGGAGCTCTCCCATATGGCGCTCCTGAGCTGCGTGCCCCTCACCTCTAGGCAGGGGGCGCCTTGGCCTGGGAGTGAGTGCAGGCCCAGGGGCGGGCGGTGCTTGGCGCGCTCCTCCCATGCTGGTGTCAGATATACGGAACAGAGCTCCCAGGCCTGACGCGCGGTGGCCTGACAACCCGTGAGGATTCCACCGGCCTGACCCAGCCCGGCTTGACCCTGCCCGGGCGCGCCATGTTCGCGCGTGGGTCGCGGAGGCGCCGTTCCGGGCGCGCGGTGAGCGATACTCGGGGCAGTGGTGGGAGTCAGGGGTAAACTGAGGCCCAGGAGAAGGAGCAGAGGATAGGGATAGCGAGGACGCACGCCACTGAGGGTTTGGGAATCCCCATCTTCAGATTCCCAGAACAGAGGTGCTGGGTCTGCTGGAAACGTGTGGATGAAGGAACGTGGAGATCTGGTGGCAGCTGCTCCCTAATCACCTCTCTGCACACTTCTATCAGCACCCCAGGACCTGGTGGGCCCCTTCTCGAGTGAATTCTGGGACGGGATTCTGAGGGGCAAAAGACTGGGTCCTGGAGTCCTGGATTGCGCAAGGACCTCTTGAGCTTCTGAGGGAAGGGCCTTCCCTTGTACTTTGGTAGAAAGTGATCTTAGGGGTGAGGTCCCACACGCCTAAGGTGCCTGAATACTACAGGTTCAGGGATTGGGATTTGGGTGAAGAGGGCTTCCAGGCCTCTAGCTGAGCCAAGAGCTTTTTGACTTCCTAGATAGTGGGGTTGCTCTTCCTTTGGAGGAGGTCTTTAAGTGGGGTCTGGATTTGGTGGTCCTTTGGAGGCCAAGGCTTCTTGGGGTGGGGGTTATTGAATGGATCTTGGGCCTCCTGAGATACTGAAAGAAGGTCTCCAGTTCCTTGAATATGAAAGGAAGAAGCCAGGGTGTGGGGGAAGGGCTCTTGACTTCGGAAAAGAGGGATAGGGTTCATGTGGGGGTCCCAAGTAAAGATGGGGCCTCAGACTACTCTTGGAGTGCTGCTGGCCTCTTGGGTGGAGAAGGGGCCAAGATGAGGCCTGAGAGAAGACACCCGGATTAGGTACTCGGTGCTATGGTGTGAAGAGTGTTCTGAGTTCTGGGGGAGGTGTTTGAGGCTTGGAGGAGTCAGAGACTGGTGGGAGGTGTCCAAGGCTGGGTTAGGGGGAAGGGAATTCCCTGAAAAGGGATATATAGGAAGATGGCCTCAACTGCCCTGCCTCTACCTCAGTGTGTCCTCCTCCCCTGCACTCCCTGCGCTGTCCCAGCCTGCCCAGCGCTGCCCTGGTGGGACAGGCCCCAGCGTGCGGTTGCGGGCTTAGGAGTGGAGAGGCAGGCATTGACTTGTCTCCCCGCCCCCGCACCTCGCCGGGTCTCACGTCTGCCCTCACCCACTTCAGCCTCCAGAGGCAGAGGACCCAGACCGCGGCCAGCCCTGCAACTCTTGCAGGGAGCAGTGCCCCGGATTCCTGCTGCACGGCTGGAGGTAAGTGACAGAACGAGGGCCTTGTCTTTGTCAGGGCCCCGCCCTCAGGCCAACCCCCAGAAGCTCAAACCACACCCCTAGGCTTGAGCTCCACCAAAGCAGCTCAGTTGAGGCGAGAGCCTTAGGCTCAGACTCAGGGCCCCGCCCCCTGACTCATTCCCAATTGTCCTGTTCCCAGGAAAGCTCCACCCACTACATAGCCCCGCCCCCAGAAGTGTTCTCTGCCAGCTATGAGTGCATCACTACGGAAATCCTCAGTCCCAGGCGCTGAGCACCTTCCACCGACATCCAGGCCCTCTCAGGCTCAGAACTGTTCTCCCAGACCCAGTGTCCTATCCTCCTACTGGAGCCCTGTACTCAAAACGTCTCATAAAATCCCACAGAGCCCACAGCCGGCACACTCAGGCCCTACCCACAGGCTCAGAGCCCCCACCTGCCCACAAGTTCAGACCTCAGCACAGGCTAGAGTCTGCCTTTAGGGAAAGTTCCCTTTGGTTCCAAAGCCAATCCTGGAAAGAAACCCCTAAATTTGTAACTCCAATCTCAGACTCAGAGCCCCACCCTTATTCAGGCCCCCTGCCAGGAGAGTCTGACCTGAGCCCTAGAGATGATAGGGGCCACAGCAACCCCACCTTCAGTTCACAGTCACGCCCTTTGCTCCTCTGTCACCCACAGCAGTCCCCCCTGCCAGAGCCCTGTCCTGGCTCAATGTCCTTGCCCCTTAGTTGGACTTCCATGGGCTGCCAAGGGGTTCAAGCGAGTTACTACCCCTTAGTAATTGACCCCCTTCCCGCCCCCTCAGAAAGATCTGTCAGCACTGCAAATGCCCAAGGGAAGAGCACGCTGTGCACACGGTGCCTGTGGACCTGGAACGCATCATGTGTCGGCTAATCTCAGACTTCCAGCGCCACTCCATCTCTGATGATGACTCCGGCTGTGCCTCAGAGGAGTATGCCTGGGTGCCCCCTGGTCTCAAGCCAGAGCAGGTGACCAGAGACTGCCACCTGCTCTTGTTCTCCAGTGGATATGCGCGCGCACACACACACACACACACACACACACACACACACACACACACACACACAGACAAACCTGTAAAAATATGTCAGATGGTATAAGGGCTATGGAATAAAAAAGCAGGGAAGGAGTAGAGGGAGAGAAATGTTAGAACTGTAAATAGGGTGCCCCGGTCAGCCTCTGTGAGAATATGATGTTTGGGCTTCCTGAAGGAGGTAAAAAAGTGAGCCATACAGATACCCAAGGGTAGAGCTATGCAGGCAAAAGGAAGAGCCAATGCAAAGGCCCTGAGGCAACAGGGTGCATGGCACGTGTGAGGAACAGTGTAGTTAGAACAGTGAATGACTGAGAGAGTGGGTGGAGGTGAAGTCCAAGAGGTGCCAGAGACTGGGGGCATGGAGAGGACTTTGACCTCTACTCTGAATGAGGGGGAAGCCACAAAGGGGTTGTAAGCACAAAAGGGATGTGGTTTGTTTTAGGATTTAACAGGTTCCTCTGACTGCTGAGTATAGAACAGACTAGGAGTAAGGGTGGAAACGGGGGTTGGGGGGTGGCCAGTGAGGGAGAGGCTATTGCAGTAGTCCTGTGACTGATGACAATATTGGCTGGGGAAGTAACGAGTGGTGATCAGATTGCAGATATGTTTCACAAGCAGAGCTAAGAGGAGTTGCTTGTGGATGTGTGAGAGAGAGGAGTCAAAATGACCCCAAGGATGGACGGATTAACTGATATGGGACTGACCAAGGCTGGAGCAAGTTGAAGAGTAAGAACATAAGTTTGGGTTGGCCATCTGGTGTTTGAGATGCCTGTTAAAGATCTGAATAGCCATGTTGCTGGGAACTCAGGGCAAAAGTCACAGGGCTGGAGGTATAATTTGTGAGGCATTAGCCACAACGTGGTATTTATAGCCATGAGGTTGGATGTGATTCCCAAGGGACTGAATGTAGAGAGAGTCAAGAACTCAAGGATGAGCCTGAGGACCCTCCCATGTTTGGGGCTCAGCTATTTGAGGGGGAACTGAAAGGGAGACAGAGAAGGATCAGCCAATAAGGTAGGAGGAAACCCAGGACTGTATGGGGTTCTGGAAGACAAGGGAACAAAGTGTTTCCAGGAAAAGGGAGCGATCAACTGTGTCCAGTGCTACTGATGGGTCCAGTTGTTATGGGAACTGAGACCTGAACATTGATTTTAATGGTGTTCACCTCGTCAATGACCATAACAGGAACAGCTTTGGAGGAGGGGCAGGGACGGAAGGGGCAGGGAAGCCTGACTGGGGTTGGGTCTGGAGACAATGGGAGGAAAGGAAGTGGACATAGTGAATGCACACAACTGCTGTAAAAGGGAGGAGCATGGTGGAGAGAAGCTGGAGAGAAAAGTGGGGTCAAGACCTGAAGGAACTTGCAGCATATTTGGGGGGCGATGGAAATGATCCACAATGTAGGAAGGGGAGATGGAGAGTGTCAGTGGACATTACCTTGTGATAACTGTAATTTTCTCAGAGAGGTAGGGTCTCACCATTTCACTGTATCCCAACTCACCCTTAGTCTCAATTGTTCTCTCCCATTCCCCATGTCCTCCCAGGTATACCAGTTTTTCAGCTGCCTCCCAGAGGACAAGGTCCCCTATGTCAACAGTCCTGGGGAGAAATACAGGATCAAGCAGCTGCTGCACCAGCTGCCCCCACACGACAGTGAGGTGAGGAGAGAAAAGACAGGAAGGGCATGCCAGGTTGAAGGGGCTGGGCACAGCCTGGGCAAATGCTAAGCAGCTGAAAAGAAATGGAAAGGGTCAGGGGCACCTGGGTGGCTCACTTGGCTACGCATCTGCCTTCGGCTCAGGTCATGATCTCATGATTTCATGAGTTCCAGCCCCTTGGGCTCTGCACTGACACTTTGGAGCCTGCTTGGGATTCTCTCTCTCTCTCTCTCTCTCTCTCTCTCACTCACTCACTCCCCCCACCTCTCCCCTGCTCACGCTGTCTCTGTCTCTCTCAAAATAAATAAAACAACTTTTAAAAAAGAAATGGACAAGGTCAGAAAAGGAAAGGTAAGCTGCTCTGATGTGAAAGGTCTGGACAGAGACAATTGGGACATTCCTTGGCAAAACCAGAGCTGAGCCTTGGGAGAAGAGGTAAGGGGTGGTAATTTCAGGCAGGAATTACCAACTATATACAAAGACCTAGAAGTGAACTCTGAGCTGGGATGAATTCTGGAAGAGGGTGGGGAGGGGCAGGCATCATGGGAGGTGCCTGGAAGACCCTCCTACTCCAGGCACAGTACTGCACAGCATTGGAAGAGGAGGAGAAGAAAGAGCTCAGAGCCTTCAGCCAGCAGCGGAAGCGAGAGAATCTGGGACGTGGCACCGTGCGCATCTTCCCAGTGACCATCACTGGAGCCATCTGTGAGGAGGTGAGCCAGGGAGGGCCTGGGTGACTGAGCAGGGCCTTTGTTCCAGGCCCTGGAAAGATGAGGCCTGCCACTTAAGCCCTAGTGATCTGTCTCTAATGTCCCCTCTGGTGGATGAGGTCTTTTCCTCACATCCCACTGTTAGGCAGGGGCCATTACTTATGGCCTCCCTGGCCAGCAAGATCTGTCTGTAGGACCCCGTGGTGGACAGGGCCTATTCCTTCCATCTCACTGTTGAGTGTGGTCTGTCTCTAAGAAGGCCCTAGTGGACCTGCTCGATTAGTTCCCTTCACACAGTGAATGTGAGGCATTGGCTGACTTTCTGGTCCTCTTGTAGGTGCGACATGTCCTTAAGAACTGACCCCCAGTTGCAGGGCCTGTCTGTAGGGCCTGGTGGGGGTCAAATTTTTCTTCAAGACCCTCCTGGTAGGTAGAGCCTGACCCTAGATCCTACTGTTAGGATCTAAGGTGAGGTTTACTACTAAGTTTCCCCCACTGGGCCTGACCTGTCTCTTTGATTTCCCCAGCTCCCTAAAGCCAAGATTTGCCTTTAAGGCCACCCATGATTAGAAGGGCCTGTCTCTATGGTGTCTTCCAGGAGCAGGGTCTGTCTCTAAGGTACCCTCCCCTGTAGGCAGGGGCTGTCTCAAAGTTACCCCACTGGTGGAGCCAGTCACAGAGGTCTGCCCTGAGGATGGCCCAAGTGAGACATGCCCTGGCTCACCCCCATCCATCTGTCATTTGGCAGTGCGGGAAGCAGATTGGAGGTGGGGACATCGCAGTGTTTGCGAGCAGGGCAGGCCTGGGTGCCTGCTGGCACCCACAGTGCTTTGTGTGTTCCACGTGTCGGGAGCTGCTGGTGGACCTCATCTACTTCTATCACGCTGGCAAAGTCTACTGTGGTCGCCACCATGCTGAATGCCTGCGCCCGCGCTGCCAAGCCTGTGATGAGGTTCATGCCTCTCTACCCAGGGGTGGGAGTTGTCAGGGGAGGGTGGGCAGGGTCACCGGCAGGCCCCTCTGATGGCCAAGGTGGCCTGTGTCACCCTCCCAGATCATCTTCTCCCCTGAGTGCACTGAGGCTGAAGGACGACACTGGCACATGGGTCACTTCTGCTGCTTTGAGTGTGAAGCATCGCTAGGAGGGCAGCGCTACGTCATGCGTCAGAGCCGCCCCCACTGCTGCGCCTGCTACGAGGCCCGCCACGCGGAGTACTGTGATGGCTGTGGGGAGCATATTGGTGGGTGAACATGACATTGAAAAAGGGGACAGATGGACAGCTGGGCCACAGCACCACCCCAGCAGGATCCTCCATTAATATTCCATGCTTTTAGTCTAGCGCCAGGACCAAAACCCTACACCCTTCACTGCAAGTCCCTTACCCATCGGTTATGCTGTACTTTCCTTTTACTTTTGATTTTTTTAACGTTTTATTTATTTTTGAGAGAGAGACACACACAGAGCATGAGCGGGGGAGAGTCAGAGAGAGCCGGAGACACAGAATCAGAAGCAGGCTCCAGGTTCTGAGCTGTCAGCACAGAGCCTGACGAGGGGCTCGAACCCATGAACTGTGAGATCATGACCTGAGGTGAAGCCGAACACTTAACCCACTGAGCCACCCAGGCGCCCCATATGCCATACTTTCTAAACCCCACCTGCACATATCTAGGCCCACCTCCAGAGTTCCCTCTAATTCCCAGCCCCTCCCCCCACCCTCTTAGTCCCTCAGACAAAGCCCAACTCCCCCAAGCTACACCTTATTCTCCAAAGATTCCTCCTACGCCACACCCTACCCTCTAAGACCCACTACTTTCCCACCAAGGTGCGGCTCTACCTTCTAAGCCCTGTCCCCACCACTCTGGCCTTTTCATCAGGTCTGCCTTCTGCACTCCGTCCACCAGAAGCCACCTCTTTTTTTATGTTTTTTTTTTAATTTATTTGAGAGAGAGAGAAAGAGAACGTGAGCAGGGGAGGGTCAGAGAGAAGGAGACACTGAATCCGAAGACAGGCGACAGGCTCTGAGCTAGCTGTCAGCACCGAGCCTGACGCGGGGCTCAAACCCACTAGCCATGAGATCATGACCTGAGCTGAAGTCGGACGCTTAACCGACTGAGCCACCCAGGCGTCCCCAGAAGCCACCTCTTAAAGTCTAAGCCTGACCCACATCTTGGAGTCCAATGCCCACGGGCCACCCTGGGAAAAAAAGGGAAGGAGGAGACAGCCAGTTTCCAGGAGAGAAGGGATGAGGAACCTCAGGGTGAAGCCCAAACCTCGGTTTCCTGCATTCTCCAGAGGACTCCATTCTGAAGAGTTGGGAGGAGGGCGTCTTGGGGTACCCTCAAGATTCCCTGCCTCTTCCCAAGAAGGGCCCATTCAGAACGCGTAGGGATATGCCTGATGACTCTACCTCAGTTTCCTCCTTTTCGGTCCCCGCAGGCCTGGACCAGGGGCAGATGGCTTATGAGGGCCAGCACTGGCACGCCTCAGATCGCTGCTTCTGCTGTAGTCGCTGCGGGCGAGCCCTGCTGGGTCGCCCCTTCCTGCCACGCCGCGGCCTAATCTTCTGCTCGAGAGCCTGCAGCCTGGGGTCGGAGCCCGGGGCTTCTGGGCCCGGCCGCCGTAGCTGGAGCGCGGGTACAGTCTCCGCACCTCTTGAGGCATCCACGGCCTCTTTCTCTGCTGAGGAGGAGGAGGCATCCGAGACCTCCACCAAAGGCACCAGCACGGAGCCGGAGCCCGGTGAGCTAATCCTTCAGCCACGCCCAGCCTCTACGGGCGTCCCTCCGCCTCAACCCTGGCCCCTCTGCCAGATCGCCTCTGCCCGTCCTTCACCTGGGACATCCCTGGCCCCGCCCCCATCTCAGCCCTAGTTCCATCCCCAAACTAGGCCTTGTCTCCACCCCAGACTACACCTCCTTTATGAGCCCTGATTCTACCCCGCTCAGTTACAAGGCCAGTCCCCTAGCCTCAACTTGTTCCAGCTTGAGCCCGGGTTCTTCCCCCTTTCCTCTAAACCCTTGACCCTCCACCCTCCGAGCCTAGGCCCCGCCCTTATCCTAAGGCAAACTAGGTCGCGTTGAGCTGATGCCACGCCCCTTCCATCTGGAGCCTCGCTCACATTCCCTCTACCCAGAGTCTGTCCCAGGCCTCATATTGCCCACATAGCCTCGCTGCCCCTCTCCAACCCCTTCCTCCACTCGAGGAGCCAGATAACAGGGAGTTTCTCCATCTCTCGTTTCAGTTGCAGGCCCCGAGGAGCCAGCCCCCTTTCTGAGAGGAGCTCCCCACCGCCATTCCATGCCTGAGCTGGGGCTCCGCAGCCCCCCTGAGCCATCCCCAGGACCCCCCAGCCAGCTAGACCCAAGCCCGGATGATGGTGCCTTTGGTCGCCAGAGCACCCCTCGTGTCAGTTTCCGTGACCCTCTGGTGTCTGAGGGAGGCCCGCGGCGGACCCTGAGTGCGCCCCCAGCCCAGCGTCGAAGGCCACGCAGTCCCCCACCCAGGGCCCCCACCCGTCGCCATCGCCGTCACTACCACCACCACCACCACCACCATCATCACCATCACCGCCACCACTCTGGCAGATATCGCCACCACCAGTGTGACTTGGAATCAGAGTCAGACTCAGGATCTTGTTCCAGCTCGCCTTCTAGCCCCAGTTCCGAGTCCTCGGAGGAGGATGGCTTCTTCCTAGGGGAACGCATCCCGCTGCCCCGGCATCTGTGCAGGCCTGGGCCTGCCCAGGACAATGCGACTGGAACCCCCAAATCCCCATCTCCACAGCTCTCCGGGAACTCAGGCCCAGGGATGCCTCGCCAGGCCAGAGACAAGAACTGTATCGTGGCTTGAAGGCAGTGTAGTCCTGGAGGACTCCATTCTCAAGTCCGAGTAGATGATCCCATTCCCCAACCTAAGTCATAAATCCCCTTCCTCCTTTGTGTGTTTTTTTGTTAATGGAGTAATTTAATATTTGTTGTAAAACAGGCCTGGCTTCTTTACCTCGTTGCTCCTGCTGTCCTCCTCCCCAATTTTGCCCCTCCTGATGTTTGAGATTTATCCACATTTGATCAAAGGATTAATTTATTCATTACCATATGTTCTAACAATCTCTTTATTTATCCCTCCACAGAACCACCCCTCACACTGAGGAATTTTTTTGGTGTGGGTCACAACCTAGGGGCCTGTAGTCTCAAATCTGAGGCTCCCTCCTCCCTCATTTCATGGCTTAAGTGGGTACATAGTCCAGGCAGAACAGGTGTCTCCTTTTGGATACAGAGAGGGAAAGGGGACAAAGGCACACCCATAAAGATGGCCACACCCAGGAGGGATTGGCAGGTAGGAAGATAAGATTCTCCGGATAAAGGCACTTTTACTTCAAACGAGGGGCTGGGAGGCTGGGAGTTGGATGGGAGTGCTGTGGGGGTGGGGGGTGGGGGGGGTTATTTCCATGGAAGTGTTATTTGTAGTTTGCAGAGAGAAATGAAGGGATTTCACCTACACCGGGCCATCTGCAGGGTCTGCAAGTGAGGAAAAGAGAGGAAAGCATTGGCTGGATTCACACACCCATTTATAGACAAGAATACTGAAGCTTATGGTATTTATTGGCATTAAAGCCATCAGTGTCAATAAGGGGCATTCATGCCCTTGGGAGACCCCTTTCCTTCTCTCCTCAGCCCTCTAAGCAACACTCCTCCCAACACACAGGCACACAGGCAGACACACACATGCGCGCACGCGCGCACTAACACAAACACACACACCACACACACACACACACTTACCAGTAGGGGCTGCTGTATGTCTTTGCTGCCGCAAGGGGAAGGTGATGTAGGCGTCATAGCCAAAGAGGCATGAAACAAGTAGGCCCAGTACCTGAGGGTGGCGACAGGAATAAACAAGGTTAGATTATGTTGGTCAGCCTACTCAGCCTCTTGCTTCTTTGTCCACCACCTCCAATGACAGCCCCATGCAGGGATGGTGACTAAAACCCAGATAAGGAAGCCAGAGAGCCCCAGGGAAAGGCCAGGAGACTAGAATCTAACCCCTGCTCCCTCCTCCTAGACCCTCTCAACACAGGGAACCACATGGTGGCCCCATATGTTGGTGGCAACATTCACACCATACATTTGAGATAAAGTTCTAGCAGATGATAGTCTAATGTATTGACAAAGGGGCCGCCTCTTTGCTCTTCCCACAAAGGTCCCTGTGTTGGACAAAGCATGGCCTTTCACAGCGAATGGTGATCTTGGGAGGAAAACCAGGGCCTGGGCCAGACTTTCCTGTAGGCTCCAAGGACAAGTGTGGCTTGCTATCGGTCACACACTTTCTGCCAAAAACAGGGGCAGAGATGGCCCCTGGATTCTCAACCCCCTCTCTCTTAACTTTACAGTTGCCCCTGTGGCTTTTACCCCTGCAATGATTTTGGAGGCATTTCCTCTCTCAACCAGGACAACAATGGAGGTGATCAGGTAGAGGATGGCCGCTATAAGGGTTCGGAAGAAATCCTGTGAGGTGTAGAGAGAAGAGAGAAGTCAGCATCCAGAGTTACCAGGACCATCCCACCTGCTCAGGCCCCCTCCCTAGCCACGCCATTTTCAGCCTCTTTCTCACACTCCAAGGCCAGTTGATGATCTGTATCTTAGTGTGCAGGTCACACATGTAGATGACAAAGAAGATAGTAGCAAGGATCATCTCAACCACCGACAGGGAGGAGTATCCTGGTGTGGAGGCACTGAAGCAGATGAGAATCACCAGGCAAAATATCTGGAAGGATGACAGGAGAAAGGGAGCCTATGATCAGTGCCCATCAGGGTTGAGGGGATGGGTTTAAATTGGAGGTCTCAAACTCAGATGCCTACCAGGACCGTAAAGATGACAAATAACAATCGCTAAACATTTATTGTGTGCTCATTGTGTCCCAAAGGTTCTTCTAAGAGCTGGACAAATATTAATTTATTAATCATCACGGCAACCTAATGAGCTGGGTACTATTATTATTAGTATATTTATTTTATAGGTGAGAAAAGTGAGCCACAGAAAGATTAACTGACTTGCCCGGGGTCACCTAGCTAGTAAGGGGTAGAGTTGGGTGCCTCAGTTTCCCCCCTTTTCCATTCCAGCACAGGGGCGGGCTGCAGGGAGTGGTGCAGCCAGGTGTTTTGTGTATACCGCTGGCGCCAGCTTCAGGGCCTTGACGGGGTGGGACCTGCGGTTCCCTCGGCAACTCCTTTGGGAAGCGGTAAGAGTGACACCGGAGGGGCAGGGCTCGGTTAAAGGCGTCTCACCCCTTTTACAAGTGAATCAAAGGCGGCGCCCACTTTGAGGGAGGTAGGAAACCCATGCTCCCGAGCAGCCGGAATAGCTAGGGACTTCAGGCCCGACCTCAGAAGGGTGAGGAAGAACTGGTAAAAGGCGGACCGCCCTACCCCGGAGGACCAGCTCTCAGGGCCCCACCCCGACAGGCCCCGCCCCTGGGCTCCCAGCCAGCCCGCCCGACTGTGCCCAGGCCGCGCCACGCCCTGCCACGGGAGGCATCCCACCTCCCAGCCCCCTAGGATGCCTTGGATGAGCCCCCCGGACTTGTCCAGGCGGTCTCCCTCCACAGGGCCCCCCATATGCGCTGTGGACCCCTTGCGTCACCCCGTGGCCGAGCAGCTCCTGACCACCCCCTCCAAACCCCACAGACTCGCCCTAAGCCCCCGGTTTCGGGCCTCCACCACTAACTCACCCACCCTAGCCCCACTCGGAGTGCCTCCGGGCCCGCGTCCGCCTCACCTGGGGTCGCCGGCCTATGCGTGGTCCAGCCCCTCCACCCCGCCTTTGCCCACCCGCCTATCCCGGGACGCTCACAATCTCAGCCAGCAGGAGAATTCCCTTTCGGGTGCGCGAAAAGTTGGTGCAGGCGGCCCAGCAGCCGGGGGCCGAGAGGCGCTCGGAATCCGCCATGAGGTGCGCTGGAGTCCCTAGGGGCGCAGAGTATCGACTCGCTTGCTGGTGGATTGGGGGACGCTGCACACCCAGCCGTCTAGCCCACCGTCTGGACGGGAAGGGGGCCCCCGAGGCGAAGGAGGGAGTGAATCACCTCGCGGAGCAGAAACGGGCGGGGCCGGAGGGGGCCGGGCCAGGTGGCTGCCGCCCCGGAAGCCCCTTTGCCCCGCCTGCCAAGGATACTACCCGTCTGGCTCTTAGCCCCCAGGGCGCCCCACCTCCAGGGGCGCCAGCCTTTGAGGCTTGGCAATTCGGGGTACCAACCGCGGTAATGGAGAGACCTTTCGCGCTTTCAGAATAGGAATGTCTTCTGTGCTGCCTCAATTCAGAACCGCGAGGATCTGGTTTTGGCAGGGGGGTGGGGTCGGAGGGGGAGTTATGACTCAGTTTCCTTAGCTGTAAAAATAGCTGAGGGCATGGTTAAACCCAGGTTTGTTTCCAGAATTCTGAATTTTGGATCTTAGTTGTGTGTTTCTTGACACTCTCAGCGAGATTTGAGGCTGCTCCGTTTTAAAAAAAGAAAAACACCTTAATATTTCTTCAAGAAAAGGTGTGGAGGTCATTTACAGTAAGTGGGTAAGTCAGAAGTGAAAATTGTCCCTCGTTAAGTCAGGTCAGGTTTTGTAGCCAAATGGTTCTCAATATGTGCTTTTTGGACTTCGGAATTTTGGGTAAAGGATCATGGTTGGTGGAATAAACCTCTTGGCAGTGAGGTGATGGAAGTGAGACTGTGCTAGTGCACAGGCTAAGAGAGAACAGGGCTTGGTGAGCATCAGGCTGCTCAGTAAATGGGGGCGGATATTATTAAGAGTGTCACAGCCCAGGGTCTGATTCTCTGTTCTGCAATCCTAGGGAAGCCCTGGCCCCACATGCTGGGCCTCTATTTCCTGGTTCTAAGAAGAGTGGCCACCAGCAGCACAGCCCTTGATGGAGAATGGGGAAGAAGCACAGGTTTCTTTATTGCTGAGAGCTTGGCAAGATGAGGGGAAGGCTCCTGGGGTGTCAGGCTGGGTGACAATGCTGATGACATTTGAAGTGTGTCATCCTAAGTGAGCAATTCCTCCTGACTCAGCCTTGACTTCTGCATCTGAGACATGAACCTGGTCACAGGAATCGGGATCTCTGTGGAGATGTGCTGAGAATCACACTCTCCAGACTGGATGTTGGTTTTATTCTCATCCCATTTTAGGAGGGAAGAGTTGTGGCTGGAAGGCCAGGACAGTTCAACCCAGTGGCCTGCCTGTACCCCCAACTTGTGGCCCCTCAAAACCAAGGAAGGGGGCACCACTCTTTCGGCCCACATTGCTGAAAGAGGTTGGGTGGTAGAAGGAGTGAAGCACACTTCTCCCAGTACTGAGTGTGTGCTTTCAACTCTGTGAGGACATGTCTGAGATTCTAGAACAAAAACTCTGTTCCACCTCAAGGCCTTTGCACTTGCTGTTTGCATAGCTATCAATGCCCTTCCCCAAGCTCTTCATACGTTTGGCTCCTGGTCATTCAGGTCCCAGCTCAAATGTTGTGTCTTCAGCAGCCCACCATCATCACTTCCACCAACATAACCTCCTTTTACTATCCTTGTAACTCTGGCCTCTCTGTGAAGCTACTTTTATTTATTCATTTTCTTGTCTTTTCTGACATAAGTCTACACAAGGTTAGAAATCTTTTTTAATTTTTAATGTTTATTTATTTTTGAAGGAGAGAGAGAGCATGAGCAGGGGAAGAGCAGAGAGAGAGGGAGACGCACAATCTGAAGCAGGCTCCAGGCTCTGAGCTGTCAGCACAGAGCCCGACGCAGGGCTTGAACTCACAAACTATGAGATCATGACCTGAGCCAAAGTCAGACACTTAACCGACTGAGCCACCCAGGCACCCCGCAAGGTAGAAATCTTTATGTTTCATTCCATCAGCATCTCCTTAGTGCAATTATTGCTTGTCAGATGCAGGTGAGATTAAGAGGACACACTCGGGAATCTGGCCTTGATTAAGAATTTTTAGGAGGCATCTGGGTGGCTCAGTCAGTCAAGTGTCGGACTCTTAATTTTGGCTCAGGTCATGATCTCACCGTTGTGAGATCAAACCTCGAGAGTACGGCTCGATGCTGGGCATGAGCCTGCTTAAGATTCTCTCCCTCTCCCTCTCCTCTGCTTGCACTCTCTCTCTCTCTCAAAAGAAGTATTTTTTAATGTTTATTTTTGAGAGAGAGAGAGAGAGAGAGAGAGAGAGAGAGAGAGAGAGAGAGAGAGAGAACAAGCAGGGAAAGGGAGGGGAGTGGACAGCAGAGAGCCCTATTTGCGGCTTAAACTCATAAACCATGAGATCATGACCTGAGACGAAGTCGGACACTTAACCAACTGAGCCACCCAGGCACCCCTAAAAAATATTTTTTAAGTAATCTCTACACCCAACGTAGGGCTCAAACTCACAACCCTGAAATCAAGGGTTGCATGCTTCACCTACTGAACCAGCCAGGTAACCCATTCTGGCCTTGATTAAATCTTGCTTCAATACCCTCCCTCAAGTCATTTATACTGTCTGGGCTCACTTTCCTCCCTCATGAAATGGACATAGCAGGACTGTTGAGTAGATGTGTAAGTAGATGAAAATAGATAGTGCAAGTAAAGCCAATGGGGGGGGGGGGGCAAGGCTAAGTAAATGGTGGCTGGGGTTACTATTATTAGTCTCCTGGGTGTGACTGTGTTTATAGGCCTGGGGCTCCTGACTTCCCTAGAGCCACACCTCCACCAGGCTCTGAGTCAAGGGTAGCTGGAAGCCCCAGCACACTCCCCCACAATGTCCACAGTGCTGATCATTCAAGGGGTTACCTCTTCACTTCTTTATAGCCTGGCTCCCAGCCTGGCTTTGCAGTCCTTCTCTCCTCTCAGTGTCACCCTGGAAACTCACCCTCTGGTCTTTTAATTCGTCTCCTCTCTCCAACTCCTCCCCTTAGGGGATAGGAGTTGCCCATTCCCGCCTGACCACAGCTTCCTTCATTGGGGGTATGGGGCCAGTGTTCAGGATGTGGTGACAAGCAGAGGTGACTGGACATTTCTGGCTTTGGCCAGTGCTTGATTTGGGGCTAACCCGGTTGGAGCTCCGCTGGCCATATAAGCCCTGGCTTTGGGGCTCTGCTCCCAGGATGGAGGAAACTCTGGCCTCTCCCAGGACCGGAACGCCCAGCAAGTGGCTTGTGCATACAAGCCTGGCTGCAGTTCCTCACCATCTATGGAAGAGGGGAGGCGTGGCTCAAAAGTTCTAACAGCCTTTTTTAGCCCAGCCCGCTGACTCACGCCTTCCCGACTCCACCCCAAAGGGGGCTCCAGGGCCCCAACCAGTGCCCTAAGGGTGGCAGTCTATGTGCCAGCAAAAGCTGGGCAACTAGGCCAGAAGTGAGAGACCACAGGCTCTTGGTGAAAGCCACCCAGGTTCTAGCCTTGCTATCTGGACATCAGCTGAGGGTTTGTAGGATTCCTGCCTGGAGCTGTGGGTATACAGGTGCACTCCCGCTAAAACGAGCCCACCTCTGCATTCCCCATGCCCTCAGCAAAGATTATCTGTGAGCCATGCACACCTCCCAAAAAGTGAAACAATGCGGAGAGTAGCAGGAGTTGAGGAAGAGAAAAGGAGTGGGGAGAAAGCACGCCAGGCTGAGGATCGGCAAAAGCAGGCCCCGCTAGAGGCACGAATGAAACAGCACGAAGTAAGTTTGTCAATGGCTGCAAGAGGCCCTCCTTGAAACCAGTTCGACCCACCCCCTCATTTACTGGGTGAACTCAGGGGCCCCACCCGGCCTGGGGCACCTGGCAAGTCAAGACTGGGTCGAAACATTTTATTACCACCCCCGCTCAAAACCAGAAGCGCAGGGCTGGCCCGGCCATGGGGCTATACCACTGACACCGCGAGGGGAGCATGGGCTAGTCCGCTGCGCAGCAGGAGGCGGGGTGGGACACACATAGAGGAAGCTCTCCTCGCGTTGCTAGCGATGCTAGTGTGAGGCTGGTGGAGCACGCCAGATCCAGGTTGGGCTGTACCACGGGATCACAGCCCTCCAATACACGCTCAGTGCCTCCGCCTTCCAGCTGCCTTCTCGTGAGCAAGCTGCGCAGCCCCCGGGACCCCTAGGGCCCGTGAGAGCCGTTCCTCGCTCGGCACCAGCCAGGGTCCCGGGGAACCCGGGATTCGGTCATCAGGGTCCTCTGTGTGGCGCTCTGGAGGAGGAACCGCGGGGCAGTCGGCTTGCCCCTCTGGGCTAGGCTCTGGGCTGCCCCAGGTTTGAGCCGTAGTACGGGATCGAGGGTGCTGACCTGGGGAAGAGCTGACGCTGCGAGACCTCATCACCTCTGGTCCCCCAGTATCTGGCCTGCGATCTGGGGATGGCAGAACTGAGGGTTAGATTGGGGGGACAGGATGGGAAATAGAGAGCGGAGCCCAATGATGGAGGGCGACAGGGAAACTCCAGGGGCTGCAGGAGACAGAGACCTTAATCCTTAGAGAAATCTCCCTTTGAGGACTGGGCACAACATTCAGGAACTATCGCGACCCCTCAAGACTCCCCCTACAAAACACCTTTTCCCAAGACCCTGCCCCACCTGGATCCAGAACACGCCCCACCCCAAATAATTTCCTACGATCCCCAAAGGAAATCAAACCCAGACCTTGATCTTGAGATGCCAAACCCTCCCATCTAGTACCCTAGACTCTTCCTTTCCTTACCCCACCTGTCTCTCCCAACCTTTTCCCTAAGGGACCCCTCAGGTTCGGAACTAGAGCCCCTGCTCTCTGGATCCCCATCCCATCCTCTCCTTGCTGACACCCACTCTGCCTTCTCATGTGAAGACCACAACTCTTTGTCTGAGCTCCCGCTTTTACCCCAAACCCATTCTCCCCACTCCTCTCCCAGAACCTCAAAAGCCACCCCTCTAAAATCTTTTATTCCTATCTTGGGACCCTGCCCTTCCCAACCCTGCTTTTGATAATACCATGACCCATCATAGTTACTGAACTTTGACCCTCCCCACTGAGACCACCACCTCTTCCCGCGCTGGACCCCAGTGTCTCCATTCTGCAACCCTCTCCTTCCTCTCACAGATTTCTGACCCGTCTCCTGTGGGTAACCCACCATTTCCTTTATGGGGCCCTCCTGCCCCCTCAGGCTTGCCGGAGTGGGTTTCAAGGGGCCTGCTTAGTACAAGGCAGAGACGGGATCCGCTTGCCCGAATCCGCTCCACCACCTGGGCGTGGGTGAGGCCCTTAGTTGACTCTCCGTTGATGTGGAGAACGAGGTCCCCCGCCTGCAAGAGTGCAAGGAGAAGGGTGTTGTAAAAACAACAGATGGAGAACACCCCAACAAAGGGCGAGGATAGGGCTAGCCTTGTTTAATGGAGGATGTCTTATACCTCACCTGCAAGCGACCACAGCGCTGTGCTGGCCCATCCTTTAGCAGCCCACGCACGGCTAGAGGAGTATCCCGGGCTGAATCTCGGCCTCCGCTTAATGTGAGGCCAAAGCCCGCGGAACCACGAACCAGTTCCACACAGAACCGTCCAGAGGCCTGGAGCGGCTTCGAAGCAGAATGTGCCTTACTCTGGGTCACTTGGGGCACTGCGGTACCTGTACCCAAGGTCTCGGACTGCTGATGCTGGAGTAAAGACACAAGTGTACATACATTGCCAGTCTCAAAATAGGTGGCATTCTTCAAGAAGACGAGATGGTACCTGGGGCCGGTGATCCACGAAAGTGGCATTAGGAAGGCGATTGTCTGTAACCTCTATGTCGGCAGAATCTAGCACATTAAGGGCTGGAAGATGAAAACTGCAATCAGAGGGGTACTCCATGGAAACCACCTAGGATATCCCCCCTGATCTAACATTCTAGCCTCAACTCATTTCCTTATCTCTGGAATGCAGATAGACACACCTACTCAATTAACTGGACTCAGCCCAAATGAATAACTGACCTGAACTAGCTTTTTAAGTAATAAATCAGGGCCCGGCTATTTGAAAAGGCGCCAGACTTTCCTCTAATACACACGAAGACCTCGCTCCTCATATTACACCTTCAGGCCCTCCCTGGAGGGTGCAATTTCCAAGATTGGGCTCCAGAACTTTTCAGGCTCCGCCCTCTAATTGGCCAATAAACTTCAACCCATTCCTGACATTTCGAGTCCCGCCCCCTCACGCTTGT